>NW_027514657.1:625950-938925 GCF_048772815.1 Callospermophilus lateralis | reverse complement strand
ATTATATCAAGTTATGACTGACTGACAGGCAACACTTTCTGAAGCCTCCACACGTGAAAGGAATACCTACTAATATAAATTATTCGCGTGTGATAAGATTACTAAATTCAAAGGCAAAGGAATAGTGCATCTGTTGGACATGTGACAATTCTTCCTCTCCTGCCATCTGCATTAACTAATGCACTAACTAAGCAAATGTAGTAAAGTGACCTAAAAATGTAGCTCATGTGGGACTGGTATGGAAACACTACCATTGTTTCCATGTGGCTTCCAACAAGTCCAAGGCAGCTTCTGCCTTTATTGTCATCGCCCAGGAAGTGGGAGAGAAGGGAAAGTTGGAGACCATTTTAAACACCATTTGATTGACCAAAATGCTGTCACATGGCCACACAAATTGCAAAGGAGTTCAGGAAATATACTTTTTAGCTAATAAAATGTATTCCTAAAAATTGCCATGTTTAATGAATATGACCATTATATGAACAACTTTTCTTTTAAAAAGAGAGGTTAGTATTAGACAAACACAGACACTGGCATGCTGTGTTTATGAAATGGGTGGGAATGTGGATGAGAAGACAGTATTAGTAGGTGCTGAGTAAACAATATAATGCAGAGAGTTTTGACTTATGTCTCAATTGCAACTTTATATGGTTATTTCCTGAGGTAAGTCCGAGAAAGGATTCACATGGGTCCTACCCCATGTACCACAACAAGCAAGGATAGAGAATGTGTTCTCATCAATTTTAAGGATCATATAAAAGTGAGCAGTTCTCCAAAAGTGAGAGAACTAAAATTAAATCTGCACAGACTAAAATAGTAAGCTAAACTTAAAGGTTGAAATTAATAATAATTAAATAGAAAGTGACAAACTCAAAGCTATTGTGTAAGAATAGAATGACTTAGCAGTTCACATATTCAGGATATATAATTTCTTTTGAGAATAAATATTAAGAATAAATCTAATAAGCATTACCTACCCTAAGTGCTAAATCCACTTACATAGAGAGAATTATGATTCTACTAAAGGATGTATCAGATGAACACACAAAATATGTTTCTTACATATTTTGGAATTTACATTTTATTTGTCAATAACTTGATAAAATTTGGAAAGATAAGCTTTATCGAGTTAATAAAATTAAAGTAAAATGGATTCTAGTCTTGTGGAAGTATTCTAAAGAAAGTCTCAATGAATTAGAGAAAAAAATAAAAACTACTGTTTACAGTTGCTTAAATAAAAGCACTATCTCAGTATTCTTTAGGGTCAGGTGAAATTTTGGTGCTTAAAGCTCATTGCAAATGTAAGTTGTGTACAGAGTGGACAGTCCCATAAATTATCATATTATTCATCTGTGGTGCAATGAATTTATTTCTTTAAATGCGAATGAAATATTTCAAAATGTGGAAATGTAAATTAAGATTGTTAAAGGTGAAACTTGAAGTATTTCTTAAGCTGCATATTTTTCTGTATTATTAGCCTGAAAAGTCATAGTTGAAATGTTAACGAAAATTTCCTTTCATTCAACCAGAAAGGAAATTCTAGGGTCATGCTACACATTTCACTTTTAAGGGAAGCATTTTATACCTCTCAGGATAGAACTTTGGAAACATCTTAAGCCTCCCTCCCTCCACAATTACATGAATTCAGATTTATTCACTAGGCTTTGAGTCTCTCATAGCCAAACATGGTGTACATTGTGATGGTTTGCTAGGGCTATTGTAACTAGGTACTCAAACGGAGTGGCTTAAAACAACAGAATATTTATTGTCTCACAGTTCTGGAAATGAGGTGTTTAATTCAAGACTTTGGCCAGATAATGATTTCTATGATGCCTCTGGAGGAGGATGTTTCCTTGCTTCTTTCCTGCTCTGGTAGCCAAGGTCTGTTGCAACCGAACTCCACTGTCTGCCTTCATCTTCTCATAGCCGTGCTCGCCCTGTGGATGATGTGATGTCTCTGCATTCTTCTCTGTGTCTTTACATGGAACAGTGTTCTCTCCTTCCTTGTGTCTGTATCTTGATACTCTCCTGCTCTACTAAGGATAACAGTCATACTGGGTTTGGGCTCACCTTAATGACCTCAATTTCATTGTAGCAACAGATATAACAAAGTCATATCCATTGGTACTACAATTAAGACTTCAGTATCCTTTGGGGGGAACATAATTCATACTTGTAACCTCAGTATCTATCAAAGAATATAAAAAATTCTAGGCATTTCATATATATTAACTAAATAAATGTTATTTTTACATCCTACCAAAATATTCACAATGTCATTTAAAGTTTTGTCATTTATTCTTAATTCAAGAAAACAGAGAAATGAATGAATAATATCATTTGGAAAATATTCAGTCTACTTGAAAGTTGTAATCCTTTGCCATGTCTTTCTCCAATTCAATTATTTGGATACTTCTACCTTCTATGTAAATACTATTTTCTAGTCATCCATCATCTTTGTTTCATGCACTGTATCCTAAAATCAAACTTGTAAGTTTTTCCTTCAGAGATATGTTTTGGGTTACTTCAGACCCTCAAAACAATTTATATAAAAGAAAAAAAAATGTATATGGACAGTATTATTTTTAGTAAATTCCTGTGCTGACACCTTGGTGTTCTATTTTCTCCATGAAGTTCTCATGGAGATCCTGAATGCTTCCTAATAACTTTAGTTTGAATTTAATAATTTTTTCATGTGGAATAACCAAAAATGTGGCCAGAAAGTTCTTCTATAAACTTGATTTTTTTTTTTTCTTTTTTTACTTTAAAATGAGAAAAAGTCACATTTGAAAGCTGCAAATGTTAAACTGGCGTGTTTCACCTAGCCCTCCAAGGTATTTCTTCAGTTGTGTTGTAGTAAACGCTGTGAGTCACAGTGCTCTCTCTTGGTTCAGGGCTCTTTGGTACTTAAGGGTCTTATTTAACATCAGGAACAGCTGGATTTCACACCTATATTTGTCACCCTTCTAGATCCTTCCTTCCGAGCTTATTAACACCATCCAACAACTACTTTGAAGATATGCTGCCAGGAAAAAATAAATGTTTTCTTCAAGGAGCAAAAAGGTTTTCTATTCCCATATGTCAGCACTTCAGTTCAGGCCCATTGCCAATAACTAATAGCATTTAAACAATAGTTCATTCAGGTGAGAGTTAGGAAAATGTTCCTCTTCTGAAATGATTCACCAGATATTGTTATTCAAAAGTGAAAAGAAAATTGGCTGATTTTGCATTTAAAAACTACCAAAGCTCATTGAAAATGAACCTAGGGATCCAGTTCATAGACAAGCTTCTAAAACTTACTACTAGATGATCAACTTCCACATGACCTGTCAACATCTCCATTTTCTCATATGGCAAATTAAGAGAATACTATCTTCTTTACCTACTCATTGTGAAGAAAAAGAGCTACTGCATGTGGAATCATCTAAAATTACAAAGCACTAGGCATATTTTATATATTATTAGTACCCCAACTTAAGTTTAAAAATGTTAAAATCGATAAATTAAGAGACTCAGCAAGAAAGAGCCTTTGATTAATTGTTTTTTACTTGATTTCTCATTCTGTGATTGCATTTAGGGAAATTAGTTATTTATGTTCTATTTGTGTATGACTTTCAACCCAGAATATAATGTGATATTTTCATTTTATTATTGTCTCACTTTTTTTCTGATGAATTTTACCGTACATTGGAAGTGACAAGTTCTGAATAAGTAGAGTCACATACCCATGATCCTAGTTTGAGGGGTTTAAATAAACTCAGTAAGACACTTACTCCTGTCTTATATTTATAGCCATTGTATTTAGAAATTAATGTGACCAAATACTTGTGGATCATAATAAGGAAAACTGCTCTGATGATCTATGTTAGTTAGATTTGTGTCACTGGGACAAAAGTATCTGACAAGAGCAACATAGAGGAGGAAAAGTTTATTTGACTCAAGGTTTCAGAGGTTCAGTCCATGGTGGACTGTCTCTATTGCTCTAGGCCCAAGTGAGGCAGAACATCACGGTGGAAGGGCTTGTCAGAGGAGCACTGTTTGGCCTCTGGCAGTAAGAAAGCAGGGAGAGAAAGGGGAATGGGTCTCAGGGGAGATGAGCCTTTCCAGGGCAAGCCCACAGTGACCTGTCTTCTGCAGCCACAACTCACCTGCCTGTAGCTACCACCAGTTAGTCCATTCAAACAAGGATGGGCCTGTTAGGTCACAGCTCTTGTGATCTGATCATTTCACTCCCTACATTAACACAGGAGCTTTTGGAGGACTTCATATCTAAGCCATAACATGATCATAATATCCTATGAACCTAATAAAGAAAATGAGTAATGACTGTAACTCCAAGTCCTTGCTTAATTTCAAATTATTAAGAAAGATGAAAGATCAAATCCCCTGATTTGATCAGAATTTTGACATAGCTTTGATGAATAAACACAAATCAGATAAAAGTTTTAACAAAGTAAAGATAGTGGGAAGGTGCATGATTTTTATCTTACGTTAGCTTTCTCCATATTTTTTATCTTGCTATAATGAACATTATTTACCTGTAAAATTTAAATAAATGAATACCTATAAAGAAATAAATCATTATCCAATGTCTAAAGCTCAACAATGATGCTCTCTCCTAGATGGTATCTTCACCAATCCTCAACCAACAGGGATAGCATTTTCACTTAATTCATAGCTATTTATTTCTCTTAAAAACTTCAAGACTGCTCCTACAATTCAATTTAATAAATAGGCTCTGTATTATGTTCCTATTTGCATATACTAATGTGCTTAGCACAGAGCCTTGTAAGAAATAAATGTGTATCGAATGTGTTGAATTAAGGAAGTCATGGTGACAAGGTGTGATAAGTCCTTGGCACCAAGTACAGTCATCTGGTATATGATCATGGAATGAGAAATCTAGCATCTGAGATGTGAAAGTTTCTTTAAAGCATTTGAAAATACATTTGGAAGATGTGTTAAAATGAGTGAACAGCCAGTGGGGTTTTTGAGTAGAAGACTAATGTTCTCTATGCATGAACTCAGCTTCAGATAAATACACATAATTATCTGACAGAAAATGTCACCATAAGATACTAGAACTCAGAGAATACAGAGATTCAAACTATTGAGAAATCAACGTGATGAGGACCCTTGAAAAGGTTAAGGCTCTCAAGAAGCAATTTGAAATTGTTATTAGCAATAGTATTCTGCAGGGAGAAATATGATGGTGTGATGTTTTGAGGTGATAAGTTGTCTTATCTGGGGTCTGTAAGGGCAAAGACAAAGTTCATAAGAAAAGCACATTTTTTACTTAGGTTACTAAACTTTGTGTGTGGGTTTTTTTTTTTTTTTTTGGCGTTTAAATGAATGTTAAAATACATGACTATGGACAGAAGATCTCTGTTACTCAGTGATAACCTTGTTGGTTTTTACACCAGTCCATGTGATATAAAAGAGGGTCATTTTCTGGAATAAAACCCACTTTCTATTTATGGTTGGTGACACAGATTACTGACAGTTGGAGCTATCTGGTGTATGGCATGGGACACAGACTCCTGTATTTGACATTGCAAATTGGTTCTGGTCAGTAGGAGATAGAAAACATTTAGGTCACTATTTTTTTTTCTTTTTAAGCTCAGCTAGCTAGCTTTGCTTTATGGGTATGAGACATACAAGGGAAGGCACTTCCTAAATTTTCCTTCAATAAAAACTTGCTTTAGCTACTAGACTTCGGTCAACAGTTTTCACCTGTTTGCCCCTTCAAAGAAACAAAGGAGGCACATCAGCTGCAGGAAGCACCTTGGTCAAGTTCACACTCTTCAAAGAGGGGTCCATAACTGATTGATTGAAGCAATAAAAACCTGGCCATTTCAGCCCAATTGAAGACAACTGTGATGGGTCATTCTAGCTCTACAGCTTCCTGTGGGGCCAGCTCAAGTTGTTGTTGGCTTGCTTTGCACCTTGACTTCTCTCTTGGCCCAATTCTGTTTATTTTTTCCTGCCTTTTATAGACATTTACTCCTTAATATACATGCTTCACATTTTAAATTTGACTTTGGAGAACACAAACTGTAAAAGAGCAGAACTGATAGACTTGAAAGGTGACATTTCCTGATTAATAACACAAGCAATGATTCAGAGGGAAAAAACTAATCCTAAAATGCTAGAGAGCATTTTAAGCAGTATGAATAGTTCATAGGAACATTCCCAGCAGGACAGAGTGTGACGTGGGTGAAGCCAAGGAAAAGGTAAGCTTCATCAAAGAGAGGAGTGTCACAATACGAGGCTGGAGGAAAAAGGTAACTTGAAAGATTACAACTGACCATCACTAACAGTAGGAGAGTGTGGCCATATACTGGAGAATACTAAGAATAATAAGAGGACATTTCATTTGTGATCAAAGAGCAAATAGTGATTTTTTTTAAATAAAGGTGAGAATTATGTTTTAGGAAACTCTGAAGAAGTCAGCATGAAAGATGGATCACAAGAAGAGAAAAGATGGAGACACAGAGGATGACATCAGGAAGCTATTAAACCAATCCCACCAATTCCACCATAATGAAAGCCAGAATATAAAATAAGAAGGTGTGTGTGTGTGTGTGTGTGTGTGTGTGTGTGTGTGTGTGTGTGTGTTTGTGAGAGAGAGAGAGAGAGAGAGAGAGAGAGAGAGGGCGGGGGTGGGGGGTGGAGGGGGAGAGCCTTAGGGATAATTTCAAAGGAGAAATGTACTCTAAGAGACTGCTGTGTTTGAATTAAATTGAGCAGTAGCCCTTCTAAAGCCTTTTCTAGATGTCAAGAATCATATAATGAATACCATTTATTGAATACTTAAACATACTCAGCATTGTTCCAAGTATTTTAGATATATTCGATTATTTTAATACCCTTTTAAGATACATATTTAATTTCCAGATTTGTAAATTTTACAAAACTCAATTTTAAAGTGCTTGAGAATCCATCCAATATCATCCAATTAATAACTGTCAGAGCTGGGATTTTAACACAGGTTTATCTAAATTAATTGTCAGTTCTCTTCACCAATGTAATACTACATATTTAAGATAAGAAGACTTTAATATTAAAAGAAAATTTTCCCTTTATTAGTAAGTAATGTGAGGCACAGAACTGCAAATCTTCCATCCATGATTACTTATTGATGCCAATATATTTTTGAACCAGTCTATTCCTAAGCCATTATGTCACATGGATACAGGAATACAAGTAAACCATTAGTTATCTGAAATTAAACCTGCCAGGCAAATATGGTTACCTCTTCTCCTATTGGCATAATCCATTAATCTGATTGAGGTCTTAAATTGTGAACCTGTCCTAATATTTAGTTAGCTGCAAAAGTTTTTCATCTTTTACTTCAGCAGATGAACCCTTCAGGAGAGTCATTGACCTTTTAACACTGAATGTTTTGTGCCATTGAAGAAAACACAGCATGTTCTCAAAATGCTTTGAGTTGTTTTATGTTATCTGATCCCTAGTGGAAAACCAGCTTTATGGTAGGTCAGTAGTGAAAATAGTTAATTCTGGAAACTGGAGTTGACTGTGTCAGCAATAAAGCTGCATGATGATTATGATAAAAATTTTCTTAAATGGACATATAAGACAACATTTATACATTGTTATTTGTATTATAAGTCCTCAATTATGTCTAGAGGGGATGGCAAGGCTTACAGAGAAATATTACTTCATTCAGAAAGGCAATGGTATTTAGACAATATTTGTCAAGTGACAACAAACCTATTTAAACTTGTTGGCCAGAAGCCTCCCAAAAATGCTATTCAGATACTTTGAGATAGCTCCATTATTCTTACAATGTAACCATGTACCTAGCTTTATAAAAGGAACCTACTCATAAATTTCTTAAACTCAATTGATGGTATACTTATGTGCTCCATATATTTTATGATTGCTGAAGAGGTTAGTGATAAATCTAGGAACTCTTTGCCACATCTGTTAAAGTTTGTTCTTAAATCTAAGAGAATCTTCTAAGGTTAATGTGGATTCATAACAAGGCTAGTTGGTCATATCCCATGGAAATGTTGCTGCCTTCAGGCAATAATGTGTCTTAGCATGCCCACTTTTTCTTCAATTTCTTCATCCTCAAAATCAACTAGCAGCCACAGAAATGCCTTCAGTTTCAAGCTAACGTCCCATATAGATAATTAATTAATGTGCTACAGGGAATCACAAATAGCAAAAAGGTCACACCACAAAGAGTTACAAAACTGTTCTCTTCTGTGATTATGGCTTGGACCCCTTCAGGTAACCTGCTACCAATTGTTAAGAATAAAAAAGATCAATGATAGTAGAGCTTAACATTCTGAAAAGTGTTATCATCTTGACAGGTCAATTGCATGGCATAATCATATCAAGTAAAATATCAAGCAGGTTAGCAATCATGGCATTTTATAAAACACTTTTACACACAAAATGTCTTCAAACACACAAGGAAAACAGAATTCCCCAAGGAGACATTAGGTGCATGTTTGGATTTCATGAGGTCATGGAATGGATGTATATTGTTTGAGGAGTCAATATCAGTGGTAAGGAGTCAATATGAGTGGTAGCATTTTTATTCAAGGTCATTAGGGATTTCCACAAGTCTTTAAATTTGTCCTTTGATAACAGACATGATCAGAATGTGGTTGGTTATCCTTGTCATTCAATGTTCAGTTTCAATATCATTCCTTTGGAAAACCTTCATTGACTATCAAATTCAAAGTAACTCCTCTTTCTCTGCACAATCCTCTGCTTGTTTTATTTTCAATTAAAGTGCCACTGCTTGATATTTTCCTTTTGTCCATTTATGTAATTATTTTCTTTCCAAACTTAGAATTTAAGCTATATAATGGTAGAACCCACTTTGGTACATACTGTATTCTGAACACCTTAATCTCCATATTGCCGAAGGGGCCCCAGCAAACTTCCTGCTGCCAGCAAACTTCCAGACTGCCGGCTGATGATTGGCTCACAGCGGCCCCAGCAACATCTAGCTGATTGGCTCCTCTGCAGTGATGCTCATTGGAGATGCTCATTGAGCTGTTTCCCTGCCCTTTCAGACTACCAGCTGATGATTGGCTCACAGCGCCATATAATTGAGGATTTCCATAGAATGCTTGGAAATATAACACTACCCAAGCTTATCTAGATGATATATTTCAACTATCATTTATTAAGGTCAAGTAATGTTCCTGACTCTAAGTTAGGATATATAATTATACCACTTACTCTGCATAACAACCCCGTAAAGTACATATTGGTATCTCCTCCTACAGATTAGAAACTTAAGGTTCAGAATTCTTTTCTTTTTTAATTAATTTTAACTGCCTTGTAAAAACAAAGAGTGTATATATTAAGAAATATTATGTAGTATTTTGATACATGTGTACATTGCATAATATTTAAATCTGGTTAACATATTTCTATCTCCTCAAATAATCCTCTCTCTCTCTCTCTCTCTCTCTCTCTCTCTCTCTCTCTCTCTCTGTCTCTCTCTGTCTCTCTCTCTCTTTGCAGAACTGGGGATTGAATCCAGGAGTACTCTACTACTGAGCTAAACCCTCAGTTCAATTTATTTTTATTTTTTAAATTTTGGACAGGATCTCACTAAGTTGCCCAAGCTCATATCAAACTTGAGATTTTCCTGTCTAAGTCTCTATAGTTTCTGGAATTACAGGCATGTGCCCCCATTTATAGTGAAAACTGTGGTTCTTTTAACTTTTTGAAATCTACAAAAATTGTTGTCTAGAACCATCCTACTGTGTAATACAACACAAGAATTTCTTGTTTCTGTGTACATGTAATTTAGTAGCCATTGATTAATCTTTCTTCTCCCCTATTCTGCTGGCCTCTGATAACCACCATTTTTACATTTCATGTATGAATGAGATCATGCTATACCTGACTTATTATCTCCATTTCCATTCATGTCCCATATAGCAGGATTTCATTCCTTTTTTGTGGTTGAATGTATTCCATGGTGTATATGTGCCTCATTTTCTTTATCCATTCATCAGCTGATGGAGACGTAGGTTGTTTCCATTTCTTGGCTATTGTGAAGAGTGCTGCAATGAACATGGGAGTGCAAAAGTCTCTTTAAATACTGATTTAAATACTGATTTTTCACATATTGGTGGGATTGCTGAGGCATATCATAATTCTACTTTTAATTTTTTAGGAACATCCATACTGTTCTCCATAATGGCTGTGCTAATTTACATTCCCGCCAATGGTGTGCAAGCATTGGCTTTTGTCCACATTCTTGCCAGCACTTGTTATTTTTGGTCTTTTTGATAATAGTCATTGTTCCTGTGATACATGATATGTCATTGTTGTTTTGATTTGCAAGAAATCTTTTTTTTTTGTATTCCTGTGTTCCACATGATCTATCACATGATTAAACATGTGGCCAACTATACCTTAAATTTCTAATGACAGGGATATCTTCTATTGGTTTTTGTCTTAACAGTAGTATTCATTACAGGGCTAAGAAGTTTTGGGTGTATAAATATTTATAAGTAAAATGGCTGTGTAGGCAGATGGAAAATGCATCTACATAACTGGGATCAGAATATGATCCTTTGTCCAGATTATGAAATCTCCTTTCATGTCTTCCAGGAAATAGATCCCTAACTAGGAATCCAGAATCAACTCACATATCTGGTCTGACTTAAAACTAATAACAGACATGATAAAATTCTACATATTTTGAGATTCCTTGAAGAAAGAATCTTTTGATAAGCAGTATACAGTAATATGAAAATATTACTCATTTTAAGCCTGTATTGATAATTCTAGCTTTTATCCAGGAAACAAGAAAGGGAACAATGAGACTTCAGTCCCTTCTAATCTAGAAAAGTGTGAAGCACATGATGTGGAAATGACTGTGATGTTAATGTTGAATATGTGTCAAGCACTTTATGGGTATTGGCCTTTTCATTCTCCCAAATCCCTGTCTATAGACTAGGAAACTGAGGTACAGAGAGTCTGAGTAACATGTCCAATGTCATATGGTCAGTTAGTAGCTGATCTAGAATTTTGGCAAAAGCTGTTGTAATTATGATGCCTAAAACTCTAGGTCTGAGCTAGTTCTTCTGGATGCATCCTCCATCTCCAAAATAAATTCAAACCATGTAGGTCCTATGAATGCAATAACTTCTATGCTAATGAAAATTTGTCTATGTGTGCTTTCTCGGAGTACTCAATTTTAAGTGTCTCACAAATAATAAACTTTCAAACATTTAAATGAAGATTAAAATAAAGAGTAAAGATCATATGCATCTTAAAATATTTATAATGATAGTATACTACATTTGTCACAAATAGGCTTTTTAAAGCAGCACTGAGTCATTTTTAAATAAAATTAATATGAAAACTCAAATTGGATCTTTTGCTATCATTTCATACTAAAACACTTTGTAGTTTTAGTCTGTGAAATTTCCTTTTGTTAATTAACTAGAAAAGTATGATGAATTAAACATGCTATTGCATGCACTTTTGACAAGCTTCGAAAGTGAGATAATTAAAAACAATTTTATTTCCATTTGTATGGTCCTAGAGCCTAGTGACATTTAAGTAATGCTTTAGATAAAGTAAATAGGTGTTAGAAATAATGCTGTACTTTAAGATTTCTAATATTTTTAATAATATAGGATTATTGTTTTAGGTGATTCTATTGTCCCATAGCCATTATATATTCTGTTTACATTATATCTGTTATATGTTAAACTACTGAAAATATGGTTTATCTCCATGAAGCAGTTATAATTTCAATCTAATTAATGCATTTCTACTAAATTAAGATCCCTTGAAATTTCTTTTTTTTTTTCCTTGCTTTTCCAAAGTAGAGCTGCAGATAGCCAGAGGAAGTAAACTGGAAGAAAATAAAGTCCTTAAGTTATCTGATTTAGTAAAGATATTTTCATTGGACACCATCTTTTAAACAGATAATCACTTCCTTATTTTTAATTTATTATTCATCTGATATTTTCAGTTTAACATTCTTTTTTCTTCAATAAAATATATTTTTGTCAATTCCAGAGCTGACAAATTTCTTTGTAATACAAAATTCCTTTGTATTTTTTTCCAAGGAATTTTGAATACATTTTGAAAACTATGAAAGAAATGAATTCAAAGGAATAAAATGAACTCTCTTGGCACAAAAACATGTTACATGTATAGAAATTGTTCATTTGAATCACAAAAACCCATAAATACAGGCTGGGTAACATATTTGCACACTAACCAAAATATAGCCTAAAACTATATTATCATAATTTAATTACTTTATTTATAACTTAATTCTTTTACATTAGCTACAAAATATCACATTTAATGTTTTTGTGTGTCATAAAACATATGTATTTGTAATCATGCAACCATATTAAATAGATATCCTACTTGGAAAAGGAAAATAGGAAAAAATCCATTATTTATTTTTGTATTGAAAGAATAAGAAAACCTGGCATGGGAGTAAGCTGTCAAGTGTGTAACTCGTTTTAAATTGTGCTGGGTTTCCCTTTGTTTACATGACAATGGTACTCCTTCTCCACAATAATACAGAACAGCTTTTCCATTTTCAGAATTCTTATCTGAGACTTAACATGCTCCAAAACTGCAGCATGCCTTGCTGCTCAACTAAATCTATATCTTTCAGTTTATAGATGTAGGGAAGAAAGTGTGCAGTAAAAACACATACTTTCAGATCCGATTCCTTTAGAACAATTTTCTGGTGTTTGTTGTAAGCACTCAGCATGAACTGAATATTTATATTTTAGGAGGTGATTATTTTAATTCTACATCAAGCGTAGTGCATTTATTGAGCTAGCAAAGCAATGTGATAAATGCCTGCCATGCATCATTTAGATCTAATGAATTATTAAATTTTATCAATTTGTCCAGTATTCAACTTACCTAGGATTATAGAAGAGCTTGATTTGAAACATGTTTTTAATGTGTTTATTTTCCATCCAGAAGATTATATCATTTGGTACTAAAGAGAGAGGTTTTTATTTTAGAAAAAAAACCTAATCTCTGGCTTAGGAATTACCAGAGGAGGCTTTGCAGTTTATGTTTATAAAGAAATATTAACAGGAGTGTCAATAATCAGATCAATTGATCAATCTATTTGTAATATGAAGCAAATGATGTCAGACCAATTTAAAAGTATTTGGTATCTTCTTGGAAAAAGTTATCCACAGTTTTCAATTAATACCACCTTATTTGATTTATTCTGATATGTTCATTTGTGTTTCTTCCCAGAAATTTAACACAGGCATCTTTTTCCTAATTCCACAGACCTGATGCTGTTCAAAAGCAAGGACTCCACTTACTCTTCCTCAAAGTGTTTAATTCTGTGCTTTAAACACAGTACCAAAAAAAAGTGTTAAGAAAGGTAAATCTGTATGATTAAACTTCTGACAACTGTTAAGATTTTCTCATTCACAAAAAAATTCAAGCATTTTCAAGAACTATTTTCCTTTCAATATGTTTTTTAAACTGACATTTAAACCAGATATGATGGGACACACCTATAATCCCAGCTACTCAGGAAGCTGAAGTAGGAGGATTGAAAGTTTGAGAAAAGTCTCAGCATCATTGTGACATCCTAGCCAAAATTTTAAAAAATGAAACAAACAACAACAACAATAAAAAACAACAACAGGGGCTGGGGATGTGGCTTAAGGGGTAGCGCGCTCACCTGGCATGCGTGAAGCCCGGGTTCGATCTTCAGCACCACATACAAACAAAGATGTTGTGTCCGCTGAAAACTAAAAAATAAACATTAAAAATATTCTCTCTCTTCCCCTCTCTCTCTCATTCTCTCTTTAAAAAAAAAACAACAACAACAACAAAAAGAAAGAGTTGGGGACGTAATTCAGTGACAGAGCACCCCTGGATTCAGTCCCCAGTATCACATACACACATACAAATCTGACATTTAGATTTTTAATGACTATGAATATAAACCTGAACCTGGTCTTCAGACAGGTTTTGAGGGACAATATTATTGTTTTAACAATATTTTTGCAAAGAGTAAGTTGTAAATGGATGCTAATTCAACAAAGACTGGTAGAATATATACCAGGTGCCAGGAACAGTGCTGGGATATGACAGCAGCTAATTGTGCACTGGCGGGAACCTATTTCAAAATCAAGTTGCTTCAATAATATGGTATCTTGCCCATCATACAATTGGAGCCAAGTGATTATATAGCCAACCAAGTTTCCCCTAAAAATTATAACATTGGTGAAGACCTGAATATTAGGGTATTATACAGGAATATGACCCCAGGTAGCAGAAGTAAAGGATGGGATAGTTAATAAGCTGGTGTCATTTGAGGAGACAGATAAGATACATTTCAGAACTCTCAGACCTGAGGGTTGAAAAGGGGAAGCATTTATCTATCAGCTCCAGTCACACATTGGTGAAGGGTGACCCCACTGGCATTAATTTTAGGAAACTTCAGTTGCATGTACATGAATGCTGGCAGGTTTAAACAGCCTCACCGTGCTAAGGCCTCAGAGAAGGGCCATGTGAAGGAACACATGATAAATAAGAAGCAAAGGGCTACAATGAGGTTCTGTACAGTTGTACCTGCACGAGTGAGCCAAAGATCAGTGAGGTTGTCACTCCTGCTGGAACACTGGTTGAAGTGATTGCAGTGAGAAGACACTGAAGGGCTTGATACACATGGTCAATACAGAGATCAAAGGTGATCCTGCAAAGAGAAAAATTGGCCTCACCCAAGTTCTAAGAGGGGGAGGGAGATCGAAGCCCTTTCATGTACACTCCTGCATGGCCCAAACTGCAGGTGGCAGACAGTGTGGGACTTGGAAGGGTTCTTAGGTAAGGGAGTGGTAATGTGTTCAGATCTGTGATTTGTGCCACAGTTAATTTTCTCATAATGGATGAATTTTGTATTAGTCTTACATTAAAACTCATAAAATTAGCCCATCAACTTTAATATTTCTCTTGGTAACAAAGAAAACCATGTTAAGAGCACATGGGAAGTTCAAATTCATGCCTACAACCGCTATTAGAAGAACGTCTTAATAATACCCACATTAAGAATCAAGTTCATTTAAGAAGACTTAAATTGGGTGTCAACATACTTAATATACAAACAGAGATATGAAAAATTATGGTATATATGTGTAATAAGAATTGTAATGCAAAAAAACCCAAAATACATGTATAAAGGCATGCTTTGGCGTGACTATTTTATATACAAAGATATGAAAGAGTGTGCTTTATATGTGCAATAAGAATTGTAATGCATTCTGCTGTTGTGTATTTAAAAAAATAAAATCTATTAAAAAAATAATCCAGAGCCAAAATATTACATTTACGCCTTAATTCAAAGCATCACAATTAATTCTTTTTTGTTTGTTTTCCACACAAATACACAAATAACCAGTTCATTAAAGATCTTTCTAATTTAGCAGCTTGTATAATTTGACTAGGGCATGCATTTTTTTTCAGAAATAGGTTGCTCATGAGATAATTTTAATGTTTATGTCTAGAATTTGATGTGACTAATTTAAAGGTCAGACTTCTTAACTGTTATGAATATTTTCTATGGATCTTTGACATTATAAAATGAAATATAATCTTATAACACTCTAAAATTTCTTTACCCTGGAGATTTTATTTCGTACCATAAGCAGTTTCACATCTTGAAAGTATGGGATTTCAAGCTCAATTCTTAAAAGAAAATTAGCCAATATTGTGAAATTGATTATAGTCTTACCCAACATGAATAGCACATAAACTCTCTTTAAGTGTCATGCAGGATAAAAACTTCTAAAACCAAGTCACTGGGAGAAAGCCAAAATGCAATCATCTCTAAACTTTAATCAGAATCTGTATTTAAGCAAGATATATTTCATACTACAAAATAAACTTGAAAGAAGACATCTAATTATAAAAAATGAAACAGAGATTGTCAGTATGCATATATCCTTCAACACAACGTCCAAGTTTCTGAAAGTATGTGTTCACATTTTCTAATGTTTTCACATGTAGAATTAAAACATATAGAATGTTACACAGAAATCACGAAAACTTTCTGGGCACTACAAAATGCATGAAATTCTGGTTGAAGCATTAAAATTGCAGAGTACTGTCTTTTAGATGACATGTTAAATCAAAGTTTTCCAGAGATTAAAGATTACATGGTAAATCTGGTAAAAAGAAGTGAATATAAATCTAAAACCCTGACAAATATCTTCAAACTCTTATCTCCTTTCTAAACAGCTTGAATGCAACATTAAATCACAGAAGTATTTTCTGATCAAAAAAGCTGCCAAGACGTTATTGGATATTCAGTGTTGTAACACACATTTATAATTTGTAATTTATGGAATGCCAGTTTCACGGTTATGGTCAATATTGTTTCTTTTTTGTAGAATGCTGAATAAATATGGGTTTGTTTTACCCTATAGAATGTGGGAATTTGAAGTGTAGTTGTGAGGTACTAAAGAATATTGATTTTAAAAGAATCTTAGGCCACTGGCTTGAAATTTCAGGGCTCTTGAGAATTTCTATAAAGGAATTCTTTTCTTCTTTTATGTTAAAGTAATCTAAAGGAGAACTTTTTAAACAATAAAATATTTAGAATTCACAGTTGCTTCTTTTTTCATTAGTACCACTATTTTAATTAAATACAATTTTGGAAAAATTAATTTTGATATAACATGGTAGTCTGTCTTGACTACTAAGTGGCTTCTTTTGGGGGTTGGGGGTGTACTGGGGATTGAACTCAGAGGCACTTAACCACTGAGCCACATCCCCAGCCCTATTTTGTATTTCAGTTAGAGACAGGCTCTCACTGAGTTGCTTAGTGCCTTGCTTTTGCTGAGACTGGCCTTGAACTTGTGATCCTCCTGCCTCAGCTTCCTGAGGTTCTGGGATTACAGACATGTGCCACAGTACCTGGACTGTGGCTTCTTTAAAAGCACTATTTATGTTAAGAGATTTGGTTTTGATTTAGTAAAAATTATGAATGAAATTATTGCAAAATATTTGTCTCATATTTTCTTTTTTGGTAAGTCAGTACAGAGCTCCTAAAATTCCATATAGACTGTATCTTTAAAAGTCTTTTGGAAAGCACTTCTCAGACAGTAGAAAAATAAGAACTATCCTCCAAGTAAGAAACAATGAGAAGTTCAAAGAATTAGTCAAATTCCTAGGGGCATTTGATAATACTTAGTATCCCTGAGTTTAATTGTTAGCAGACAGGTTAGTAGTCAGAAGACAAAATCAGGACTCATGAATAAAAGTAGATTAATAAATCAGAGACTTCTGGATAAAGTCAGAGGTCTGTCAGTGGGAAAACTAGAAAAAAACAACAACACATGCCTCACAGAGGGAATTGGAGGCAGCCCTTGTTCATCTGACTTATATTCAAGTTGGAGGAAAAATTACCAAAAAGCTTCCTAGTACATTCCTACTGATAAGTCAGTCCTCCTTTAGACCTGGCACAAGAATTCTTATGTTCACAGAATCTGGAAACTCTAAGCCCAAACTCTATCCCAAACATTGAGAGAAAACATAATCCTAGTGTCATCAGTGCATCCCAGGAACATGAAGGAAGCACATGTACAAACACTTTGGGTTGGGAGTGATTTAATATGAACCCCTGGCCCAGGTAACACAAATTCATAAGGGAAAAAGCGCAGACTATACAAGGAAACAAATGAGAGAAAGTCAAGAAATAGAGCAACTGCAGAAATATTCCCACAAAAAAATTGTAGTTGCTGTAATGACCAGAAACAGAAAAGAAATGCTTAATATCTTTAAAGAAATTAAAACAAAATATCAAAAGTGTAATGAAATACAAGGAGATTACCAGAAAAAAAAAGATGGATTGAAAACAAGAATCACTAAATAAGATATCTAGGGATAAAATAATAATAATAATAATTAAAAGGACAAAAGACAGGTAAGTCAATAGATTAAACACAGTTGTCACAATTAGTGAAGTGAGAGAAAGATTGAAATATAACTCAGAAAATAGCATGGGTTAAACAAAGAAATACATATATATTTTAATGAATCAATCCTGGAGAAAACAAATGTTCTAAAATTTAGGCTCCTTTGATAGTGTGCTAATTTACAGCCTAAAGAAAGACTGAAGTCAACTCAAGGAATTTTTGTTGTTGTTGTTGTTGTTGTTATCAGGGATTGAACCTGTAGGTTCAGGGGCTCTCAACCACTCATCTACATTCTCAGCCTGTTGTTATATTTTATTTTGAAACTGAGTATCACAAATTTGCTCAGGATCTCACTGAGTTGCTGAAGTTGGCTTTAAACTTGTGATCATTATTCCTCAGCCTCTCAGAAAGTTTTTAAAATTAACATGAAAATGCAAAATATTTCAATGTTTATAGAGAATGTCACCTTAAATACAGTATGAATAATACTTAATCTAATAGGAAAGTTTTATATTTAACACAAAATTAATAGAAACTATACATTTCAAAAATAGTTTACATTATCCATTATATTTACAACCTTTATGAGACTGAATTGACTTGTTAAATTCCCATACAGTTTGAAATCTAGAAAAACAAAGGCAAATTATAATGTTTGATTTATTTGATATTCAAAATGTCTGTAGTTATAAATTCTGTTAATGTATTCATTTCATGTTTCAGTTCTGATACTATTTTAGTACCTATTATACATGCTAGATAAAACATTTTTATTTGAGAAAATTACAATCAAATATAAACCATTCAGCATTTTGCAAATTGTATAAAAGAAAACCTGATCAATAAATATGACTGGTAAATAGTCAACCCACATATGGTAGGCCACTGTGAGTCTAGTATGAGATACACACAGTAGAGGATATAGAAAAGTAGAAAGTGTGATCCATGAATGAATGATATCAATAGATTTAGATTTAATTAAGAAGACAAGAGTACATACATACTATTTTAGAAATTAAAGAAAATAAAAGAACATGTAGAAAATGTAAAAATGCATGTAAGAATGAAAATGCAATGTGATTGTTCAATTATTTGAAAACAATTTCTATTTATCACATAGGTTTAAAATTAATTGAACTAGGCTCACATTCTCAAATTAAAATGTTTAAATCATTGAATATTTATGAATAAAAGAAGTTTAAATTTATTCAATTCCTTAAATTCTTTGCTTGAAAGTAATCGCATATTCATATTCTTTCTTTTTCTCTTCTTTGATTCTCTTCCTCCCTCTTCCTCTCCTTTGTAGATTAACTTAATCACATAATTGTTTAAAGTGTAAATATCTTAAATACTGTTGGCTGATACTTAGATTTGCACCATAAATGATTTATTTATGCATGTTCAATATAAAAATAATCTAGATATTATTATTGAAGTACATATATCATTTAATATAAATTATTTTAAACACAGATGATGAATGACAGTAGCTCTGTACATTAAATATACCATCATTTATTTTAGCCTCTTAAATATTTATAATTCTGACACAGGGTACAATTCCTCATTTGTTTTCTATTGGACATTTGGCTATATTATAATAAAAATAGTAATACGCAACATATTTTTGAATGATTCTACTTGCTTGAAGTGTGGATGTTGAATCACATATTGAATATAACTAGATTTTTCTATAAACTGTACATCCTATTTATTCCAAAAATGGTCACTGTGCAGTCACACTAACCATGACAACTCATTCACCATTACTGAATATGCCTGTTCATGTTCTACAGTTGTTCCTTTTTGTGGCCTTATGGCTTTATGACTTTGTCTACAATTCAGATATTACAAATTACCAATTGACTCAGATATTTAAAAATAAAATACAGTCTTTGGTAGGAATAGTAATAAATGATTAATTATAACTTAAAATTCTTTCCCACATCTAAGAACTAAAAGAAAAAAACAAGGAAAAGTATAGTGGGGGTTGATATTAACTTTGTTTATTGACTGTGAAGATGAATCTGAAAACACTTTGAGTTCAAAAAATAATAGTATTTCCCCCTCAAAAAAAAGTGATAGTATGATAGTATCCTTCAATGACAGGGGTGAAATGTATATTTAAGCTATAAACAAAATGGGTAGGGACCTTCAATTCTCCAATTGATGTGGTCAGTGATGAAGCTTGTTCATGAATCTTCACAAGCACACGCCTGGTCTTCAGAAGGAACCACTCCTGAGGAACAGGGAATAGAAGGTAAGGGTGATTGCAAAGGAATATCTGTAGAAAAGAGTACTTAAAGGTGAGCCTTAATTTATACTGTTTATAAATTAAATTTCCAGGAAAGAGTAAATACGGTATTTCTGGTTTCTAGAAAGGGATAAATAGTAAATGACAACAGGTGACTTGTTTTATAATATCTTTAACAAAAACTGAAGAGAAACAACTGTAATGGAGGGTAGGCAGAAAACAACCAAGTTTTCTTAAAGTTTCCAGGCCAGATGCCAACATTAAAACAACAATATTAAGTATCTATAAATGGAGGTCGTTGGGCCCAGACAGGCTGGCAAATATTACCTTAAGTGAAAAAGGCACCAAAATGCTTCCTCCTCTCTTAAAAACCCAAAGAATTTTAATTTAAACTTAATTACAGTTTTAAGTAAAACATTACACATTAGTTATCCAGTCTCCAAGGACATGCAAAATAATGTCCTTTTGCAGGAAGTTGGTTAAGCATTGATTAGTTGCCAACTGTCAAAGTAAGGGATTTTTAAAGGGACCTGTATGCAAAGGTTTTAAAAGGAAGAGGAAATAAAATAATATATATGTATAAGTGATTAACATTACTCCTGTTATAATTCTCTGAGAGACCATAACATTTATAATGAAAGAGAAGTATACAGCAAATTAAAAATTATTATTTCAATCTTTTAAAAATGTGAGAATATATTATCATTTTACAAAAACAAATGCTAAGTAAGTTCCTCAAGAAAATATACAAGTTTGGGGGCTGGGATTGTGGCTCAGCGGTTGAGCACTTGCTTAGCATGGGTGGGACCCGGGTTTGATTCTCAGCACCACATAAAAATAAAGGCATTGTGTTGTGTCCATTTACAAAAAAAAAAAAAAAAAAGATTATCTTTCTCTCTCTCTTTAAAAAAAAAGAAAATATACAAGTTTAGAAAGTCATATACTAACAACTCACAATTATTTTCTAATTTATTCTTGGATATCTATTTATTCAAAAAACAAATGATGCATCTACACTTGAAACACAAAAATTATGAGTAATGTTATCTAAATTAATTAATAAGTTAAAACACAGGAATTTCTCATGTGCAAAATGTGTCATTTATAATCTTCAAATTTTACATGTACATCATACAAGCAATTAAACTCAAAACACAGGAAATAATAATTCCTGAGAGTCTAATATTTATTATGAGCCTAGACCTTGGCACAGTCTTTTATAAATAAGAAACTTTAATCAAAGGCCTTTTGCAAAATTTCAAACCGCTGGTAACTATTTCAACAGAAATTAAAATAAATTCTGGCTCCCAGGAAAGCAATTGAGTTTTCATCTTCCTCCATCTCCCAGGAGTATTTTGTATATGTCATATGGACACCATTTTAAAATATGAATGCTTACATAAATGGAAAACCATATTCAACTTAAATGTTCACTGAGAATAATAACATTAATTCTGGCTTTAAAGTTTTTTAATTCCTATTTCCCATCTTCATTCTTTTTCTCTTCCCATAGAAACTACTCTAAAATGTTTGGTGTCTAAAGTTTTATTGTAGCCATTCTTGTGTTTTTTTCTGTCCAGGTATTTAAATTTATAAAAATATTTTAATTCAGAATTCCTTCTGCTTCTTTGTTCTATTTTAATACAATATTCTTTTTTTAAAGATAGGTCATTTTATTTGTTTTGTGATAGTACATTAATATGCAATGACAATAGTAATTTCTAGTTGTTCAAAACATTACAAAGCTCTTGACATATCATATTTCATACATTTGATTCAAGTGGGTTATGAACTCCCCTTTTTACCCCGTTAATACAATATTCTTAAGATCAGTTTTTCCACGTTACATTTGGGCTTCTATGATAGTCTCTAATGACCCATACTCTTGTTAACTGCACCCATGTGTGATATCCCCCCACATTAAATGTGTGCCCAGTAGGATGCAGTAAATATCATGCTTTGTGGTGTCTGAGGCTAGGCTATGAGAGGCAATATGACTTCTGTCTGATTTTCTCTCAGGACTTGGAGTCTAGAAATCATACTGGAAGGATTTCCAGGTCAGAGGGAGAAACCACATGTATGCATTCCAGTCAACAACCCCAGCCTTAACCAAGAATCAGTTTCAAATGCCAAAGATGTGAATGATTTAGGGTTTATATCATTCTAATCCCTAATCTTTGAGTAGCCCCAGCTGAGGCCAAGTAGAATGAGATATGTTACACTTGCTTAATTTTAGACCTGTGAGTGTATCTGTTTGGAAGCTCTGAGAAGCAAGTAATAAGAAGAAATTATATATGCAAAAGATTGGTTGTGAAAAATACGTGAAGGATAAAGAGGACAGAAGCATGGGAGGAGGAAAGAGCCTACGAAACTTTTCAAGAAAAGACAATTGGGTAAGAGCTTTAGATTACATTGCATTTACCGAAAATTCTTGGCCAGGCTTATAGGAAAACCCTAATAAAGGTCGCTTTTAGAGACGATTCATCTGAAATTAAAGTGATGGGGCATCAGTTCCCTTGCTGTGTTTAGCTGTTGGTTGAGAGGGATTCTGAGAGAGGATGGTTTTGGCAGGAACACCACAGTAGATTCAACGACAGCTTGAGTCTGTCAGTTATCTGTTCTCCTCAAGGAAGACTAGCTCATTGCATCACAGTCTGGTTTTTACAATGCACCGATCCTCTTCTCCAGGTATCTTTAAGAAGCAACTTAACTTTGCCCCCCATGAACTTGGTCACCTAAGGGGAACTTCCTTCGTAAAGCATCATATTCTGATTGTGTTAGATCCTATTGGTTCTCTGTTCATTCCTTAGTCTAGTTGGCCAATTCATTTTTTTCTGAATAACCAGGTCTTATCAGGAACCTTCTATAGATCCTTCTTTTAAAGATGGAGATTGGTGGGACAAACTACAGCCTTCGTTAAAGCAACTGTTCTCAAGATCACAATTGGTATTCATTATCTCCCTCCCTTACTGTCCTTCATCTCTCACCTCTCCAGGTCAGAATGATGATGGTTTGTACATATGTACACACACATACACACACACACACGTGGTATATTTACAAAGAGTATATATGTTTGTATATATGTACATATGAAAAGGAGAAGGAGAGATATTATAAAGAACTTGCTTGTGTGATTATGGAAGGTGAGAAGTCCAAATATCTGCACGTGACAAGTTAGAAATCCAGTAAACCAATGCATAGTTCCAGTCAAAAGGTGGGCAGTTAGAGACCTAAGATTGGCTAATGTTTCAGTGTGAGTCTGCAGGCTATTAAAGACCAATGCCATGCATATCTAAGCAGAACAAATAATAATAACAAAAGGCCAACACAAAAGTATAAGCCATCATGCAGGAGGAGATCCCTCCAACTGAAGGAGAGACAGCCATTTTATTCTGTACAGACCTTCAACTGATGAAATGAGGGCCAATATCATTAGGGAGGGAAAACTGCCTTACTTATTTTACCAAACCAAATGTTAATCTCATCTAAAAGCATTCTCACAAACAGACCCAGAAGAATGCTTGGCCAAATATCTAGGCAGCCTTTGGTCCAGTCAACTTGACATATAAAACCATCACATATAAAACCTGGTAGAACAACCCAAATCTTCATTCCTGAGGGGGCTAGGCTTTTGATAATCATATTGTTCTCAGGCCAAGGTTGTTGCACATATCCTCTTGCAGTTATAACTAGAAAAGATAGAACCTCAAGGTCAAGTGAATAACCTGGATTTATCATGTATTCTTCCCTAACAGAATTACCTTCATTAGTAATCATTTTGCCTGCACGATATTAAAATTTAAAAATCTGGTGCAGAGTATATGTGGATCTTTTCTGTTATCTGATATTCAGCATCATGCTAAATGAATTATTTGGTGGTAAGTTCTTCAATATTCTCAATATTACTTTCTTTTTAAAAATATTTTTTAGTTGTAGATGGACACAATATCTTTATTTTATTTTTATGTGGTGTGGAGGATTGAACCCAGTGCCTCATGTGTGCAAGGCAAGTGCTTTACCACTGAGCCACAACCCCAACCCCTCAATATTTACTTTCGTAAATGTAATTTCCTTCCTGAACTCTTACGTTTTTTGCTTCACAGCAATCATTTCCCTGAATCCTGCAAAAGAGCAACAACTTGTGGGACAAGTATTCTTTGTATATTGTGATTCAATTTTGTTAAAATCTGATTGATAAAGTTCAGACACTTTCTTGAGGTCAAAACTATACCACACCTCTAATGGAGCTATGTCACACGAGATACTGAACATAATATTTGAGAGGGGGAAAAATAACACTTAGGCTCTTTCTAATCAATAACACCAGAAGCAAAAGAAACTAAATACTTAGATAGTATCTTCCTAATCAATAAAAAAAGAGGAATGTCTGGGAATATTATCTATTATCAAGAGAGGCTTGTTTGCAAGATTTTCTTTTTTCATGTACTCTGTTATAAATAATCACAAAGATAACACTCCTATAGTGATCAAACACTTGCTTCTCAAAGCACTCTTAAATGCTCTCTTGAGGTTATGCAGTTTGGGGAGTGACACACCAACAAAAATTTTAGCTTGATAGTACCTTGCAATTTCTACTGAAAAAGAATGTTTGCCAATCTTTGGATGCTTTAGGTTTTGGCACCATTTTCTCTTCATTATCTGTAATAAACCTACAAAATAGCATTCATCTCCAATGATATCCAACTCCATTAGTACTGGAATTTTGCTTACACAGGAACTACATTTATCATAGTTTTCTGGAATTCACCATGAAAGACCACTACAGGTAATATGCAGTAGATGTCTATCTGACTTACTTCTGACCTTCAAATTACATGGCCTTGTATGACTTTTAAATGTCCTGAAGTATTTTTGCCTGCTCAAACTAAGGCCTTTTAATGAATGCTTTCTCTCCTTCTTAACTTTTTCCTTCAGATCTTTAAGATGCACAGTGCTTTCTTATGTATCAACATGCGTCTCAATGGCACTCCACACAGGCTGAGATTTTCAGTACACAGCACATGATTATTTCTCTGGTTTTACAAAAGTATTTTGCAGCATTTCAGCGATGTGGTAAATATTTGCAGTGCCAACAAGACTTGTCATATTTTTTTTCACTGTGCTTTCTTGTAGAAAACCATTGCATGTTTCATAATGGAGACAGGTGCATTGTCAAGCTTATGTCTTTTATGAATTCTTCTCTCTCAATCCAAGTTAATACAGTTGTCCCTTACTGATTCCAGAACCCCTGTTGGATAACCCTGTTGTTCCTTACACAAAATAGCAGAGTATTTGCATATAACCTAAGCACATCATCATGTATTTTTTAAATCATCTATTGATTACTTATAATGCCTAAAATGAAATAGATACCATTTAAATAATTATAATACTGTGTTGTTTAAGGAATAATAAAAGAAAGTCTTTACATTTTCATTACAGATATGATTTTTTTCTGAATATTTTCTACCTATGGTTGATGGAGTCCATGAATGCAGGAACCATGGATATAAAGGCTGAATGCATTTATAACTTTTTGCCAATACAGGGATTTTCTTTTTCTAGACCTTCAGGAAAACCTAATTTCTTAAAGACATTTTCACTTGAGCATGTAGGGAAGAGAGTAGATAATGCACAATACTTTGAAACAATGATCCTAGTAGGAAAAGAGATAATATATGACTGTAACACAATCCATATTCTCTCATTCAAACTCTTAAGCAACTTAGATGTTTTCACTGGTACATTACACTGTTTTCAATTTCAATAATGAGTGTGGGGGAAATTTTGTAAGTAGTTATAGAGAATATGTGGTTGAGAGTTCAGATAACTAAAGCTACATGTAGAGCCACAGTATTATATGATTCATTGATGAGTCACTCACATGAGATGAGTACATGTTTTTATTTGGATCTTAAAGCAAGTATGAGAGGGATAAAGCTGTCAAGAGAATCTGAATTTCTAGAATGTGGGTGGAGCAATGCTTTTAAAACCAGAAAAAAATAATACTATTTACATTTAAAAACATAAGACTGGTGGGAAAAAATAAAGATTGATCTGAAAAATAGGACTTAAGGGGAATGGTGTCATTAAAGAAAACAGAAGAGATTATATAATAAATTATGTCAAAAGTTTGAGAAAACACCAGATATTGTTTTCACATAGAAGATAAGACTGCCCTTAATAGTCCTACATTTTTATGGTTGGTCATTATTTCAAGTAACTTTTCTATTTTAATATATCTTATAAAATAATAAGATAAAATTTAGTTATATCTTGTTATTAATGGAAATTTTCATGTCAAACATCAAATAATGAACTCAGATGCTGGAGATGGGGCAAAATATAGTTGTCTTTGGATTACTGTTATTAATTATTTTAAAACCTAAAGTCCTTTAGCTATTAAGAATACATCACCACCTTGTGGAATCCCTTTAAACTACAGACACATGATCCCAAGAGCCATATAGACTTAGGAAATTGACTATCAGATCAACCTATTTTGTTTCCATTTAATTTAATTTTGTTCTTATTTCTATATAGTTCTCAAATTTTACTCTCTGGACCTAAACCCTCTCTTCAACCCTAGTCCTGTATTGGCAACTGCTTGGCTCACTTTCCCACATGATATTTTGTAGCCACTTGAAATACCATACTTCAAACCAAATTCTTCCTAAGAGTTCTATGTAAATTACGTACATCTACGTAGTGTTTTTCACCCTGGTTAAAAATTTTGGTGTTCTTTGGTCTATTCTCCCATGAAGATCCATTTCATCTTAAAATTAGTCACCACATTCCATTAGCTATGATTCCTCAGTGTCTTTTTCATTTATCCTCTCTTTTTTGTTGTTGTTGATAGCATCCTAAGTTGATCTTTAGTTAATTGAATAACTATGCTTCTAGTGTCTCTTCCTCCCCCACTGCACTGCTAATACTGCATCCCTCCTATGTTAATCAGCTTTCTTGGATTATAATTCTCTTGGGCTTTATTGCCTCCAATACTCATCAGTGTCTATGTGTTCCTTGTTTTTCTCCCACCACTGTGTTGAATGTTTGATGCTTCAACCATACTGTACTTTCTAAATCCAAATATGCTCTGATTCTATTTTACTTCAGCTCCCAAACTCATATGCCCACTCCCTGGCATGCCCTTTAATCAGATTTGAGTCTAAGATGGGATCTGTTGTTTGAAGGGATTTCCACAGGGTGGTAGGTATATTTTTAAAGTAGCATAGATAGCAAGAATGTCAAAATACTTGTATATGTATGTGCTAGAACATTTTCCTAGTAAAGTGTAATGAACTTAAATCCCTCAATGGAAAAAGAATTCTTTGTCCTTAATCTGTGAAGATATTCTGCTAGTTATTAAAGGGATACATGTGGAGTAATGGATATTCACTTAACAAGGTACATAGCTAAATCCTTTTTAGTAATGAATGACATTAAAATATGTTGCAGGGATGAGAGTAAAGTTCAGAGGTAGAGCACTTGCCTAGCATGCACAAGGCCCTGGGTTCCATCTCCATCCATCCCCATCACCACACACACACACCTATGGCAGCCCTGTGACTGTCACATACAACAGTCATATTTCTCTTCCAAGAACTAGACTGAGTGCCTTCATGAAGATTTTCTTTATAAATCGACCATATGAGATAGCTCATTTTTCTTTACTTCCACAGTAAGCTTTGGATTGTACTTATGTGGACTAAAGTTGTCTAACATCTACTTCAAGAGTATAAGCAAAAATAGAAAATAACTTTCTTTGGTCTAAATTACTATAATTCCTGAGTTATGAGTTTTCTTCCTACTGATATTAACAAAACAGAACTTTGTATCTGCACTTAATTTAATTCCTAACTCAACCCAAAGAGTAGAAAATGGTGACTACCTACCAATATCCCACTTCCCCAACATACTTCTCTTTTATCTTTATAAAACTGAAAGGGGACCCCTAACATTGATGATGATGATGAATCTAGAGACACTTTACCACTGAGATACACCCTGGCCCTTTTTATTTTTCATTTTGAGACAGGATCTCACTAAATTGCTGAGATTGGCCTTGAACTTGCAATCTTCCTGCCTCAGCCTCCCGAGTCACTAGGATTATAGATGTAAGTCACTGAGCCCAGCACATATCTTAGTTCTGATTCACTTTGATTCACATTGTTCAGGATTTTAAACAGAAGGAGCAAAAATATATAGCATTTGCTTCTGTTTAAAATCCTGAACAATAACTTGACTTAGATTTTAGTAGGCACTTTCATCTTCCAGGTTTATTTGATAACCCAAATCTCCTTATTGACCAATCAAATGAATCTTACAGTTTTTCAAAAGAAGGATGCATATAACTTTTGTTTTTCAGTAGATGAATTCTTAGTACTGGGAGAGTTAGCCTAAGGAGAGTTGGCCATCAGGTAATGACTAGAGCTAAGCATATGTTTAAAATCAGATTGGGTCACTACTGCATTAGGATTTGTTCAGCTTTGGTGGGCTAGAGAGGAAGCAAAATAGGTGACCTGTTAAGCAGCATAAACTAGAGACTGAGATGAGCACTATTCAAAAGATCAGAGGATGGAGTCTGAAGTTATATGCAGCACCAAGGAGAGCTCCTTGTACTTTGGTCTCCATCTTTAGGAAACTAATCGTGAGTTCTTCTACTGGTGGCAGTCAGGAACCTTGCAAATGGACTTGATTCCCAAAGGTACTCCATCTGACAACATAGGCCTCAGGAGTGTTTAGTCAGATCCCAATCCTCAGTGAAGGAGGCTCCATTCTCATCCATCAAAAAAATATTGTGATATATAATACAGATTGATTTGCAGCTCAGTTTTGAAGGTTCATTTGGTGGAATCAGATTTTTTTTTTTTAAGTTTCAAGTTCTTTCTGGTACAAGGTTTCTTTCTCTATGATACCACCACCCTAGGAGTGATTATCTAAGATTATACTTCCCTTCTCAGACCAGCCCACATCCAATGATTGGTAGGCAGATTTACTGTTATAAAGATCAACTTCTCTGTTTACGTTTCTAGGAAAGTCTGAAGAGCCATTACAACTTCAAGCCTCCACCAGGGTCAGCTAAGTAATGTTGCAACTGTTCCCAACTTCTCATTCGACTCAGTTTTACTTCATTCCCTTTTCCCACAAGTGTTGATCATGAGAAGATCCACCATGGAAAAGAGAATAAACAACCTGATAGGTAGAACAATTTAGCTGGTTGACATGGGACATTTGTCATCAATTACCACAGTGCTGGTATGATGGGTGTGGGACTGGAGTAGTCAGAATGACAGGGATAGTGCCCAAGGCTAAAAAAAAAAAAAGTGTGTTCTCATTTACCAAGGCTGAAAGAGTTACTGATGCTTCAGAATACCAACTTGCTAGTAATAGAAACCCACTGCTGGGAAACCAATGTGGCACTCTCCCTAGAGGAAACCATTTGGTCACTTGGTAGCAAGTCTATTACATTTGATCTCTTCTACCTTGGGAAGAGGCAGTGATGTATTTTGTTGGTAAAAGATATGTAGTACAAGGGTGAGTGTGATGTTTTTATCCATAGCCTTGATTACTACAACTTTCCAAGGGCTTACAGAATATTTGATATGATATGATGGTACATTATCACCTATGACTTTGCATCCATTGTTTGGTCTCATGTTATAGCAAAGGTGGTATGATAGTGAACACATGACCATGAAATCCACTGTTCCTAACACATACTACACACAGTAGCTGCTATCTTCATACAACATATTACACTTTATTAAAGATACAGCTGAATTTCAGTTTGAAGACGATACCTTGTAAGATAAGTGTTATTCTTCAGGACATAGCATACTAACTACATTAATAACTATTATATAATGCAAAAATTAAAATATACCCAGTCTGGAATCCAAATGATAGAAATAGAAGTAGTCCTACTTACCATCATTTTCAGTGATTCATTTGAATAATTTGTGTTTCTCAGTTCTGAAATTCTGCCACCTGGAAAAGCAGAAAGAGTCTCATTAAACTTTAAGCTACAGCTCTTGCCTAGGCACTCTGGACTCTTTGTGCCAAGGTACAAGAAAGCAAAAAGAAAAGTTGCCATCATGGCAGGAGTCATTAACAACCATCATCAAGAAAATGCAGGTATGTGGTTAAACAATGGAGATAAGAAAAAATATGTTTCCTACTCAGGCAATCAACTAGGGGTGTTTCTTGACACTCCCTTGCCCAATATTAATGTCAAATGAACAAGTACACGACCTCAAAATAGCATGATTGGGATGAGGAAGCAGATCCGTGGGAGAGCTCTTGCCTCGTATGTGCCAGGCCCCAGGTTCAATTTACAGCATGATGGGGGGATAAAAAGACCCTTGTAACCAGGAGCTTAGATTTCTCAGCTATGAGGATCTTGGTCATCCTACTAGATAAAACTATCCAGACAAGAAGAGTTGCTAACTGAAGACGAGGCAACTCTAGTATTGACAATGGAAGAGACAAATGCTAAATGCCAGTTGCAGCCTTGAGACCAACTGCAGCCAGCAAAAGCTGAGTATCTTCTATTGACTTTCTCCTATCAGTTTCCCTGAGGAAAAGATGCCCACTACAGTCCAGAATGAAGAAACCAGTTAGCCACATACATAAAGCAAGTGGAGCTAAGTGGCTAAAGTGTTGGATTTTGGGGATGCTGGGCTATACTGCTTTAAAGCCTCCCTTCCAGACCTGAAAAAGGATTCTTCAATTACTGGGAAGTTTGTTGAAGACTCTGAGATCTAGTTTTTAGCTCTTTTCTCAGACCTGTTCTTAGCTCTTTTCGGAATTATTATAGCTAATCATTAGTAAGCACAGGACTTGAAAGTCAAGGTCTCTCCCCATACATTGGGACAACCTTGAAGGGCTGGCTGTTCTAGCTTAGACAGGGAGCTACCCATGAAGTTTAGATGAGGCTTTTTTTTTTTTTTTTTTTGCATTTGTATCCCAGACCAAACCCCCCCTCTATCAGAGGATCCTGCTTTCTAACCTTTCCAAAAAACACCCTATTGAGATTCCTGCATTCTAGTCCTCCATTTCAATATCTGCTTCACAGGGACTCCATCTGTAACATCTACCAACATATAAAGAATGGGATAGCTTTATGGATGATAAAAGCTTTTGTTAATAGCGGAAGTAGACAGCCTTCATGGTCTGAGAAACAAATACCCCTTATATTGTGTACTTAGCTATATCATCAGGGTGTCCAGTTGCTGGAAAAATATATGTTCTCTGGACTAATTACCATTTTCCTCAATGGGGATGTAGGTACATACATTTGAAAACACCTTTAAATGAGAAAATATATTAATATCAAAGAGAATTAAATTTTTAAAGACTTGGTATCCATATACCATAATTATAGCTAAATATTACATTACATATATAATTTAATTTTTAACCAAAGCATCCCAGAGGTTTCAATTTCAGGAAGAGCATTACTCAAATAGTCTCAGAAATTCTATTTATCTTATGATCAGGGAAAGGAATGCATTGGTTAATCATATTCTTCTTAATAGATATTCCATATGTACTATGTTTGAATTATTAATTTTCAAATAATTAGAACACATCACTATATAGTTAATATTAAGGTGTCTATGAAAAGAGCATGACAGCTTTTTTATGATTTATAAAACATTTTAGGATCTTGTTTCTTCACCAATTTGTCACATAGACATTGTAATTTAGAAACACAGGAACAACCATTAAGGGGAATTTCTGACTGATCTGTTGTTGGATCCCAATATGTATATTATATTGTCATAATACATTTTGAACTATATGTTCTAGGTACAAAATAGACACCATCATGTTATACTTTAATTCATCCCACAATTGAAAGAAGAAACAAGTGTTTGTTCAGCATTGAAGTTATGAACTAGATGTTTAGTATGTGTGACTGTTTTACTCAACTTTTTCACTGCTGTGACCCAAGTACCTGACAAGAATAATTTTAGAGGATGAAACATTTATTTGGTATTCACGGTTTCAGAAATCTCAGTCAATAGAGAGCTCCGGGCCCAAAGTGAGAAAGAATATCATAGTAGAGCTGTATGGAGGAGGAAAGCAGCTCAGGACATGGCCACCAGGAAGCAGAGAGAGAGCTTTGCTTACCAGAAAATAACATGTACCCCAAAGGTAGACCCCAATGACCCACCTTCTCTATCCACACCTGACCTATCTATAGTGACTGCTCAATTAATTCCTACCAGCAGATCAATGCATGAATTAGGTTAAGACTGTCATAACCCAATAATTTCAGCTCTAAAATTTCTTGCATTGTCTCACATGTGAGCTTTTTGGAGACACCTCATATCTAAACCATAACAGTGACTTAAAAATAAATGTGAGAAAATAAAAAGTTAACAGTAGTAATAAACAAACGTAAAATTGTAATGGCCCAGGGCTGAGTGTCATGTGTACCTATCCCCTTGGCACCATGGAAACCATGCGCAATGTGAAGCTCCTTCATTAGCATCTTTGCATACAAAAGAAGACAAGTTTGCTCTGATATATTTCATTTGAACAACTATAGCTCACTTTGTGAATACACCTGACATACACTCTGTGTCATTTCAATGTTCATCCTGACTTGTTGTCAAGGAAACAGATATCATCACTTGGGAAGTGGTAAAAAGAAACAAGAAAAGAACAGAAGTAAATTGTATATTATAGTGGGCAAGAACTACCTTTTCTGTGAAATAACTTGAAGAGATTCCCATATTGATGAATCCAATCCAAACTCACTGCAAAGCATGACATCAAAGCATGACAGATAAATGTTATGAACAATGAATACTGATGGAAAAATAACAATGGAGAACTGGTCTTATATGTACAAACTGATTTTTACTGAAAATATCCATTATATACAACCTATGGTATGCTATGTTCAAATTTGAAAATTATGAAAGTGGCTTAATTCAGTGAGTTAGTCATTTTTTAAAAAAAGTAACTAGAACAAGTATATAAGTAATTGACTAAATGCAACTAATTTATTTCAAGTTATAAATTCATTTGCTTTTGGAATATTCTTTTATTAAAGACAGTATATTGAAATGACTCCATTTCTAAAATCAAATATCCTTATAATCAAATCGCAGCTAACTTCCAAAGGAAGAGAAAAGATGGCACAGTCAGAGCAGTTTATCTGGAAATAATTTAATAAAGTAATTAGTTTTAGAGACGTGGAAAGATTGAGAGAAACAGCTAGGCATGGTGAGGAGCCCAGGAGCTAGCAAAAATGGAAAGGCATTACTAACTCTAAGGACTCAAGACTTAACAGTGTTACCAGAACTTGCAAGAGTGGAATGAACACCCACCTGACAGCTGTATAGGGAATAATTGTATAGGGAAGTCGACTCTACAGCAAGGCAGGATGGGAGCAAAATAGGGAAACATAAATTCACTTCTTCTTTTAACCTTAAGAGTTTTGCTGATGTGTTCCATTGGTTGAGGCCAACTAGAAGCCAGGGGGAATAATCATGGATGATAAAGTTTTAATAGTTCAGCCTCCCAGAGCAGGACAGAAATGCAAAGTGGATCTGGGTAAGCAAATGGAAATGATAACCAACATATCCACCTCTTATAGTATGAAAGGCAAATTACTTAACCTATGTGTCTGCTCTACCACCTTTGAATAAAATTAATGATGCCATCTCTCTTATGGATATTGTGGAAATGGTACATTAAAATGAGAAAAATCATAGCATTTCAATAATTTTTAGTTATTTTTATTTTTGCACGTCAGTTTATTTACGAAAAATGTTGTAGTATTATTGCCACAAGATTAAAGAAGGTAACTTGGGATGTTGAAAATTTAGAAGACATAAAAATATAAAGGCTTAAGCATATACAACAATGCTAAAATTAAATATAACAGTAGTTCAATTTTCTCATTTTTCAAAAAAGAAAAGACTTTTCAAAGTATAAAAATGAATTCATTTTAATTGTACAATGTGTAAACGTAGTCTCTAGTTTTAATCTATCTGTATTGGAGACTTCAACTTCTTTCATATTCATAGCTGGTTGGAGTATGTGGTCTGTGTATAGAAAATTGGCTTCCCACATGTTAATCCCAGAACCTGTGAATGTGTGCACATTGCAGCATATGGGGTTAAGTTAAAAATCTTAAAATGAAGCAATTGTCCTAGATTATCCAGGTGGGCCTTGTTTCAATAAGGACCTTTTGAGAGGGAGGAAGGAGGGTCATAGTAAAAGAAAGACCTGTGATGTTGGAAGCAGAGATTGAGTGATTCGAGAAAGCCCCCAGAGTCAGGGAATATGTGTAGATTCTGGACACTGGAAAAGGCAAGGAAATTAGTTCTTCCCCTCAACTTTTCAGAAAGAATTTAGACTTACTGACATCTTTAATTTAGGATTTCTGACCTTCAGATCTGTAGGATGATAAATTTCTTCTGTTTTATTAGCCACTAAATTAATGGTTACTTGTTACAGCAGAAGTAATTAATAAAGTGTCTATACTAATTGTTTCCCTCTGACTTCTCAGATCCATTTTGCACCCTTTTTTGGCTTGGTCTAAGACACAAGATGCAAATCTCTGGCTTCTAGCTGAGATCACTGAATGGGCAGCACCGTCAGGAAGTGGGAAGGGCTGAAGACAGAGGGCAAGAGGGGTTGTCCCTTTGAGGCTTTTGGATCAGTAGAGCGTTGGCAGTGGTATTGGTTCTCTCCAACCATCACTCACAGCAGCACCTTCCCTTCAACAACTTCCAGTATCCCAGGCCTAGGTGGCAGGAACTCTCCACTGTTGCTGGTCCCTGGTGCTTTACTTTCTGCTCGTTCACTTAACCACACTCCCGTAACCAGTTCACACTCCCATAACCAGTTCCTTCTTCTATTAAACCCTGTGACTGTGGCATCTGTATGCTGTCAGGACACTGTCTGATTCAACACAGAGTATCTTTTCTGTAACGATTTATTGAGGACTCAAATAGCCAAGTCTTAAATTTCCCATAAGGTACTCTAAAGGAATACCAAATGTAGGAAAGTTTAAGACAGTATGGTGGTTTATCTGTAACCCAAGTTTTAATTTCTTCAACTTTCAAATTATAGTATAGCTGTTCCTACTTCAGGAAAACTGAATTATCCCCTTTAGCAATAAAAAAGCACATATGGTTTTCATATTGACATATAAAAAATAACTTTACAGAAATGTTATGAAAATGTTTTCAAAGAGTGAAAGAATGTGTTTTAGTCATTTTTTTTCTTACTGATTATCAAAGGAAAAAGGAATAGAGTTATACTACTTAAGACAAGCTAAATACTAGGCAAATAATTATTTGGCTATATTGCTTAAGAAATAATGATAAGAAAAACATCTATACTTGTTTGGCATACATGTAGTTTATTTTTCAAATATATTTGCAGTTAGCTGAATTTGTGGATGTGGAGGACTGATTGTATAAAATGAATGGTACGGAAAGGTATTGTAGTGATAGGAGAGAAAAATTACATTTATTTATGTCTCGTCTGTGTCTTCCAACTAAGACCTATACTTTACCTTCTCTGGGAGAAGATTTTCCATTTCTGCTTATATGAAATCTGAAGCAGATACCCGAAAACTGCTTTTTCTGGTTTGGTGCTTTAAAAACACGAACAAACTTTAGTCAATGTAAGGCTGCCCCAAATCACCAGAGGTATTATCTGAGAGTAATAACTGCACCTTATTAACCAAACAGAAGTAGGGAACAAATCTAGAAAGGGCAGACCAGAGCTGGGAGAACTCATCCAATGTAAGAGCTCAAGTCATAATGGTGAGCACTAGAACTCAATCAGCACCAGCATTGGCATCCAAACTCTACTCCTCATTCAATTCAATTACTCAGGACACTCAGCAGGATCCTAAGGCATCCTGGCCACAGTACCTGACAGCAAAAGAGGAAGTGGAAGGTGCTAAAAATCAGCTTGTTTCATCATTCCGCCTTCTCAAGAGTAAGCAATATCCATTCTGATTTCCTTTTGAATCACCAGGTAACTGGAATATGAAGCAGCATTTGAGATTATAGACTGGGAGGCAAGTAGATAGAACTCCAGTCAAAAAAAAGTACCTGCTCATTGTGTTGGCCCAGGCCTGTAATCCCAGTGGCTCAGGAGGCTGAGGCAGGAGAATCATGAATTCAAAGCCAGTTTCAGCAAAAGCAAGGCACTAAGCAATTTAGGGAGACCCTGTCTCTAAATAAAACACAAAATAGGGCTAGGGATGTGGCTCAGTGGCCAAGTGCCCCTGAGTTCCATTCAGTACCTCCCCCGCTCCCCACCCTGTTCCCCCGCACCGCCCCTCCCCAAGTCACCTCCCACTCCTGCTGCAAAAGAAAGAAAGAAAGAAGGAAAGAGTACCAAAGGCTAGGCATGGAGGTATAAGACTGTAATCCCAGCACTGGAAGATTGCAAGTTTGAGGACAGCCCCAATAACTTATTGAGGCCCTAAACAATTTAGTAAGACCGTGTCTCAGAATTAAAACAAAAACAACAACAAAAAACTATAAAGGGTTGGGGATGTAGCTCAGTTCAATAGTGAAATAGTGAAAACACCCTGGGATTAAATCACCAGCATGGGAAAAAAAATATATTGGCTACCAAACTGATCCATCATAATTATTGACTGACCTTAAGTAAGGATCCATGTAAACTTCATGTTCTATGGCATCTTTCCAGGAGTAACAGAAAGAAAAGAAGGTGCAATATCAGGCTTTCATCACACCTTTTTGAACCACATTAAATGGGAAAATTTGTGGAAGAATTCATCCTTTGAATACTGAAATTCGATACAAACACAGATAACTTTCATTTTCTGACTCTCCCCCCTCCTCCAAAATTACAAGTTATCCCAACTGGTTAGGCAAGAAATTCATGATCCCTTTTAGATAACTCTAATTATTTTGTAGACAAGATTTATAACACTAACTTGGAATATTAGAAATATGATAAGTGTATATTTTTCAGTGGGAAATTCAGAATGAATTTGGAAAGCACCTTATCTTCAATAGATTAAAAATAAGGCTGCATATTGAAGTGGAACCTCTCTTCCACCAGCTTTGGAGAAAATTATTATAGACTAGACCTATTTTGAACTGAGAACGTTTAGATTACTAGTTATGAAGAGAATCTGTGTAAATGTTAGGAGAGAGTTGAACAGTTCTTCATTTTATTTCAGTTGGAAGTATTTATTTGCCCACCCAATAAGATTTTCAAAATATAGCTTATTGAGATTATTTTAAAAGATAAATATTTAGAAGCCCACAACATACTCAACATATTTTTAGAAAATGTTGATATTAGCAGCAGCAGCTAGTTGTTTATTTTATACAATTTTGAAACAAAGACCAATCATGATAAATCCTGTGAGTTCTAACTTTGTACTGATTCAAGATGTGATAATGATGTTTTCTCTTTAAAAGCATATACATAAAACACATGTATAAAATGTGTATTTTACTTATGCATATATATATGTATATGTATAGATGTATACATGTTCACATATATGAAACATGCTCTGTGTTGAAGAGATTAATATATTTATGTACATATTTAAATAGTGGGCATTTTAAACACTAAAGTATGTCTAATAAAGTTTAAATTAACAACTACATTATATTCCTGCTTATAATTTTATGTACAAAGATAGTTTATAATTCTTCTATCCCTAGTGCAATGCACTATGTCACCTCATTTGTATTTTTCTTTTTCCTCTCATCAAAAAGAGATGGGGGAAAGAGAGAAGCAGTCCCTGACATATGGGAACTGGTCTGAAACTTGCAGTTGGGTTTCAGTGTCGCCAGGAGCTGGATTGGTTCTCACAGGAAGAGCTTGGTGTTCTCTCGTTGGACAAAACATTGGACAAAAACATTCTCACAGAACATTAACATGAGACAAGATATCTTTGTGACTGTGAAGACATGATGCAATTAATGAGACCACTTTATAATTTTGTCTAAGGATAAGACAACAACAAGGTCATTGAAACCACAGAAACCCCAGAAATGTCAAAGCACAAAAATACCAGATATCTTCCTCTCTTGGCTAACTTAGGTGAATACCAGATATCTTCTTTCTCTCTTGGCTAACTTTAGTTGCTTCTTTAACTAAACTGCAGCCTTATTTCCTTCTAGTCTTCCCTCCTTCTGGAAAAAAAATTATTTATGATACTCAATCACAGAATTACCCTCACTTCTGATAGTATTCATTCCAGGGTAAGAAAATCCTCATTGCTCTGAACTCTCCCCCAAATCACTCAAATAAAGTACAAAATCTCTTGACTCTAGCACTGTGTTACTAGCACACTCCACGGTTCTCCATGGTATGTGATCTTCCTTGTAATGAACAATAAACCCAATGTGTCCAACTGCAAGTAAATTTCTGGTGGTCTTTGTCTGGAAGGTAGTAACTTGTAAAATCTTTAGCAGAATATTACATATATGACTCAATTTGTAGTATAGATGGATATATATGTCTATATACAATTGTTTTATTGTGTTGTATATATATACATATATATGTATGTATATACACGCATACACAAATAAGGGGTTGTGTGTGTATGTAAAATTGCAACAAAAATGACTAGAAGAATACATAGAGAGTAGCTAATGGTATCTACTCTAAGGAAATGATAAAATACTAGAAAATTTGAAAAAAGAGGGTTTCCACTTTTGACTCTTCTTTATATGTTTTTGTATTAGCATATGCAATTAAGATCCCAAATCAGTTGCTTTTGAATTAATAAAAAGGGATATTTTCCTGAGTTATAAGACTTCGTCCAGTGAAATTTCTTAAAAGTGGAAACAAATTCCTGAAGACAGATTTTTCCCACTGGCCTTACAGAAGCTAATAGCCATGTTGTGTACTGGAGAGATGCCATAGGGTGAGATCTTGAACTATTTGCTGCCAGCAGCCCCCCAGCAATAGCTAGCAAAAGAAAAACGGAGATAACAGTCATGCAATTGCAAGTAAATGAATCCTTCCAATCATCTGAGTGAGTTCAGAGGCTAATTGTTCCCCAGTTGAGCCTCCTGATGAGAAGGCACTTTAGCTGACACCTTGATGGCAACCTCATAAGATTCTGAGCAAAGAACCAGCTAAGTCCAAGTCATGCCCAGACTTTGGATCTGAGAAAACTGAGATAACACATGGATCCTGCTTTAAACTGCTGAAGGTAATTTGTTATGCAGCAGCAGATAATATAACAGCCCAGAGATGGTATGATGGCTCTAGAAACTAACCAATGGCCCAGACACCACCCACTACATCTGATTTCCATCTTCAATGTCACCCCAAAATGATAAGGTGGCCAATGGAATTCCAGCTGTAATGTCAGAGATTCCAATCATAAATAAAAAGGAGACAGAGAGGTTCACATCAGTTGTCTGTTCCCTTCCACATAGCAACCTCCATTCATGCTCTATTCCTAGAAAATAATTGGCCATAAATATAACCAATAGGGGCTGGGGTTGTGGCTCAGTGGAAGAGTGCTCGCCTAGCATGCATGAAGCACTGGGTTTGATCCTCAGCACCACATAAATGTAAAATAAAGATATTCTTAAAACTTAAGAATAAATCTTTTTAAAAAAAAATATATAGCCAATAGGTAAACAGGACTCTATTATTAAAAGAGAGTCTGGAAGAAGGAAGAAGGTAGGATGATATGGGCAGTTAGGGAACAAATAGTAATATTTTCTATGGAGGGGGTAAAGAAAAGGAAGAAAAAAATTGCATTACTCTTCCAGTGTTCTTTTTCTGTTTTAAAAGTCTTCTGATAGGAGAAAATTTTCAAAGTAGAATGCTTATAGCAAACAGCAATATGTTGCGAGTTAAGTCAGCTGTATATCTGACGAAAAAATGAAGGAAAGATTCCAATCAGTGCTATGCTCTTGATCACACTTCATCTTTCCTATCCCCAAGTGTTTAATACTCATCTCTGTCTTTAGCCAAGCCATAATGTCTTCTGCTGTGTCTATGTCTTGCTCTGTAAGAAGATTCAAAAAGATGAGCCACAAAGAAACTAGTCAATCTTTTCCCTGATCAGTGACGTTTAAACTCCAAATCCAAAACATGAAGAGAAATAAATCTTATATTCCACATTCCATTTAAATAATTTATTTTCCCATTTGTTTTTTTTTTCCTCTCAGAGAAGTTTGTGTTACAGGTGGAGCTAATATAATTGTTCAAAGATCAGATATTGATTAAGATCACAGTAACTTAAGTATATGAAGAAGAAGACATGAGATAGGAACATGCCAGAGATGCATCTACAATAATCAGAAAGAGGAAGGTGGCTAACCTTTCTGGAAAGTCTTGGGCTGCACTTAATTGTTGGAATGTTTGCCTAAAGGAAGTAAAGAACTCCCACATGAATCAGACCTTCTTTAGGACCCACTGGTCTGGAGAACTAGCAACTTAGGAATTGATGCTTATGTTCAGGTGAATATTTGGTTAAATCAGTATCTGATACCTGAGAAAGTTCAGCAAAAGGTCAAAGGACCCTAATAATCAGTCTGGGGGACCATGAAAAAATTCCTCAAAGATTGGTAGAGAATCAATAGTTCATAGTAATGGACCAGATATGAACTCCGTCCTCAAAAACATTTTGGTTTTGTTTTATTTTGGAAGTTGGTGCTAAGACCCAGACTTAATCAAAAGAGAAAGTGGTATGTCATTAAAATATAAAAAATAAAAACCTATAGAGTACTTGGAACTGACTGAATTAATTTGACTTTGGGGGAAGCAAGATATTAGAAAAGACGTCTTGAAAGTACGTCTTGGGATCTGTAATAGTGATATAACAAGAAGGAAAAGCACTAAAAATTAGAGTATTAAGTAATAGAAAATTCAGGTTAGGGTTCCTGAGCAACGGCCAACCAAACACCAATTAAGTTGAGGTAAGTTCCTTTCTCTCTCCCTTCAAGCACTTGACTTCATTGTATGCAATACTGTGCATTTGCCCTTTCCCCACCCCTTCATTCTGAAAATTATATAATAATGTGACCATAGTAGCAATAATAATGAAGAATAGGGCCCCTATAAGGGTCATAGTTTCTTTCTTAATTTAATAACATTTTGGAGTTAGATTGATATACAATAAACTGCATATATTTAAAATACATAATTTGACATATATATGTCAAAACTCACCAAATTATATATTTGGTCATAATAAGAATTTACTTATCACCTCTAAAAATTTCCTCCAGTCCTGCTGGAATCTCTACCTTCCACATCTCTGTTTTGCCTTCCCCATCTGGAGCTGCCACTGATCCTTCTGTTTGTCTTATATGACTCTATATATCCCAGAATTTTACATAAGTAGAAATATAGTGTGTCCATTTTTAATATGACATCTTTCATTAAGAAGATCATTTTGAGATTTATCCATGTCATAGCATGTATCAATTGTTCTTTCCTTTATTAAAATGAAGGAAGTATTAAAAGGAAAGCCAAGATGCATTGTACACATTGTATATGACCTATTTCTTGGCCTGTCATCTTGGTTTTCTTTTGACTCTTTCCTTTACTCCCCCCCCCCATTATTGACACGCTTTTCATAGAAACTTTCATAGAAAGTACAAAAGGGTAAAGAAACATAAGCTGGGTATGGTGGTGCATGCCTGTAATCTCAAGTAGGAGGGTTTGAGGCCAGCCTAAGCAACTTGGTAAGATCCTGTCTCAAAAAATATAAAGGACTTGAGATGTAGCTCAATGGTGAAACACCCCTAGGTTCAATCCTCAGGGGGAAGGAAGGAAGGAAGGAAGGAAGGAAGGAAGGAAGGAAGGAAGGAAGGAGAAGAAAGAAAGAAAGAAAGAAAGAAAGAAAGAAAGAAAGAAAGAAAGAAAGAAAGAAAGAAAGAAAGAAAGAAAGAAAAAGAGTTAAACAACAAAAAAAAGATCACCTTTAGAAAGATTTGGCATTTGAGTTAAAAACCAACAAACACAATCAAACAAAACCCTTGAAAACTAAGGAGACTTTATAATTTTAAAAGTAGTAAATCTGTAGTAGATGTATTTGTGGTGCCTCTAGTTTTATGTGTATAAAGATTCTTGAAGTGGATGCTATTTCAGTCTGGGTGGTCTTGTCTTTTACACTGCACAATTTAGTGGCTACCTATTCAGTCTTTTGAAGATTGTCACATCAAATGTTCTTGCTTACTACAAATTATCTCAATGAGGAGAGATTATAAAATGAGTCAAAATGCTAAATCTAGAAACACAAGGGCAATGCATTAGAAGTGAAACCCCAGAGAGCCACAGGCTAATAGCAACCTATAACATTTATAAACTAATATTATCCAAAAGTGAATGTCATGAGCATTGATAGGGAATGCAATTTTGATTGCCATGTGTATCAGGAATTTTTCCATTGAACTATGAATTATTTTCTTTTTTAAATAACATTTTAAAATCCTTAGGTATTCTTCATCTGCAATAGGGTATACTCAGCAGCTAGTTCTTTTACATTAGTCAAGATGAATCTGGCTGTGTATGGTGGAACAAGCCTATAATCCTAGCTACCCAGGAGGCTGCAGCAGGAGGGTTGCAAATTGGAGGTAGTCTGTGTAAAATTGTGAGACACTGTGTCATAATGAAAAATGGGGAGGCATCTCAGTAGCAAAGCATTCCTGGGTGCAATCCCTGGTGAAGGAGAAGGAAGAGAAGGAGGAAGAGGAGAAGGAGAGGAGGAGGAAGAGGAAAGGAGGAGGGGGAAGAGGAGGAGGGGAAGAGGAGAAGGAAGAGGAGGAGGGGGAGGAGCAGGAGGAGGAGTATGATAATCCTTGGCCAATTAGCTTGCACCTTGAAAAGTATACTTTGTGAAACCTATGAATAGAGAATTTTTGTGTATCAGAATTTTTTATCTCTTTTGGTATTTTACCATGATTAATCCCCAATCTACCTTCCTTTCTGGCTGCTCTGTTGCTGCTGATAATGCCAATGCTGTCGGCCTCATTTTTCTTGTCCATGATAGACACTTTTGGAATATTGTTGGATTTTGACTGGATGTGACCTTTCATGGGGCACTGCTGCCTCCTATCAGGCTTTTATGGGCCGGCTGGTTTGTGCATGTGTGCAGACATTTTGACCCCATGACCTCCAGAAAAAATTCCATGTATCTGACCTTTCCAACATTTGGACACTGTAACTCTTCCCAAGTGCAAGGACATGGAGAATGCTCCCTTATGATTTTGGTTTGCATTCTTCTCACTTCAGAAGAACTAGTCTAGGAGAATATGAAAACTGTTCAGAACTGCTAAGATAACAAGAATGCTGGCAGCCCTTCAAGTAATTTTGCATAAATTGGAACATGAGCAGTGTTTTCACAACACCTTTTCCTTTTTATTGTGGTTTAAGTAAGCAGTGCCAAATATCTAAATTATACTCTGTGGCATAATCCAATCTGCAGAAAGGGCAAGGGCTAACAAAAAACTCTGAAAAACTTTAAAGCCATTTTTTAAAAACTCCTTCCCAAATCTAGTCTCCTCTCCTTTCTGAGTCCTGAATCCTTTTGTTAAATCAGCTTAGTTACATAAAAAAAACATAGGATCCATATTAGGGTATTTCTAGAACTTTCAGTTTGCTTTTTTTTTTTTTCCCTGTATCGATAGAGTGTAAGCTTGCCTTTGGAAAACATTCTAGTTTAATATATTTAAATATGCAATTAAAGTTTTAAAAATCATTACAAAATAATCTATGTTTCTTACCCCCCCCCCCAATTTCCTTAAATCCAATTTTTTCAAGATGTAAATTTCAGATTAAAAAAAATATAAAGTCTGCTTTTCCCCATCCTCAATCTACTATCTGTGCCACATGTGAGTTTTGCTTTTTAAATACATCTTTTATCAGGATGAACTGGGTCACGAAGCCCCATTCCTTTTTTTTTTTTATCCCTCTTGACATTTCCTGTGCTTTCTTTTTCTCAATAAGCTTTCTCTTCTCAAAATTGAATACTTTTCTCATCTTAGCTGAATATCTACTAACATCCTCTCTTTTGATGGCTGATAAAGTTACCTACACTCAATTCTTTCTACACCACCACATTTAAAAGTGTGATTTTAAAAATCTACTTACATTTTCCTCCACTTTGAGTGCTATACTCATATTTCTTCCTCATTGCTGGTATAATAAAAAAATTGCTCTGGCACAACCTATCCAAAGTCACATCAGCAGATCTGCTTTGGCTTGGGTACAGGCCTATGCAGAAGCTCATCATGTGATATTTGGGACAACCTAATCACAGTATGTCAAGTCTAAAAGATCTGATTTATAAATTTCCATAGACCATATGAGAAAAATTCAGTGAACCTATATACAGGTTTACATTATTACCAAATGTCTGTGCAGCTCATAAATAGGAGAGTGTACAAGAAATCCTAAAACCAGGTCAAGAATATTAAATAACACATTCTACTTCATTGTGAAATAAGGCATAAAATAATTTTAGTCCTGGTATTTAAGTGAAAGTTGGCAATCCTACTGACAAGTTATCGGTAAACATCTAATTTCTGACGGCATTATAGTTCAAGGTGCAGGGATTTTCCTGGGCTATTACAGTATTTGGGGAAAGGCAGGGGATTCTTAAAATATTGGAAAGTATGAAATTAGCTACATCTAGTGAGAGTACTTATCATATAAAAGTTCAGTGTTTTTATAATTAGACTCAACTCTGATAGCAGAGTGATAGCTACATATTTGTTAAACATGTGAATTTTATCTTTATTATGATATTTTGATAAGAGACTCTTAACTGGACATTGCAGAAAGCATAGAAAGATTGTTATACTTCCACCTCACATTGATTCTTATAAAATATGAATTGATATTATTTAGCTATATTAATATATTGCCTTGACACAGACATTTAGACAACATACAATATCATCTAACCACATAGTTATTCCTTAAGCATTGCCTATGATGTATTCAGGTTTGATTTCTTGCTGTATGGTATGATTGAAGATGTCAAACTAGTAACACACACATTTAAATTCACACCTTTAAATATGTTTGTTTTATGCACCTAAAATGAGGATATGCAAAACATAAGAATATTTTCTGATAGTATTAACACATAACAACCTGGTTATGGACCAATCTGTTTGATATAATTTTGGCTCATGTTGCTTCAGATTTTGTTCTATTTTCTTTATAAAAGCACCCTTGGATATTATTTTAAGCCTACCAATTATTTTCCTGGAAGGAGGATTTTATCTGTATTAAAAATAGTACTTCAATTTTTTCTTTATGGAATTATTTTGTAGTGTTAAATGGTGCTATCATTAGCATATAATTGCTTTATAATTATACCTAAATGGTAAGCTATACACTTTTGATACATTTCATGTATTGGAGTATGTGGTACATAAAATCTATAAGTCATTGAAACTGGCAGCCTAATTGTTCTACTCTTTCAAATCTAGTTCTGGTATGGGCTAAACAGAGCAACATCTCCCTGAGGGGGGAAAAAACTGCCAACCATATTCATAGATCAAGTAAACTAATCAAAGCCCCTCTTAGGGGCCAGTCTTTCTTAGGTGGGAAGGAAAAAGCTTTCTCACAGTACATAATTTCTGAAAAAAACAACTTACAATTCACTTATATCTACCAGAAGTTGGTAGAAAGAAGTAAATTCTAAATGTATAACTTTACTTTTCAAGTGCAATTAAAACCTTTTAAAATATTTTGGAAAGTAACTTGACTTCATGATGTTTGTTCAGGCATCCACATCTGGCATTAAGTCTGATCTAGAATGTTTAATTAGAGCAGAGGAAGAAAGCAATAGCTCACAAAAACAGGCATAACAGCTCACTAGAAGCTTGGATGTAACAGCTGCATTTTGGAAGGTGTGTAAAAGTGCACGTGGGCAAATGCTACAGACTCAAGAGTAGCATATTCTCAGCATCTCTGTTGTATTCAGACCAGACACTAGAAGGTACATTGGGTCAGCCTGGAGTGATTGGTACTAAACTCCACAAATACTTATTCTTCTTTTCCTCTTGTCAGTAGAGGAGATCAAATCAGAAATTCACACCACTGATGTTTTGAAAGATATATTTTTGACCTAACAGAATATACAAAGGTCAAAGTGAGTCCAATTACCACAGGAGAGTGTCTCATCTCCCCTTTGAACACAAGAGGTCGCTCCTGTGATCAAGTGCTCTGGAAAAATATTGCTAATCATAATTTTATGTAATCAGTTTAATGTATTTTAATAAACATTAAAATTTTCACAGATATATTTAGTATGCTAAATCTACATGTAGCAATTAACTAAGGAAATTCGGATCTGATCACCTTAGAATTTTCAGGTAAAGTGAAATAATGCTGCCAACTGAATTTTGATTTTAATGCAAAATGTACTATCAAACACATAGATCTCCAGAGCGTATTCATCATGGAACAACATAATTATTGGATGGATCCTTGCTTCTGTTAGTTTAGGAACTAAGAAAATAATGGTTGACAATAATGGTTTGGGCTAAGCAAAAGAAAACCTGTTGTCTTCACCATTATAGTGAAACTGCTTATTGCTGCAGGTTTTCCTCGGAGCCACATGCCAGATTTTCTACTTAGAATTGCTATCATCAGCAATAATTCTTTGTGATTGCTTATGGGTTAAGGGAGTTAAAATACAACTCTCTCTCTCTGTGTGTGTGTGTGTGTGTGTGTGTGTGTAAAGGAGGGTGGGCAGTAAAGGTGTTTTGTGGGTCTCAAATATAACTCACCAGGGTGTTTCTGGTGTTTAATTCCATGTTATAAACATGGCAGGAGGGAATATGATTGTTTCAAGTCCTCTATTTACTTTCTGGTGTTATGGTGGTATCTTTTTTACTAGGGTCAACTTGGTTATCTGTAAGGGAAACATGCCCGTATACTGGGAAGGCTTGCTTAGGATTACTACCATCATCTTTACAGAACCAGCTTGACAAAGGACTCCATGCACACACCAGAGACTAGAAACATGGATTAAAACAAAACAAAGCACAACTGGTAAATTTTATCAACCTGTGTCAATCTGACTTCCAATTCCACACACGCACTCCACTCATTTTTAACATAATAAGTATGGAAAAGAAGGTATCAAATTTGAAATCTTTTTTGAGAGAAAACAAAATAAATAAGACATAATATTATTATCAGTTCTTGGTAAAGTCCCAGCTATGTCAGGAGGGAACTCACGCATTTTAGCTGCTTTTTGTAGAGGCATATCCGTTCAAACCCAGCCACTGAGGCCATCCGAGAGCTCACAGGTCTTATCAAGGGTTAGATCTGGTGAAAGATACAAAGAAAGGAGTTCCCTAACCCACAGAATCTTCTCGCTGCCACAAGATACCGAAATTTAGCCTTTGACGGCTCATGATGCAGGCTTTTAAAGATAAAATTCAAAGTACCGCTAAATAAGGGATGGCTGTTTATAAGTTTTGGGGGAAATGTGGGAGTTCTTCGTGGCCTTCCTGTGACTTTGTCTTTGGGAAACTGTAAGAGATGATAGGTGCATGTAAAAAATTATTGAGAAAAGTTACCGGCGAGATGCAGCCAACAGTCTTCTCTCTCTCTCCAGGTAGTTTCCCGAGAGAAAAATATTATATCCACTCTTAGTGCAGTGAAATGGGCATTTCACTGTTTTTCTGTAAGAGACTCCTTACTACTGGAGCTCTTAGACTAATACAGTTTTTTTTTAACTCTCTGGAAATATACGGAGAATTGTCTTTATAATTATCAAAGCAGGACTAACTAATTGCGCGAGACTGCTTAAAAACAGAGGGCAAGAGATCACCAGAGAGAAACTGGACAGTATATAACCGCTTTACAAACTTCAGCCTACCAGAAGATCATTTCACTCGTTGGCTTCGGGTTAGTACACACTTTAATTCTAGAGTTAAACTGAAAAGCAGACTTCGCGGGTCAAAAGGAGAGAGGCAGTCCGCGGAGTCAACTTCGTTTTACCTGTGCGTTTCCAACCTGATTGTCCGCTATGGCCAGAAGAGCCCCTTTCCTCCCACCCCACGTTTTTGGAGTTCTGAGGTCGGGGTGATGAGGTAATGGGGTAGCAGTCAGCGAGCAATTCCTCTGGTTCTAAGCACCCATTCCCGCTTCTTCTTTCCCTAGCAAGCCATGGGCAGCCAGTTCGGGAGTTCAGGCAGCAAAGACGCGCCAGGCCCTGGGCTGTGCACTGCAGCGTGGGACCAACCAAGCTAAACAGACTGTTCCAAGTTCCCCCTTTTCCTAGAGCCCAGGAGGGACTTCGTCAACACGAAGACCTACCCACCAGCCACTCGCCACCGGCGGCAGAAAAGTGAGCCCCGCGCTCAACGCAGCCAGCTGACTGTGGGGACCCCAGGAGCGCAGGGCGGAGGAGCAGCGCGACAGGAGGCGAGCGCGCAGGCGGAGCAGCCAGGAAGGAGCAGGGAGGGGCAGGAGGAGGAGGAGGAAAGGGAGGCCAAAAGCCAGAGCAGCCGAGCAGCCAGGCAGCCTGAGCATCGGGGGAGAACAGCCTGAGCCCGGAGCAAGTTGCCTCAGGAGCCCTAATCCTCTCCCGCGGGCTCGCCGAGCGGTCAGTGGCACTCGGCAGTGGCAAGGCTGAAATATGATAATCAGAACAGCTGCGCCGCGCGCCCCGCAGCCAATGGGCGCGGCGCTCGCCTGACGTCCCCGCGCGCTGCGTCAGACCAATGGCGATGGAGCTGAGTTGGAGCAGAGAAGTTTGAGTAAGAGATAAGGAAGAGAGGTGCCCGAGCCGCGCCGAGTCCGCCGCCGCCGCAGCGCCTCTGCTTCGCCAACTCCGCGGGCTTAAAGTGGACTCCCGGATCTGTGAGGGCGCGGCGCAGCCGGGCAGCGGCTCTCTCAGCTTTGGCAACCCCAGGGGCCACTATTTCCCACTTAGCCACAGCTCCAGCATCCTCTCTGTGGGCTGTTCACCAACTGTACAACCACCATTTCACTGTGGACATTACTCCCTCTCACAGATATGGGAGACATGGGAGATCCACCAAAAAGTAAGAGGCTATTTTACCTTGTGGGGCTCGGTTTGCTGTTCTTGTGCGGGGTATCTCTTAGGCACGGATGCAAAGGGCTCTTCGGAGTTGAAGTCATTGCCTGGAGAGAAAGAAAAGGTGGCTTTTTTCTTGTTGCCGCCTGCATGCTTGCTGTTGGTTCTGATCTTCGGGAAACTGATTGTACCTTGTGTTTGAATTCTGTGTGCCCTCCCAAAGCCTAGCCTTCTGGTGCTAAGCGATGATTTCCTCCTTTGGAATTCTGAGCTCTAGGAGAAGGTTATTATGTTGCAAAGGTCTGCCGCACATACAATATTCGGAGATACGAATTAGCATTAGACTTGCAAAAGAGAACGAGTGACAACTGTATTGATGTCTGCTATTGCTAACAATATCCAGTCCTATGTGCTGTTTAAGAGCGTGCTTCATGGAAAATATAGACATCCCTGCGTTCACTTAACGCTTCTAGTCAAAACCTTTTCTTTGACTTGACTTATCCATAATCTTTCCCAATGATTATAGCAAAGAAGTAGGAGGGGGAAAATACAAAATGAGCGGGTTTGATTGCGTGCTAGGCTTACAAATGTAGACTATTCAAATCTGCATTTTACATATATTCCACCTCCTTTTTAAAAACGAGTCAAGATTTTGATGGCACACTTCAATTACCATCCCAAAGTGCAATACTCTTAAAAAAGGGTGGGGGGGGGGAGAAAAAACCTCCCAGAGTACGCCCTATAAGAGAATGATACTAAAAGTGTGTTTATCTCTGTAGGAAGTAAACGGTTAGTCAATCATGTATTTATTTTCATTTCAGAAAAACGTCTGATTTCCCTATGTGTTGGTTGCGGCAATCAAATTCACGATCAGTTTATTCTGAGGGTTTCTCCGGATTTGGAATGGCATGCGGCATGTTTGAAATGTGCAGAGTGTAATCAGTATTTGGACGAGAGCTGTACGTGCTTTGTTAGGGATGGGAAAACCTACTGTAAAAGAGATTATATCAGGTATGCCATTATCCTTTTTTCTTAATTGTGTGAGATTTCTCTGTCTCTCCCCATTTCTTATTTGTGTTATTTGGTATGGCTTTGTCTTTTGGGGAAGTTTGCCTTAATGGAGTGTAGCATTCAAAAGTTGTCCAAGTGTATTTTAAAAATTTAAGATATGCTCTTCATTTCACTTTTTAGGGGGGGAAAAGCCCTTCACAGTGGTGTCATAAATTGTATGGTATTAAGTAAATTACTCTTGGAATTTGTGATGCTCAAATTATTTCCTCCTTTTGTCTTCCCCTTCCAAAACAAATAAAAACTTTAAAGACAGATAAGTTTGAGTTTTTAAACTTTAAAATATGGTTGATTTTCACTGTATAAAACAGTGTTATTTGTTTATTTTACTCCTGTTTTATTAGTAACTTAAAAATTCATTGGAGGTGTCAGTGAAATAGATAAAAGTTTGAAGCATGTTTGGAGATGAATTTTGAAAGAGCAAGTAGACATATTGCCCCTTTTACTTTTAGGGTAAGAATTCCTTCCTGGGAAATTTCAAAACCAACTGAAATATTCCTTGCAAAAACACCGGAAATTTAATCTTTTTAAATATTAACCCTTTGGTGACATTTGACTGTCTGTTCTTTCTTATCTTATCTGAGTTGATGAATTAGACAGAGCAGATCAAATTGCCCATCATCTGTCTAGGAACAATTGGTATATTTAGATAATTGAACAGCTTCCTTTCTCACATTAAAATCTAGTTAGTGATAAAATTAGTGATTTGCCCATACTGACACAACTGCAACTACATAGGAACTTTCTGAGTTTGATTTTGTTGTTGTTATTGTTCTTTCAGTTTACTCTACATGGGTCTTTCTAGTCTCAAGTTTTCTCAGACCTGTGTAGATTTCAGGAAATTTGTTTTCTCCCTTAGGAAACCAGTACAATTTCTAAGAAAAATTGTATTAGTTATAATAACAAACAGAAGAGATTATCATTGCTATTATGTTAAGTGGTATTTTTTTAAAATTCTCCAGTTGCTATTAACACATAATTAGTTTTTGTAAGTTGGAGGGTTTTGGAGCTTGAGAACTTTTGTTGAAGTTTAATTAAGATTTAATACACAATCACAATTTTCTTCTGCTCACATAGTATCCAATATTTTTTTCTCCTTTTTAAAATTGTGAAGCAGAGAGTATAACTTTGATAGATAAAATTGAACTATACACGAAGGGAGGTTTTTTTAATACTTAGGGGGATAGTGGGAGGAAGTAGGGGAAGTGGGGTACAGGAAGGGGGAGGGATTTTCTAAATTGTTTGGTCATAGGCAAAGTCCTCATCCTATAAAATGGAAGATCTCACATTGGGTAGGCGGAGGGAGGAAAACTTTTGAATCTACCTCTAACCTTTGACAAATGAGCTGTTTTCTTTTTTCTTTCCCCTTTTTTGTCTTTCTTTCTTCTTCGATTGGCATGTAAACTCAAGATTCTGGAGAGTTACTTGACACCTCCAAGAACATCTTTACTCCTATGGAGATACTGTTTTGCTCAATTGCACAGACCTGCACGTTCCTAATTCTGGATACATAAAATTATAGAAGAACCCCAATTGCTCTTTTACTTTCCTCCACTCTGTAACTCTATCTTTGTATGTGTGCACTTGCCCTTGGAAATACTGCAGTTGTAAAAACAAAGCAGACAGACCATTTGGATTTCAAAATTTTCAAAATCTCCTCATGCTTTGCGTGCATCTTTTTCTCTTTCTTTCATTCTCTCTGAAGGAACGGCTGGGCTTCTGTTATTCTGATAGTCACTAAGAGGGCCAGGCAGTGCAACCTTAGGTAGAATCTATAAGGATTGTCCCTTGGTAAGGAAAAGAAAGCAATGAGGAAGACCTTAGAAGTGAGTCTTTCCTTTTTTTTTTTTTTAGACTGGTCATGGCTTTCAAGGAAACTGAAATAGATGTAGATGCTTCCACAACTTGAAAAAGAGAGAGCAGATGCAGATTTTTAATATAATAATAAAAGAAAGAATGGAGAGGGAACTTTTCAATAACATTGTTGTTGCCTATGAAAAATCTTTGGTGGGATAAAGATTTGAATGTATTAGCCTTAAAAGAGGGGACCTGGAAACCCCCAGAGGTTTCATTTTGTTATTCTCTGTGTGTATTTGTATGTGTGCACATATGAAGTGCAGTGGCAATCCCATTCCCCGGTCCCCTTTTTTGTTGCAATATCAGAAATATTTCTAGCCACTAAAATTGAGAAATAAGAAAACAAAAGTGGAGAAGTACTGGTCACCAGAGCACTCCTGAATTCCTTCCCGCTAAGATCTACAAGGAGAACCTTGGGACTGGTCGCAAGAACAGCGACAAAGGTTTTGAATCCATGAATGAATTTCCCTTGTTTGGGGTGTAGTATTCTGAACTAAGAGGTACCAACTGAGATACAAAGGTTCTTGGGAAAGGAAAAAGGAGAGGAAGAAGGAGAAGGAAAGAGATGGAGGAAATGGAGAGAAAGAGGTTTCATTTCTATCCTCCCGTTTCCTTGCTTCTGTTCGGTAAACTGATTTTTCTGGGCATCTCAGGGGCTTACAGCTGGGATCACTGAAGATCTTGGGCCAGGGCAGTATCTGCCTGAAGTGACCCCCTCTCCTTGTGCTTGTCTTCTGTCCCCGGCTGGACCCCTACGCAGGTTGTATGGAATCAAATGCGCCAAGTGCAGCATCGGCTTCAGTAAGAACGACTTCATGATGCGCGCCCGCTCCAAGGTGTACCACATCGAGTGTTTCCGCTGCGTGGCCTGCAGCCGCCAGCTCATCCCCGGGGACGAGTTTGCGCTGCGGGAAGATGGGCTCTTCTGCCGCGCGGACCACGATGTGGTGGAGAGAGCCAGCTTGGGTGCCAGCGACCCTCTCAGTCCCTTGCATCCGGCACGGCCGCTGCAAATGGCAGGTACTCCTCCGCCCTGAGTCAGACCCAGCTTGGGGAGGCAGAGGCACTGGACGTAGCAACCCTGGTAGCCACAGGGTGATCACGACATCAGACCTGCAGTTAAATGAAGTGTTATATGCGTTCTGCTCTTTTGCAGCAAGGTTCAATGCACACACTGTCTGCCTTGACGCCGCAACCACACCTACAAGTCTGTGTGTCTATATATGGGTACACACGAACACAATACCGCTTGTGCTCACAAGTATACACAAGCCCAAACAGTACTGTCAGCTTACCTTGGCTTCCAAACCATAGCTTTCTGAAAAGGGCTTCAGCTCCCCGCCAGGTATTCTCTGAGCTGCCTAATTAAAGGGGTGGAGTTCTAGGTTCCAGGAGCTTCCTTTAGCCCAATGAAGGAAGCTTAGATGGCCCTAAGTCATTCATCCTACCAAATATATTTTTTTCCTTGAGAATTACTCCACACTCCAAAACATTTTTAGATTTTATTTTATCATTTTGTAGGAGAATTGGCCCAGAAAAGTGAAGGTCTTAATAACTGCAGGCCACTGTGCAGAGCTGTAATTTAAAACTGTCAACAAGCTAATCTGCAGTAATTGAATTTTAAAGGAAACCTGACTCTTTAAGCCATTCATTCTATATGATTCGGTGAGAATTTCAACTTCAAGCCTGTTGCTGTAGGTCCAAAATGACCCCATAGGTGTTGGACTGACCCCAGGGGATCTTAGAAGGTGCAGGATTTCTACCATATAGATCAGAAGGCCAGTTCCCTATAAAGGAAAGTGGAAACAGAGCAAAATTGGCCAGTGCCAAGACTCTGGTGAGGCAGTGTTTCAGTACCTGCCTTTTAGTTTTGAATAGATTTGCAACCCTTGCCCCTCCCCCACACCATGTAGTTTTAAAGTATCAGTTCCCATATACTAGAGGTGAGGAAAAGACAGCTCTTCCCTCCCACCCGCAGCTGACCCTTTACTGGCAGCTCTTAAGAATTCTTTCTCTAGGGATTTGTGAATAGCTTGTATAAAGGCAAAGCCAAGGGTGGGAAATACAGAAGAGCCCAAAATATTGGGGGTTGGATGTGGAAGCACATCATTTCCTAGTCAGTAGTTTATCTCTAGTGGACGCAGCTCAATAGAGTTTCAGTTTTCCTTTGCTGAGGGTTAGGCCTCCTTTCCTGCCCATCCCATGTTGATTCAGTACTAAAATGACCAGGGACTGGAGAGATGAGAGAAATATGGGATTTTTTTTTTTTTTAGACCATTAAAAGGACTGTCCTCTGGGACTATAGTTCAAGGCTTTCTAGCAGAATTCTGGACCTTCCCTTTGCAGACATTCTAGCTGTCATTGGGATGTTTTGCATTTCCTTCCCTAGTACCCTCTGTGGACTTTACCCAAGAGGAAACTCCCAGTATGGAAGTGGGGGTGCTTGTTGTAATCTGAGCCCATTCTGGATATGGGGAATTAGGGAGGAAGGAGGAAAAAGAACACTTAAAATATTGTCTCTGATGTGAGCTGGGGGAACCATCCTGAGCAGCCCTTTCCATGGCTAAGGCTGTGTTGATGTGAACAGGAGCAAGGGCTGTGTTCAGACCTGTATTACTCAGCATTAACCCTTGTAGATTACAGAGCAGGATTGAGATTTTATTCTGCTTTGCACATGCCTCACCATCACCTCTGCTGTCCCCAAAGCTCTACTTATAGTTCTGAGAGGCCTGGTCTAACTGGCTAGTGAGCTAGTAGCCTGGACTGTGCTCATGGTGCCCCTTGCCCCGCAGCGGAGCCTATCTCTGCCCGGCAGCCGGCCCTGCGGCCCCATGTCCATAAGCAGCCAGAGAAGACCACCCGTGTGCGGACTGTGCTGAATGAGAAGCAGCTGCACACCTTGCGGACCTGCTATGCTGCCAACCCCCGGCCTGATGCACTCATGAAGGAGCAACTAGTGGAGATGACAGGCCTCAGCCCCCGCGTGATCCGAGTCTGGTTTCAAAACAAGCGGTGCAAGGATAAGAAGCGGAGCATCATGATGAAGCAGCTACAGCAGCAGCAACCCAATGACAAAACTGTGAGTTGTCCTGGGGCCCAGGCAGGGGACTCAAGTGTAAAGGGGAAGGAGGAAATGCAGAGCCTTTGTGTGTCCAGTCTGGCCTGCACCAGCTGAAGTGCAATGGGGGTGGCCCTCCTATCCCCAGCCCCAACAAAGTATGTATCAAAGTGGCTGGGGGAGGCCATCCTGATGTCCACCCTGTGCTGATCTGAGCACTGGATAGGTTAGAAAGGCACTTATCAAAGTGATAGGAGCTCACATCCCTATGGGTGGGCTCAGGCTCTGAACCTTACCAACATGTGAACCTGAAGGACTCAATTGCCCCCTCCAAGGGTAGGTGACAATGAGCATTGGGGACTGTCAATTTCTCACAATGAGTAACACCTTGGGTGTTAGTCTAGATCCTGGGGCTTGGGGACTAGTCATGTTGCCAGTCTCCAGGGCCTACCCCACTACTTGATGAGGCTTGCCCATGCACTTGTAGGCTGGGGAGGTCCCCCTGGGTGATCTCCTCCTCCACCCTTCACCCTTGGTGGAGCCCAGGCCTCCACAAAGGCGTCAGGCCACTGGCACTGTTATCCAGGGCAGCACCCCACTGCAGGCTTCCTGGTTAAGCTAAAGAGTTTCTTTCTTTCCTTTTTTTTCCCCTTTCATTTTACTGTTTGGCTCTATTTTTAAATGCCATAAAACCTGCTGTCATTAAACTTGGCAGGCCAGCCGAGACTGGGCCAGGGTACTTTGTAAGTTGGTTAGTACATAATAGCACAATAGCTGCCAGATCCAAAGACTTGGGAGTGGGGGCTAGTTCTGGGAGGAGAAAACCGCTTGGAGAAAGTCTGCAAGTTAGTTGCAGACTTTAGTTAGTTGCAGACTAATTAAAACTGCCCAGAAAACCACCATGTCCTGAGGCAGAAGGGGGGAATTATGGCTTGTGAGAGCCCATAGTTGGAATTGGGGATCAGCTGCAAAGGTAAGGGGAAAAATCACAGTCAAAGTAGAATTTGTTTTAAAAAGGTCTAGGTAGACCTAATATAGACTACAGAAGTAGAAAAACAAAACTGAACTCCAGCTCATTTCTATAGGTGCGGCAGATTAACTGAATCAATAAAGGGCCACCGTAGAGATAAGATAATACCCAGGTATATTTGCTTAGCCTGTACAGACAATGGAGGGAGGGAGTTTGCTCATTAACATGTTGGGATGGGGGGGTTATTCACAAAATATCCAGGGGATGACAGGAACTCCCATGGTAGCTGCCAGTCCAGAGAGGCACGACGGTGGCTTACAGGCTAACCCAGTTGAGGTGCAAAGTTACCAGCCGCCTTGGAAAGTACTGAGCGACTTCGCCTTGCAGAGTGACATAGATCAGCCTGCTTTTCAGCAACTGGTAAGTGTCAGCCCACAGAAAGAGAAGGGCAAATTCCCAACAGAAAAGGGATTCTGGTTTAACTGTCATATACTGAAAGATTCTGGGGGAGGGTACTCCCTGACCCCAGTTTGGGGAGAGACTGAGGAGGCATGGTGGTAAAGAGAACGGAGTGAGGCAAATGTGAGGAAAACAAGCCTCTCTCTCTCTCTCTCTCTCTCTTTTTTTTTTATGAGACTGCGAAATTTGATTCCATAGGTTAAATATATATATATTTTTTTTATCAGACATGCTTTTTGGGATTAACTTCAAGGTACCCAACTAGATGACTTGTGTGAAAAGAGATGCATAAGGGCTGCAAAATTAAGTACCTTAGACTTTTAGAATTTTCAGGAACTTTAGAGATCACCTTGGCATTTGAATCAACAATCAGCATGTTTATTCTCTCTTCAACATCTAGAGAATGGGATATTCCAGGGGCCCAGTTCAAAGTGATTGTAATACATATGCAATGTTATAATACATAATCAATGTTGTTATCAATAAGCAGCAGGCACCTGTCTAGGTACAATTTTCAGATTTATTAGTATAGAGATTTATTAATTAATTGAATTAGTTCAAGTAGTTGATCAACACTTTTTATTACTGTATCCCTTTCTGGGAATATTGTAATATACAATGCTATACAATGCTATATTGCATATACAAAAGACTACTTAAACGTTTTTTTAAGTATATAAATTCAAATGTCATATAGTCATATATTGTGCTGGCATTTATATAGGAAAAGGGACATAGCTGTAACAATCAGAGTGCTTATTTAATCCTGGGAAACCCATTTTACATTAATATGTTTTACACATTCAGAAAAGATAATTATTTTCCCCTTGTTAACCTCCAAAAGGCCAAGATAATTATAAGTATTAATTATGTGTCCTTTGTATTTATATATACTTAACAATCTTTTTCTTTTCTTTTTACCACCAAGTACATCCCCAGTCCTTTTAGTTTTCATTTTGAAACAGTCTCACTGGTGGCTGAGGGTCTTGCTAAGTTACTGAGGCTAGTCTCCAACTTGTGATTCTCCTTCCTCAGCCTCTCAAGTTATTGGAATTATAGACATGTGCCACTGCATCTGGCTTATAATTTTTTTCTTAAAGTGTCATTAACCCTATAAAATCCTGTCTTATAGAACATGAAGCTCTATCCTAAAAGCATGATCCTTCCTAGAGCAGTAAAGATAAAGTATTAGGAGAGGACAGTTTTTCCACCCTCCTGTTTACCCAGAGGGCATTTGCTTCCCTGGTGTAAACTGTGAGTAAAGGTCCGGAGGCAAGTGGTTGGCCCCAGGCCTGTGTCTCTAAGTGCCCCAAGCAAAGGGTAGGCAAATTTGAGAAGTTCATCCATTGACCTCACAATGGAAAAGTTTAACAGAGTAGGAAGGAAGGTAAGTAGACTCTTAAACTAGAAAAGAGCTTAAGTTAAAGTTATTAATCTGATAATTTGTTTGAATAAAAACCTAAATCACAAAAGAAGGTAAGGGCCAGATTTTGGACAGCCAGATGTTGGTACCTTCTGAAACTTTAGTGTCAGGTAGGAGCAGTAGAGGGGAAGCTGAGGAAGGGATCAGGATGTGGTCAGCTAAGGAGATTTTCTACAGCAATGCAGTGATTTTTCATTTAAAAGGAAAAGCCAGATATTTATAATATGAGGATGTTATAATATATGGATCTCCTCTGTGAAAGAAGAGAGAGAGAGAGAGAGAGAGAGAGAGAGAGAGAGAGAGAGAGAGAGAGAGAAAGGGAGAAAGGGAGCAAAGGAGGAGGGAGGGAAAATGCAAGAGAGAGCAAGAAGCAGAGAAGCAGCAGGACAGAGGAAGAAAACCCATACTGTGAGTCCTCTAAGGAGTTAATCATTGTTCATGGAGCCTTCTCTGAATCTCCCGTCACTTGATCTGAGCGTGTGTTATGGATTTTCTAACTCAAAAAGAGAGGCTTTGATGCCTAGAGACTGAGAACTCGCCTGCTCCCAGGGCAACATGTTGCCAGCAGGATAATTTTATTTAGAGCAAGCATGGTTAGAGTTGTGATACCATTTTACAGTGGGAAACACATTTGTTCTTAAATAATTTAATGCAACATAATGTTGGGAATTGGGAATTCAGTTTGAGTTAAAACAGATCTTTAAGAAGATGGGAAAGTGAGAGGATTTCTTTTTGACTTCTCTTCGTCATAGGCTTTCTATAAGCATGTTAAAATTATATTATGTATGTATCTACGTGTCCATCTGTTTACAAAACATCTGTACATACATACACAGTACGACGAGTTTACTTTTTGAATACAATTACAGCCTACTTTATTTATTTCTCAACCTTCCATGCAGGTCAATTTTTCAGAAGGAGGACCAGGCTCTAATTCCACTGGCAGTGAAGTAGCATCGATGTCCTCTCAACTCCCAGATACACCTAACAGCATGGTAGCCAGTCCTATTGAGGCATGAGGAACATTCATTCAGATGTATTTTTTTCCCCTGTTGGAGAAAGTGGGAAATTATAATGTTGAACTCCGAAACTAAAGTATTTAACGACCCAGTCAATGAAAACTGAATCAAGAAATGAATGCTCCATGAAATGCACGAAGTCTGTTTTAACGACAAGGTGATATGGTAGCAACACTGTGAAGACAATCATGGGATTTTACTAGAATTAAAACAAACAAAACCTAAAACCCAACATACGCTATTCAATGACCTTAGGAGTACTGAAGAAAAAAAAAAAGACGTTTTTAAAATGTAGAGGATTTTTATTCAAGGATCTCAAAAAAAAGCATTTTAATTTCACTGCACATCTAGAAAAAAACAAAAGCAGAAATAGAAAATTTTCTAGTCCGTCCTAATCTGAATGGTGCTGTTTCTATATTGGTCATTGCCTTGCCAAACAAGAGCTCCAGCAAAGATCAGGAAGAGAGACTGGCCTCCTTGGCTGGAAAGAGTCCTTTCAGGAAGGTGGAGCTACATTGGTTTGCGATGTTTTTAGTTGACTAACAAGGGGTTAATTGAAATCCTGGGTCTCTTAGCATGTCCTATAGCTGGTTTCCTTTTTACTTTTGTCCCTGTCTCCTTTTTTTTTTTTTTTTTTTTGAGATCCATCCTCTATCAAGAAGTCTGAAGCGACTTTAAAGGTTTTTAAATTCAGTTTAAAAAACCAACTTATAAAGCATTGCAACAAGGTTACCTCTATTTTGCCACAAGCGTCTCGGGATTGTGTTTGACTTGTGTCTGTCCAAGAACTTTACCCCCAAAGATGTGTATAGTTATTGGTTAAAATGACTGTTTTTTTTTCTCTCTCTCTGGAAATAAAGAGGAAAAAGGAAACTTTTTTTGTTTGCTCTTGCATTGCAAAAATTATAAAGTAATTTATTATTTATTGTCAGAAGACTTGCCACTTTTCATGTCATTTGACATTATTTTTTGTTTGCTGAAGTAAAAAAAAAAGATAAAGGTTGTATCGTGGTCTTTGAATTATATGTCTAATTCTATGTGTTTTGTCTTTTTTCTTAAATATTATGTGAAATCAAAGCGCCATATGTAGAATTATATCTTCAGGACTATTTCACTAATAAACGTTTGGCATAGATAAATAAATAAATCCAACGATTCAGGGTCCCTCTTTTATATGTTTATTAGCAAGCTTTTTAAATGTCTGAAATTAAGGATTGCATGTTGGATTGGGGTAAACTGATATACAGTAGGTGTGATAAGCTGTTAAGGTTGAGTTTGCAAGTTTGGATTTCAGTAGTTGGATCAAAGTTGATTGGAAGAAGCCCTTAGCTCTCAGTGGTGATAATGTTACTGGTTTTGTGAAAATGATATGCTGTCCTCTGTTCTCCCTCTACCTTTTTTTCCTCCTGTTTTTTTCCCCTTCCCTTCCCCATCCATCCACACACCCCGCAAGAGGGTCCTGATTAAAATAGTTTTTGATTTGGAGTCACTATCTTATTTTCTTAAAGTAAGTGCTTTACACCAAAGGCTCCTGCTTAGGATTGTTGAAATGATCCATATTTCCAAATATAATCTCTTGCTAAGAGAGAGACTTTCTGCCTAGCTGCCTAGCCAGTGAGGAATGACCATTATTTACTAGTGGTGACTGTCAGCAGAATGGAGAAATGCCGCTTTATTTTGGCAGAAGGAACAGGCAGAGAGAGGAAAGAGTTTTCTCAGCCCAGTGGGTGTATGCATTTTCTTACCTCACTGCCTTACCCACCCCCATCACCCCTTCCTCCCTAACTTCAATTTCAAAAACCCTGGAAACGGTAGCTGATGGAGAGAGAGGGTGGCCAGGGGAGAAATGCTACAGACATTCTGTTGGAGTACCGTCTTTTAAGGAGAGGGGGGACGGGGTCCTGGGTTTTGTGGGCTCCCATGGACCATGGTTAGGTGGTTGTGCTCTTTGGGACAGAACCCCCCTACTCCCACTGGACCTCATTTAGCAATAGTTCCTGTCTGTCAGAATCCAGTGATAGATAAATGGCACTGCCCAAATTGGAATTCTCCGTGCTTCTCCATTTGAGGACTTAAGAGTTAGGACGTGGGCTCCATTCTGTTCTCCCTCCTTATGCTGCCCCCCCCACCTCCGTACCACACCCCAGGGTGAGAATGATACTTTGACTCTTTGCGAAAACTAAATTCATTTGTATGCGCGAATGCAAAGCCATTTTCAGTATCTGACAACTCTTAATAAATACGAAAACTAACGTACCCTAATCGTGTGTTGTGGCGCGTTGGGTTCCTGACAAGGATCAGGGCGGAGGCCAAGCTGGAGACCCAGCGAGCGCCCCGGCCCCCCAGCTCTCAAGTCGCTTTCACCCTCTCCAAATCGGCTGCAAATCAGGAAGGGAGCCTCAATTAGGCTTTTGTTTGGCATCATTCTACATAACGGGTTAATTACAGGCTCTAACGTGGGGGCAGAGAGAAAACAAACTTTGCATTGAAAATGTTACAGTGCATTAGACATGCCCGTTGATTACTTTGATTGTTGTGTCTAATTCTTGACAGGGGGGTAATAATTTGGCCGGCGGTAATAATGGCTTGTAGTCCTCTGTTGAGAAAAACAAGAGTTATGTCTTATCTCACAGGAATCTTCTCCAGGGAAAGCCACCCGCCCCATTCTTTCTTTTCTCTCCTGTCTCCCTCTTCTAATCTCTTGTCACCGGACTTGACTCTTTTAGCTTCCTGTTTGATATATTTATTGGTCTGCCTTTTCGGTTTTCTTTTTTTTTTTTTTTTCTCACCGCGAAGCCGGCATGGCTAATAAGCCTGTGCAAGGATGGCAGGTACGACATAAATATCGTGGCATGCTCAGAAAGATCATCCAAACCCCATGTGGAAACCATTGAACCTCCTTCCCTAGCCTTAGCCCCTGATGGGCTCCCAGGATCTAGAAATTGGGGGGGTGGGGGACAACAACTTTATTTAGATTCTGAATGCAATGGAAGGATTTGAGGTACACATCTTCGTGGTCTTTTTTTTTTTTTTTTCTCCTGGCATTGATTTCTAAGATTAAAGGTATGCCTGTGCAGTGTGTGATGTTTTATATATATATAGATGTCAGTCTTTTCTGAAGTACACAGCTTGAATTTAAGCAAAGTAATTTAGGAGGGGGTGATGAATGATTTGGTTTCACTTGCTAGATTCAAGATATTTGTTGCCTGATGACTGAGAATGGCTTGATGGGTGGATAGCATTCTAGTTCTTGTATTATTCATATGAAAGGTGTGTCTTCCTCTTCTAGACTCCTCAGCATGCACTCTAAATTGTGTAGCTGAAATGTCTTCTTGTTTGCAAATCATCTCTTGCACATATTCTCCTCTTCTCTGCACACCTCTGGAGACTGAGTTTCAAGATTTGCTCTTCTAATGAAATTCCTTCTGTTTATTATTATCTATCATCTTTTCTCCTTTATTACTCTGAATCCTTCCTTCTCGACATTATGACTCATTTCCTCTAGCTTCTGCAAGCTAAAATTTAATGCAGTTAAAATCATCTTGGATGCTCCCTTGGAATTAGGGTTTTATATCAGTATCTATAATCCTAAAGACAAGATATTTCCCTTTAGTTTCAGAGCAATAACATCTTCTAATTCATTCTATTGTCTCACTTTCTCCCTTTCATTGGAGGAAACTGGTTTTTCTTACCATTAAAAAGTTCTTTTTTGGGGCTGGAGTTGTGGATCGGTGGTAAAGCACTTGCCTGGTATGTGTGAGGCCCTTCAGCACCGCCAATAAATAAATAAATAAATAAATAAATAAATGATCCATTCGCAACTAATAATTATTGTAAAAAAAGAAAAAAGTTCTTTTTAAAGTAAAAGTCATATTTGAGAACATTTTTTCCGCCCTTGAAATAACATTCTGCTTAGTTGTGATTCTGCATGGATGTGTGTACTCAGTTGACCATTGTAACTTTCTTTTTCTTTTTTTTTTTGAGTTCAAGATTAAATACATGACTTCCTGATGCTCTCCTGCTGTTTACCCTGATCAAATTGTTATACTCATCTTGCTGACCTCTTTTCTGGTCTGTTTTATTCTTTTAACTGCCAGCCAAAACACAATGAGCTTGCAAGTTATCTGAGTCATACTATGTATTTCCTTAGCACCTTGAATTTTTAAGCCACAAAAAAGATATATCTCCTTGAAATGTAGCTATTTTAAATCCCATGTAGATTTCTTTATGATTTTCCTTTTTTTTCTCAGGAAAGAAGTAAAAAAGTTTACAATCTCATTCCAAACCCCACAAAGAGGTGTTTGAATGACCTCTAGCCACTTTGAATTTTTAATCTCATCCCTAATAAAAGCAAACTAACCAGAAAACACTTATTTTTGATTTGTGAAGTTCAGTTTAGTCAACTTTGGTATAGGAGATTTATAATCAAATTAGGCATTAATTTTATTAAAAACTACTTACTTTCTCTCTGGTAGTCAACAGTTAAAGATTATATCACAACAAGGCAAGTGGAATTTTTTGGGGGGTGCTGGAAGAAAGAGAAAAGGGATTGTTTCTGTGTCTTTATTTAAAAGGTGTTGCTTTAGAAAATGGCCCCAAATCTTGAATTCTCATTGCGGATTTGAAATAACTTGTACAGTGTGAGTCGGTGTTTTTAAACTAAAATACAAATAGTTAATTCAAGGCTCTGGCAGCCGATTCTGTTTACTGATCTTTTCTGATTGTTGTTTTCTTGATAACCCAGCAAGCCACTGAATGGCTGTTTGAGCCCAGGCGCCACAAACATAAACTTCACAGCTTACAATGTCCCAAGCCCTGATGGAGGATCTCTCCACACCTCCCGGAGACTTCTGAAGTGTAGACAGAGAAGTTGGTTCACAGGGAGTGAAGGAGGGGGAGGGGCGGCAGGGAAGGCTGCAGAGTGCCGCGAGCGCCGCTACTATCACTTCCTTTAATTTTTATGATGCTTAAGCTGTTGGGTCCACGAAGCCAGTTTCTGAGCCTTGAGGAGGCCAGTCTTTTCCCCTAACTGTACCGAAGACACCTTGATTCTATGTTTGTTTGTTTTTTTTAATAATAATTTTGCATATCTTTCCGCTTAATTATTTCTCTGCAAAACAAGTGGGCTCTTTAAAAAGGCAATAATGACCTCCCCCAAAGGAGGCGCAGGGATTGGGGAGAAAGATGTGGTCTAAGTTGTTTTTTGTTAGGTGGGGAGGAAAGATTGATCCACCCTTTCCGAGTTCAGTGGAAAAGTCCGCTTGGCCCGAGAGCTGCCTGTTTCTTCTCTAGGATCCATTTTTTTTGTTTGTTTGTTTCCTCTCGTATTGATCAAAAAGTTCGTGTTCATTTGGGAGGGATGATATTGCTGGATGTGACTTGAGTTGGCTACTTAATTCTGCGGGTTGGGCTGGTGGTATTCCCGCCGCGTACGTTTCCCAGGTTCGGCGGGCGGGGCAGTGGCTGTCTGCACTCGAGATGGGGGGAGAGTGCCGGCAACGGGGGATCCTCACACTGGTCTAACCAGCCCCGCCACTCCCGCGGGCAAGCCAGCCCTTGATCCCTTAAAGAAGGGACAATCGTCGTGGTCCGGGAGAGGAAAAAAGGGTGTTTCTGGGCCCTTCTCTTTCAGGAGTTGATCAGGTTGGCAGATCTGGAGGGCTAATCCAAACAAGGCGCTTGACTTGTGAGGTCGCGAGTCTAGACAGAGCTGGTGGCTAGGCGGCTCCTTATCTTTCCCTGGGATCAGCCCAAGAGGCGCTCCCCGGCCCACTGCACTCAGCTCTCCCGGGCCGGGAGCCACCGCACTGCGCAGACGGCACAACAAACACAGCACCTGAGCCTTTACAGCTCGCTTTATTGTTTAATGGAGAATGCAGTGAAACATTCATTTGTCTTCTCGGCCCCACGAACCCAACCGCTTTGTGGCCACAAACGCCGAGTGGGGGTGTGCTCCCACGCCACGCAGGTCCCCAAGCTGGACAGCGCGGGACCCTTGGCTCCGCCACCGCGCGTGTTAGTGCGCATCGCCCTTCTGTCCCTGACCCCTCAAAGCTGGAGAGAGCCTTCGGGAAAACTAACTGCTGCCTCTCTTTGGCTTGTGACACCTGAAGGCAGTGGGGTGGAGGCACAGTGGGGAGAAAGCTTAGGCGACACGTCTTGGACTAATCCAGTATCTCCTCTTGCTGCCTGGAAATGACAATTCAGCGCTAAAACCATTTATGGCTTGCGGGGGTCAGTGGGCTCTGACTCAGGGCGATCAATAAAAACATTTAGTTCAGTAATAAGCTGCGTTTTTTCCCCCCAATGTACCCAGAAAGATGCGTCACCATCTTGGACAGGGTGTCCCTGGGCAACTGAGTGCCCTTTCTCCCCCGCCAGCACAAACAAATGGCATGTGACTTTCCACTGTTTCCCTGACCACTTCATGGGGCAAACCATGGAAGCCTTGGTCTTCCCTAGCTGATTTCCAGCAGAGAGGCCGATATCGCCATCCACTTGGGAGGAGGGAACCATTGGGTCAGACCTTGAAATGCCCTTTTTGGAGAAAAGCATAGCCAACCGTGGGGATTTATAATCAAGGATTTTGTGGCTCGAATTTCAAGTTAATTGATTAAGATTACGTTAATTATAATTTTACTCATTCCCTCTAGATTTTTTCCTTGTTTCAAAGCGGGCGGGGGGTGTTTCTAGTTTATATCATGTTACTTGCTATTCTAGTTTACAAACATTATGTATATGTGTGGGTGTTTTAATGTATATCATTGGCACGGAGGAGTACATAATACTCCCTCTGTTTGAAAACTAGCCATAGATGTAGGTGAGAGTAATTTGATTATGTGCTTAACGTAGTGTTAATGCAAACATTATCATCTTCCAGTTTGGGTGACATTTCAAATCCACATGCTTTTCCTTGCTTATTCTCTGCATCACAACTCTGTGTCACGACAAAGGAAGGTAAAATAAGGCAAAACTTAGTTTTATGAAATTGAAAGATTTCTGTAGGGAGGTTTTCTTGAAGAGGAGGAGGGGGGAGGAGGAGGGGTGGGAGGAGGAGGAAGGGGAGGAGGGGGAGGGAGAGGAGGAGGAGGGGAGGAGGAAGAGGAGGGAGGAAAAGAAGAAGAATCTTTTTCTGGAAAAGTATCCTTACACAGTAACTCAGACACTGACTTTTCTTTTTCTCATGGGTAAAAGTTGCTGTTTATTTTGACCTGTCACAAATACAATGTGTTGTTTGAAACTTGTGAAACTTAGCAGGTATATAGAGATAATATTAGACAGGCCACTGAATATGATAAAGTAAAATATGGTGGGAATTAACTTTTAAGGACTGTGAATGATTTTACTTTTTCCTAATCGCTTTTAAATTAATATTTCTTCAAAATGCTTTATCTATTTTCTCACATTTGATGATATAAAACAGCAAACTATTTAATGCACAAAAAAAGGTGGGACTTACAGGTTCCTTGTGCAGTTATTTTAATAATTTAAATTACTTGTGTCCTCAATTTGTTTTAAATATTCTTTATTAAAAATATTGCCCATGCCTGGTTAAAATGTTTTTCTTTAAATTTTTAGTGATTATTTATTAGACAAATCATTAATTTTTATTAAAATAGGAGATTGACTTTAATTTTAACAAAATAAATCTATATCAGATTTTTGGAATGATTAGAAGGAAATATAAAAATAATGAGTTAGATTTGTTAAAAAAAACATATATACTTGAAATAATGTATTTTAAGTATTACAGGGGAGAATGTTTTATGGACTCAAGTACAAAAATTTTATTCTAAACTCTGAAGATATAATTCATGGTAATTTAACAATTTATTTCAATTGTCTAAGAATTTTGGTAATGGAAATTTACTTTTTATTTTTTAAAAAAAACCTTAAAATAAAAGTAACCTGACATTTGAAATAACATTTAAAATTTAATTCACAAAACAAGAAACCTGTATTTATAAAGTACAGTAATTTGCTTCCACTGACGTTGGAAGTCTGATGTCTAAAAAAATTACACGTGGAAAATGTGAATTAGCAGTTTCTGCAGAACAAAACCTCTCAGTAAACTCTAAAATCATTCATTTACTTTCCTCAGTAGTGGAGGGGAATATTTTGGAGATTACTACTTAGAATTTTGTGTATCAAAGTACATTTCATATTTCTAAGACTATAATGTGTCTTTAAAGTTTTGATAACTTCCAAGACACTAATCACTCTTGTGTTTTATATGGGTAAATTTCTCCCCAGTTACCAGAAGTTGAACACTTAGTTAAGAATGGTATATTGCCAATAAAAACTCCACCTTTTGGTTCTATTATCCCATCAGTATGGACTCATAAGTCTCATTAATGTTCATGGATATGTCCTTGTATATCATGTGCAAGAAGGGTCTTGGAGATACTTCAACCAGCAATGTCTTTATAGCAAGTACACCGGGGCTAAAACAAAGTAAGGAGTAATTTCCATCAAATCTAGGCCTGGATAATATTTAGTCCCATAGGTGAAAATAATTGAATGAAGTGGAAGGATTAGAATTGACTTCAAAGTAAAATATATATATATATATGAATCTGAAAATATTTTAGGAGTAGCTCTTAGTTAACTAATCTATCAGAAATTCTACTGCCAGGCAAATGGTAGAGCTGCTTTATCACAGAGATCTAGAATCAAAGCTGATATATACTGCTTACTTACCCTATATATAGAAAGTTGTTTCTATTGAATTATTTACTGAAATTTGAGTGATGTTTTGTTTTTGTGTGTTCATTTTATTGTGGTGGTATACTATATGAAATCAGTCTTGTGAATTAATGTATGCATTTGTGATGTGTGTTATGGCAGTCTCTGGCTGTGGCATAGAGTTTTCTCTAGGGCAAAGCTAAGTGGCTGGTATTAGACTAGAATCGGTAACATTACAGAATCAAGTGCTGGTCCGAGAGTAAAATGATGAATGCTGTTCCTCTTGCATGTTGTCTTGGTTATTCAAGTAGAAAATTATCTATGATTACCATACCTACTAAGAATATTTTCAGTCTTTGTAGAAAATATTAAAAAAGGAGTCAGTTTCTTCCAGAGCAAGAGTACATTATGGTTGTTTCTGTCATGGAATAACACTTTTTTTTTTTTCTGTCTGTAAAGCACTTTGCAGTCATTAGTTATGCATGAGAGGTGTCAGAACCTGTTTTCCTAATGACTTCTGTATATGTTTCTCCACACAATTCTTAGTTCCCTTATCTTTCTTTCATAGATGAAATAGCAGAGCATCAAAGAGGAAATACTATATCCTTGTATTTTTATTTTTTGGTACCAGGGGTTGAACCCACTGGCACTTAACACTAAGCCACATCTCCAGCCCTTTTTATTTATTTTTTATTTGTAGATAGGGTCTTCCTAAGTTTCTGAGGGCCTCATTAAATTGCTGAGGCTGCCCTCAAACTTATGATTCTCCTTCCTCAGCCTCCTGAGTCCATGGGATTACAGGCATCTGCCACCCCACCTGAAGCACCTTTATTTTGAGACAAGTTCTTGCTAAGGTACCCACATTGGCCTCAAGCTAGCCTTATTAGTTACTGGATTTGAAGGCATATGCCATGAAACCAGCCTATTATCAATCATTTTTATGTGTTGGGAATTTCGGAGTATGCTTTTCTAGTCATTTAGAAATAGATCATGGGTTGCTTTGGTCAGTAGTTAACCTACTGTGCTGAAGAAGGATTAGGATTCCTCTATTTTGTGTTTTGTGTTTTTGATGTCCCTTATTGAATTTCTTTCTGTTTCTCTTCTACTTCCCCTTCCCAGTCTCTAGTAGACATTGTTCTCTTTCATATTTCTACAAGGTTGACTTATTGATTTCCATAGCAAATGTGCACTCTTAGAAAGTCTTTTTCATTTTTTAGCTATTGGGCATTGAACTTAGGGCCTTGCACATACTAGACAACCACCTCCACTATTAGAAATTCTTAAGGCCCTCAAAAAGCTTTCATTAATTGGAGTTGTGTCTATGACTACTTATCCTATGATAAATTAAAAATAATATTTTAAATTTTATTTCTTTTAAAGGAACTCACTACATGTTAACACAAATAATTTTTTGATTTAAAAAATAAAAATAACTGTAGTTGATAAAACAAAATATTTAGCGAAAAGAGTGGCTTTGTTTTCTATTTTTGAGAACCTCTTAATGTCTGGCTTAAGAGAAGGCAGCTGAATTCTCAAAACTGCTTCCTCATTCAGTTTGTGTTATCACACATCATGCAGTTTCTGGAACTCTGTGTCCACTAGTGAAAGAATGAAAGTAAAAAGGCAAATAATGTCAGAGTATTCGCCTGAAAAGAGGTTTGACCTCAAGGTGCCCCGAAAAGTTTCAGGGTCATCCCCCAGGGCTTACCAGACCACCTGTTGAGACCCACTGCCTCAAAAAATGGGCTTTTACAAGAAGATCATAGAGAAACTATTGCTTGAAGAAATTTAATTGCTTGTATTAATGTGCTATTGATATTTTTAAGTCAAGTGACTTTTCAGTTTTGTTATCTCTGATCTGAAAGCCCTTTCTATCTAGGGCCTTAAAGGGGAAAAAAATCTGATATTATATAACTGAAAAATCCATGTCTTCTTTGCACGGAACTGTAGGAGAGATGACTAGTTGGTTGTTGACTATTGTATACAAAACGTGTGGGAATTTATCTTGCAGAGCTTCACCTTAGGAAGCTGTGGAGGATACTGAACACTGAAGAGAACTTTGAAATTCATACCAAATGCTTTCGACCTGACAAGGTGGAAGTTGCTAGCCACACCTTTTTGAGACAAGGAAGCAAAAGTGACTTGGAAAATACTTTTGGAATAGTCACTTGGTTTTTGAGATGAGAGAAGACAGATGAAAGACTGAAGGCTACAAAAATAACAAGTCAAGGATTCAATGGTTTGGACAGAGGACGGACCTTTTATACTTGGCATAAAAAGAAAGGGAGGGATTGGTGTGTGTGAGAGATTCTCAGAGGGTGGCTGATATGGAGAAGACTGACAGTTGTGCACAAGCTGTGTTTTCTTCTTCTTCTTTATGAGAGTGAATAAGCTTCACATCCCAGGATCCCTTGTAGTTGGCGGGTCACATGACTACATCCTTGCCAGTGAAAACTTATTAATGTGGATTATTCTAGGTTTAGGCCTTAGGGTAATGATTGTACTTCCTTTGTGCTCTCTTTTTTTTTCTCTTTGTTTCTTCCTTTCTTCTTTATTAGTGCATTATAGTTAAACATAATATGGGGGTTTATCTTGACATATTCATAGATGTACATAACATAATTTGCTTCATTTTGATCTGCACTACCTCCCCTTTCTCTCCCTCTGCTGTCCATCCTCTACTATACTGGAGTCCTTTTTATTAATTTATTTAAATTGGTTCATTACAGTTATATATATATATATATATATATATATATATATATATATATATATATATATATAACTCACTGTGGTATATTTGTACAAACACATAGCATAATTTGGTCAATTTCATTTTACAGTTCCTCCCCTTTCCCATTCCTTCTCCCTTCCTCTGTATCACTTTCCTGCTCCACTATTCTCCCTTCTGTTTTTCATGCGAGCCCCTGTTTTTGAACTTCCTTATTTCTCTCTAGCTTTCACATATGAGAGGACCTTTTTTGGCAGGGGAGGGAGGGTAAGGGTGCTAGAGATGGAACCCAGGGTCTTATACATGCTAGATAAGTGTTCTACTACTGAGCTACAAAGGTCCAGCTTGAACTGGGCACAAGATTACAGTGCCCTGAAGCTATGATGAAGCAAGAGGATGGAAAAACCCAGGTCTAAATACCTTCAGGAAATGGAGCTGCCTGCCAACTTGAAACATTCAGCTCAAACTGCAAAGGAGAAATAATTTACGGTTTTCTTATTTTGAGAGGGGGCTACTGAGGATTGAACTTGGGGGCACTTAACCACTGAGCCACATACCCAGACATATTTTGTGTTTTGTTTAGAGACAGGGTCTCACTGAGTTGCTTATCACTTTGATTTTGCAGAGGGTGGCTTTGAACTCATGATCCTCCTGCCTCAGGCTCCTGAACTGCTGGGATTACAGGCATGCACCACTATGCCTGGTTAATTTTTAGTTTTCTTTTATTTATTTATTTATTTATTTATTTTTAAACTTTTTTTTTAGTTTTCTTTAAGCCACTGAATTATAGGGGGGGGGCATTTTTCACATTAGCCCAGACTTAGTTTAAAACTACTGGTTATAGACTAGAGCATTGAGGTGGGTAAGAAGTCCAGAATGATTGGAAGTTTCTGAATCTGAATGATATATTTTGAATATGTCATGAACTTATATACTCATTCATTAATCCCTTTAAATATTTACCTGTGGCATATTACATATCATGCAGTATTGTATATGCTGGTTTTATAGCAGTGAAGAAAACAAAAAAGTCCTTTCCTTCATGATGCTTTCATTTTTGTGGTGCTTTCAAAGAACATACAAATGAAGGCTGGCGTTGTGGCTCAGTGGTAGAGTGCTTGCCTTGAACACATGAGGCACTGGGTTCAATCCTCAGCACCACGTAAAAATAAACAAATAAAATAAAGGTATTCAAAAAAGAAAAAGGGCATACAAATCAGTGCATATTATAGCAAAGGTAGGAATAGCTGGTGTGAAGAAAAATCAAGCAGAGAAAAGGGAGGGAAAGACTGAGATGCAGTGATCAAGTAAGGCTTCTCTAAGGAGGTGACCTTTGAAGAGATGGTGGGTGCTTTAAAAAGTGGGAGTGCAGTGTGTGTGCGTGCATCAATTCTTTACTGAAGCTAAGTATTTAAACCTTGGTGTGTCATCGATATGTCCAAACCTGTGCAGAAAAAAATGGACCAGTGTCAGAGAGGAATCTGTAAGTTATTCACCTACATGACTTAGTGAAAACAGAAGGATATGTAGAATGAAAAAAAAAAGCAGGAACACACAATTGTACAAAAATTCGTCAAAGATCTGTTGGAAGAAAAGTGGGAAGGAATAAGGAAAAAAGCAGGGCACAAATGTGAAAAATAGGTGAAGAGATCAGGGTGATGATGAGGAAAAATAAAAGACAATAGAAGGGTCTCAGGAACTGAAGCCAGAAGTCTTCAAAGGGGCAGGTATGAAAAGCTGTGCCCCATACATCAGAAAGATCAAGGAAGATAAGGACAGAGAAAATGCCTTTGAACTTGGCTGAATGGAGGTCATTGGATACCATAAAGAGGTAAAGATGGAAGCCAGATTTTAGAGAGGAATTAGGGGGGAAATATTTTAAATATAGTTCATCTAACTCTTCACCATTGTTATTGGACATTTATTGAGTGTAGTGATTCTATGGAGCTCTTCTCTGATAACCGAAGTATTCACCAAGTTCAGTTACCAGGCTTATGAAGGACTGAAGTTTTAGAGGCTGCAACTTCTTTTAACCCTTTTAGATGGTCCCTGGAGGACAGAACTGCCGAAAATATTTTTAACTCCTTTGGCTGTCTGGCTTGGCTACATTTAAGAAGACTCAAGATTCCACAATTCATTGCAGACAAACCAATTAAATGTTAAACTCCCAGAGGCTAAAACAAAACTGTCAAAAGAAAGTGAATATGGAGTGGTAATTATCCAGTAATTACAAGAATCTAGGCAAAAATCTAAGGGGGAAAAAGCATGGCATGTTGTAAAATTATTTGAGAGGATAGCAATTTGCTCAGTTTTGTTGACACTGAACTAAAATGTGTGATATTTCATCAGGAGTTAATATTCTGTATTCTATATATCAATTTATTACATGCTCAGCTAAAAAAGATTGAAAACAAAGCAATAAATTTGAATACATTAAAGTTAAAAAAAGTTAGGCCTCAAAAATTTAGGTGACAAGGAGCAAAGTCCTTATATTTTGACACATCATCCAGGGCATATTGTGCCAGTCTGAAAAAACACTGGGGAATCAAATGGCATATTATCTGCCATACTTTGCTTCTCCTGAAATGAATATCTACTAAGAATTTATAGTTTCTCTTAGTTCTACTTCGTTTTGTGCAAAATGATAAAATTGAATCTAGCAATACATATATTCACAAAGTTAGTCATTATTTATAGCTCAAGATAATTTTAAAAGATCAACTATTCCTCATCCAATACTTTGTAGTATGCAGAGAGGATAAACCATGAAATCTTTAGTAAAAGAAAAAATGAAAACAGGAAGAAAAGAGTGATTTGAAGATTTTGAGGGTCATTGTTAATTACGTGGAGAGGAAAAACTCATCTGATGAGCAGGTTAATGCATTAGGAATTGTATAGGACAGTATTGAGACAAAGCAAAAGAATTCAATGAGTCTAATGGAAAATATTCTATTTTTTAAAAAGAATAATTATAGATATTTATTCACATAAAGTGATCAAATTCTATGTCTGTGATTAACACTGTATATAGTATGAATCTGAAGAATGTTTTAATAGTTATATTCTTTTTAATGTTTTTCATATTTTCTTTAAATGTTCATTTTATGGCTAGTAAATATGACACTGCTTGCATCTTCTATTGACTTTTCTCCATATACTATAAGATATTTAATTGGTTCTTTTTATTTGTACATAACATTAGAATTTGTTTTGACACATTACAAAATCATGAAATACAATTTGCTCTAATTCATTCCTTATATTTCCCTTTCCTTCCCTTCCTCCTCTCTCCTCTCTTGTACTCTACTTATCTTCTATTATTTGCTGATAGACTTTTTTTTTTCTTTTTTTGGTGTCTTGTGGCTATATATGATGGTGAAATTCACTATGGTATATTCATGTATGTACATAGGAAAGTTAGGTCAGATTTATTTCACTGTTTTTCCCTTATCCTGTCCTCCCTCCCTCCCATTGGTCTACTCCACTGATCTTTTTCCTAAAAAGTATCAAGTTTTTTAAAAAAATGTTTAATCATGGGGATTCCTTTAAATGCATTTCCCCCAGAATAATAGATTATATTTTTTTCCCTGACCTCTAATTTTAGAATTATGTTAAAGTACATAAAACAATAAAATGAAGGCACATCCAGAATGGTAAATGTTTTAGTTATTTCATTTATTGTAGAATACAGATTGATATGTAAAATGCTTTACAAACTAACCCTTGATTTGTTTTCTGAATGAAATGTCATTTATATTCATTTCTTACACTTTCTAAAATGCTCATTATGTACAAGGTATATTAATAGTAAATATATAACTTGTCTATTATCAGATTAATTTTATATCACTGGCTATTGGTTACTTTTTTGAAGAAGTGTTGATTATCCACTTGGGAAAAAATGCACAAAAGTTTAAAATGCACATTTTTTTAGAAAATTAATTTTTCTCCAGAAAGAAAGAAACACATTTTTTTTCTATCAAATTAATGGTAAAAAATCTATTTTATAACTTGAAATTGATGGAATAATTTTCTCTTTTACCTACCACCCACTATCTCTGGGTGGCAGCCACATCACTCATTGTTGCTTAGCAAGAATACATAAGCAACATATTCTAGAAATTTGAAGAATTAAACAAAGAGCCAGGTCTTGTATGGCATAAGGCAGTAAACTAACTCAGAAGGAAATATGCCCAGATAAATTCATAAAAGCCAGATACTCCACAAGAGTCTTGAGACATCTTGGCATTGAACTAATTAGCTCTGTAAAAAGTCACAAATAAACCAGATAGGTGACTAGAAGACAGGCAGCAAATAAGAACTTTAAGGACACTCTCTACTAAGTATATCCTGGCTATTCTAGGGGTCTTACCTTGAATGAGTCATGTCTCTCTTCTTAATGTAGCTGTTGAACTATAACACAAGTTCTTTTTGTGTGTGTGTGTGTGTGTGTGTGTGTGTGTGTGTGTGTGAGTGGTGCCAGGGATTGAGTCCAAGACAAGCACTCTGCCAATTGAGGTGTATCCCCAGCCCCCAAACAAGTTCTTACATCAAGCATAAATGAATATGAAGTAGGGAAAATATGGAAAGGCTTCTGAATAATAAGCAAAGATAAAATTTTTCAGATAATCAGTTATTTGAATAACCAATCAGAACTTGAGACCAAGTTTGAGACAAATGAAAAATAGGCTCTATCTGAGTGGTCACTTGAGACTTATGGGCATTTGGCTTTCTAAACTCTTCTATAACTTCCATTTAACATTCATTTTCTATGTACCTGTCACTAAAGCAAGTGATAATCTTACATTGTTTCTCATTCTCATTTATAATATGTTAATATTGGCAAATCCCATGTTGTAGAAAAGGAAAGTCATCTCTAGTCAAGACAATTTGCCCAAGGTCTCAGGAAATTTGTGGGTTAAAGCAACAATTATTTAAATCAACTTATCATCAATTTGCATATCAATTCTTGATTTAGACACACTGGTCCACAAAACTACCTTAACTGTTAGTACAGGGAAAACCTAAACAGATCTCTAAAAGTGTTGCTTTTTGAGATCTTGAGTCATTCCCTGGAAGAGCAAATCCTCCAGGTCTTCCAAAGTGAGTCTACACTTTAGTTACAATAAAGCTGTTATGGTTATTAGCCTACTCTGAGTCCAGCCCCAGGGCCCACTTTTAGTTTCTGGAATGTACTATGTTTATCTTGTTTTGTTTTGATCTTCCTTTTGCCTCCCCCCTTTTGGCCCTCTACTGGCATTATTTCCTACCAGGCACTCTTCATCTGCTAATCCTACCTATCTCATCATTCAGTTGCATAGTTCAGATGCCCAGTCCTCAAGGACCCAAGGTCATCTTGTGCCCCAACCTTGTGCTCTCATTCCAACTTTCTTTCCTACTGCATGTTTATGTCTCTGACTTACCTATAGGTCCCCAAAGTGTCTATTTTCTTCTCCTTTATATTCGCAGAATAGGCACAATGCACAGTGGGCACTCAAATGTTTATTTATTGGATATGAATTAAAGTATGAATGAATATCAGAGCTGACAAACTCAGGAAACAACTGCACTGCTTTATTAAGAGCTAATGGCAAGAGAAGAAACAGAAAAGAGGGCTACTTCAGATTGATGACTGGACTTATTTCAAGATGATAAACAGGAGAGAGAGAGAGAAACTGACAGACTGCAGGATGGCAGTCACTTAGTGATTATGGTGATGGAGTCAGGCAGTCTTGGATCCCAATACTTGCTGGTTGACCTTGGGCACACTTGGACTAATTTGATGTGTATCTACTATGTAATAAACTCTCTATATGGATTGTTATTATTATTAATTATTGGTATTATTCTTGTCAGTAAATTTACTTTGTGCTCTTTTTGTCTTTCTCTCTCTCTTTTTTCCCCTGTTCAGATAGATGCAGAGTCTTTATGTTTTTCTTGTTTTTAGGTGATGTGAATCATCCTTCATATTTTTACATTTATTTTCTGTATCTGGTTACTACTTTCTTTATGATAATGTTTATATACATGTACTTTTGTGGCTTTCATCAATGGAGGAGTATATGCAACATGAAAGGGACTTTCAGCAAATAATTAGAAGACAATTTTTAAAAATCATAGCACCTCAGCACATGTTATTACTTTTTTTCATCTTAATTGCCACCAGCACAGATTCCCACATAATTATATATACATATGTATATATATATATATATATATATATATATATATATATATATATATATGTGTATATATATATGTATGTATATAAAACATACTATGTGTGTGTGTATATATATATATATATATATATATACATACATATATGTCTCTCTCTATATATATATAGAGAGAGAGAGAGAGAGTAGCCTGTTCTTTTTGCATATATTCTATAATAAATATTGCCCCTTTGTACTTCCAGAACCAAAAATATCTCAGGAAAATGATCTTGTCATATCAGTTTTTCCCTTGGTTATTTAATATCACACAATCTAAATGCAATATTTTATCTAATGCTGTATACGTTATATTATTTCATCACATTTCTTATGGCACAGATCCTCAACCTTTTAATTATAGCAAAATATTCAAAAGGTCAGTGAAACAATCCTCAAAGGAGCTTCTGGAACAATATAGTAGCAGAGGCTTATTGTCTGTGCCATAAAAATGATTATGTGAAAGGACAGTGTGCACCTCCAGAAACGCTAGCAATTCTGCCATCAGATAAATGATTGCAGCCTTCAGAGGGCTGGCTTCCTTTATTTTAGCTACTGGTTGTAGAGCAGGGAAACAGAAGCCTGCATGGGGAATGAAGGCCCAGTGTTTTTTTTTTTTTTTTTTAACTGAAATGTCAAGCTATGTGACTATGCCCAGCAGAAGACGACCCCCTGTGAGATGTGATAAGCCCCAGGCCTGCTCCACACACTACACTGAAAATGCGGTGGGAGGGCTTCCCAGGCTGATGGAACTAATGACAGTAATAGCTCTGGGTAATTTGTCTTTTTCCTTACTGTGCACATTCTCTACATGTGGTGCACTTTACACCTACCACCAGGCTCACATCTGGAAGGCTACAACCCTCTCAGGCCTGATTCAGATAGGTTGAAATCTCCTATAAAGTAAATCTGACCTCTCATTTTCTTAATAATTCAGGATTATGTTAATGTTACTCAGCAACTATTGTAGAATGGTTCAGGAATATTGAGAAAGCTTAAGCCCCAGTATTGGAAGTAGGACCAAGCTTTCCTTGCATATTTGTTCGTAATTTTTTCCTTATATCATTCCAAAGGAAAAAAATATATGAATTTTGAAAAATATGTAATTTCCATCATTTATTCATTGTTTCTAGTTCTAGGACTTCCTTTACTTAGGAAGAAATTTTCTATTTTTTTTCTTTGGTATAAGGATTCTCTACAAAAGACTTATAAGAATACTAATGATAGGTTTGGGTTTTTAATTCCAACTGTAAAAAATACTTAGTTAAAGAGACTGACAAAATAATTTCAAGATAGATAAAACAGACTCCATAGCAGTTTAATCTCATAAATGCAGAGTAATCTCAGATTTTCAACAGTAAAAATCTGATTTTAGTGCTGGTTCCATAGCAAAATTGTACATTTAATATCATGTTTATGTTCTGTTTTCTGTATTTATGTAAAAAGTATCTGTATTATTAAAAGTATAAATATCTGAACAGATCTTTTGGAAAAAATATAAATGATCTTAAAATTTAAGAAATGTGTATACTACATTAAAAGGGTAGGCTCTTCAATCCTAGCTCTTGTGAATAAAGAGAGAATCCAAGTAACTCCATAAATTAGTTTGTGAAAGATTGCCCAAGAGAGGTGGAGATTTTTAGCCATTGTCAGAGATGAGAACTATAGTGTTTGCCAGAAAAAAAAAGCATGCTTATTAGTATGGATATCTAAATCATTATGTCAAAATATAAATAAAGTTATTTCTAAGTTATAAATAGAAACTTGATTTTATTACTTTTTTTTCTTCAATACACATCCAGGATAGTGCTAGTAAAACATTTGTTTCTGAGAGCTAAAATTGATGTACAGAAACAACACAAATTACCGGTTGTTTTATATGAGTCAATAATTCTATTTCTCACAATCAAGATTGTAAATATTTTCCTACAAATAGTATCTGTGGTTATAATTGGTCAACAACAACAATAACAACAAAAAATAACAAGTTATCAGCAGTGCTGAATTATTCTTGGTGCCTCTGACTATTGACTCAGTTACTCAACCTCTACAACAATTTGAAGGCAGAAGAGGCTGTAGAAAATTCATAAGTTCCCATTTGTACTTCTGGGTGGAAAGAACAGATGGATTTCAGGAAAGATTTTCATTGTTTTCCTGGCTTGGACATCATCAGAAGTGAACACCCAAACACACTTAACAATTAAATTAGGGAGGGAGCAAGGAGAGAGAAATGGCATGCTGAGTGTCCCAGTGCCCTCTGAGACTGCTTTCATTCTGCCAGATCTGAGTCTCTAAGAAGGTCTACTTCAGGAAAACAACAACAACAACAACAAACCCCAAAACATTGATCACCATTTTTCTTGGGTGAAGCAAAGCAGGCCTCAGAAGGGCTGCTAGGGAGACTCATTGTGACAGGTGTTCTATACTTACTCTTTCTGGGCTATGCATCCCCATGGACAAGACAGGTGCACAGAGTGGAGCATTCTGGCTCTGTGACAGATGTGGGAAGAGAGGTTGTAGAGAGTGGCTTTGCTCATGAGTTTGAGATCTGACCTGCAGCATTTTGAATATAATACTCTTTAGACATAATGCTTTAAGGCATGTGATAAGAAAAATGCTCAAAGAATAAGTTGGAGGGTATCTATGTGATTTCAGCAGAATCTGTGCAGGGTGAAAACCAGTCTGCATTTCACTGAGTTAATGATGACCCAGTAATGAAAAATGTACAGGAACATTCTGTTCATGGTACTACCAAAGTTGATGAAGTTAGCCATTATGGCCAATACCCTCCACTTATTAAGCAGGAGCCTCATATGTATCACCTTACACAATCCTCACTACAGGGCCAAGTGTTCCTTATTATTTTAGAGAAGGAAGTTGAAGATCAGAGAGCTTTGTATAAGGAAGATGTGATCTGAGATTTGTTTGGCAGCGAAGCTCACAGATAATTTTATCTCTAATTCATCCTCCCTCCTTCTCCACCTCCTTCCCCAGTCATTGTGGTTTTATTCTTGATAGATGACTGCTAAGAAAGCAAGGGTCTGTAGAAAGTATCAAGTATATGGGAGCTTGGATCCCAGTTCTGCCAATTAGGTGACCTTGGGCTGTTACCTGACACCTCCAGGTCTCACAGTCCCCCTTCATAAATCTCACACAATTCTAATTCATAAGGGTGGTATTGGGAAGGCCACTTTAAAGGATTGTGTGAATTGCTGAGTGTCATATCCAGTGTGCAGTAAGCATTCCTTGAGTGCCATCCATTAATTTATAAGGATAAACCTACCATCCAAAGTTTTAAAGTTTTTTTTTTCTTTCCTTTAGGAATCTGAAAGTGGAGTTCTTTATAAAAATATATCACTTCTCTTTAGAAGCCTTATAAAATTGAAGCACATTTATAAATAAAGTCATATTTATTGACTATTTTATAAAACATGGCCTTTTAGGATATTCAAGACTTTTTGGATTCAGTTATTATATGTAAAATAGTACTTTAAAATATTTTTCTTCAAATCAATTTCTTTAGTGTGTAAAAATGGTAAGCATGGCATTATGATTTAGAATGTATTTAAGGTTTTATAGCTGATTTAGCTGATTCTCAAGAAATGCTGATGGGCATTTATTATCTTGAGTTGTCTTCCTCCCAAACCACCTTTCCCTGAGAGGTACTTCTTTGCATATAGGGGGTGGAATGCGGTTAAGTTAACTAGCTCTTCAGAGAAAAGTGCCTAATGCCTGCATCTTAGATACCATCAGTTGTTACATTTTCATTGATTTATTGATTTAGCATGTGTCTTAACAATGTCTAAATTGCAAGGATATGTAGAAAAGGTCCTTTGACCTAAAACTGCTTGTAGTTCAGTAAGGGAGCTGAGCCATTATATAGAAACAGATATGAATTTGTGCAAGGGGAAAACAAGGAATTCACAGGAAGAAGGAATCACTTCAGATAAGGAATTAGGCTTCGTGGATGGGTGGGTTTTGAACTTGCTTAGAGGGCAGGTGTGATTTGGACCAAGATAAAGGGGAGATATTTCAGATGGAAGGAGATAGGAATAAAATGAACAAAGGCATGAGAGTGAGCAGATCACAGGGGTATTTTTCACCTTGATTTTACAGTAAAATCACCCACATAGCTTATTAAGTGTGCCTATCCCCAGACCCCACCTCAATTGTACCAGAGTATGCTTTAGTCCTTGTGGGATGTGGCCCAGAAAACCAGCATTTTTTTTTCATGCAGTTAATTCTGATAGAACTTTTTGAGTTAATTCTTATAGAGCTCCTTCTTTTCTCCTCCTTCCTTCTTTCCTGTTTTAAGTGTCTGAGCCCCAGGCCATTTGTGTTAGAATCTTTCAGAGGGAAGCCCTTGGTACAAATATATACTTTTAAAAACTTTTTATTGTGGAAAGTTTAAAATCTATATAAAATAGACAGAACAGTATAGTTAATGCCATGTACCCACCACACCACTTTAATAATTGTAAACTCGGGACCAATGTTTTCATTAGTACCCCTGCCACTCCCCCATCTTCCATATCATTTTGAGGCAAACCTCAAACATTCTGTCACTTAATCCATAACATTTCAGCATGTATCTCTAAGTAAGGGCTTAAAAGTACCACCATACCATTATGACACCTTAAAAATCAATAATTTTTAGTATAAGTAAATAACTAGTGCTCTCATTTGTTATTGCTTCATAAATGTGGGTGTATACATCAATACTTTCTTGATGGACTGAGGATTAGACAAGGTCCATCCACCATGTCATGTTTTGTAGATGTGTTTAATGATCTTTGTTTCCTCTCCATCTTTCTTGTAATAATTTATTAAAAAGAAAAACAAAAATGGGTTTCCCTATAGTTTCCCTCATTGTGTATTTTGCTATTTCACCTCTAAGGTGTCATTTAACCAATTTTCTAGTCTATAGTTAGTTGAATCTAGAGGTTTAATAAGATTTAGGTTCAACTTCTTTTTCAAGACCATTATCTAGAATGCACAGAGCATTCTTCCATTAGAAAGTACATGATATTTGTCTCTTTTATTGAGAAGTTAGTGGCCACTGATGATTCATGCCTAGATACATTAATTTAATAAAAATTACAAAATGGTGATATTCTATCTTCTCTTCATTTATTTCCTGATATAATTCTGCAAGTAAACATTTCCTTGCACATGTCTTTTTCTCAAGTAGTGGTCTGGTTTAAATAGGAAAGGGAGGATTTGTGATGTCCTGTTTCATAGATTTTAAAAATAATAAGTTTCATTAGCATTTTGCAATGGTATACAATTATTTAATTAATTGCTTAATTCGGTATTGATTTAAATTCATAAATTTAAACATGTTTGGGATATTCTAGTCCATTGCACTATTATTGATGCTCAAGGTGTTCTTGTTTTATTTACTGGGAAACTTTTGTTTTCTGGATTCTTTTGATATAGGGATGGTGATGTTTGAAACATTATTTATTTTCTGGTATACCACAATGTTCCAGAATTATTGAGTGTATTTATTTCTCCAAACTTGTAATCAGTTAATTCTCCAAGGTGCTTTGGTATCTTTTAGTAGGAAACTGAATTTAAGACTGGAATCTGGATGTTAGTGGTTCTCATTGCTACTGGGCAGTTTCTGGGCCCATGCACTGAAAAGGTGGGAGAGTGTTGTGTCAGTGTGTTGGTGATTGAACCCAAGATCTGGTACATGCTGAGCATGTATTCTACCACCACATTACACCCTCAGTGTAAGACATTATTTTTTAACGCAACATAACATCAAGGATTTATATTGATACTTTCAATTTAAAGTTAGCACCATAGTATTTTATTTTATTTTATTTATATTATTCTTCAAAATCCCAGATTACAATGACATTAGGATTGTTAGAATGAGAATATTATACCATCAATCATTTGCTTTTTCCTACAATGCACACACATATGTTTCATATTAACGATGCTAATTTCCTTTAGTAGCAGTATTATTATTGAAAAAAATAACCCTTTTTATTTAGGCAATCTGTTTAAAAGTTATTGTAAATATTTTCTCTGTTTGATTCAACCAGCAATTAGTTACACATTAATCTTTGTTTATTTTACTTTATTTTCACTTTTAGAGATTAATGTATAAATTTAACATATCTAATAATTGCATAAAATATTTAAAAGATCCCAAAGTTAAAAGTCAGCAAAGCAAGTTATTGTCAAAATAATGTAGCCTGTATTAGCCACTTCTTTTTTCTCCTTGTAGAAAACCATGTGAACACTGTTTGTTTTAAGTGGAAAATTGTAGAATTCTGCCAGTTACTTACTATAGAAAATGATGAGCGAACATTCATTGTACATTTTTAATTTTTTTTTTTAGTTGTGGGACACAATATTTTGTTTATTTATGTGGTGATGAGTATCGAACCCAGTGCCCCAAGCATGTAAACAAGTACTCTACCACTTAACCACAAGCCCAGCCCTTTGTACATGTTTTTAAGACTGCACTTCCTAGAATAGTGGATGGCAACTAGCAAGTCATCAGTAAATAGTGAATAAATGAATGATTACTTATAAGAAGTTTGCAATCAGAAGAGCACGAATATCAAAGGTGTGTGTGTGTGTGTTGAAAAGTTAGTCTGACAAGCAGGGGTTAAGGAAATTTGAAAGAAAAACTGAAAACAGGGTGATCAGTTTGGAGATTTATTTGGTTAATTGGATGGTAGAAATTTTGAATGAGGAAACAAAATGCTCAAAGTTTTGTGTTATGCACTTTGGCTGAAAAACAAAATACTCTAAAACTTAATGCTTAAAGCAACAACCATTTACCTAGCTCCCATTCTATGAATTGGCATGGTTCTCCATCTGGGTTGATTGCAGTGCTGTCTGCTGGGCTTTCCCAGGGATCCATAGTTGGCTGGCAGGTTGAACAGCCTCACATCACTGGCAGTTGGCAGGCTTTTGCCTGCAGGCTTCATCTCAGTCCTCTGCCTTTAGAGCTTTTGCCCTTCAACCTCCAGCAGGTCAGCTTGGAGTCTTGCTTTCAGGGTACTGAATATAGCAAAGTGCAGTGTTTTTCAAGACTCTTATAGTGTCATGTTGCTAATGTCCCATTGACCAAAGGAAGCATCAGTGACAACACTGATTCAAGAGGAAGAGATGGTATTTTTGTCAGCATTTTCCATTGCTATGACCAGAAGACATGACAAGAATAACATAGAGGAAAAAAAGTATACTTGGAGCTCATGGTTTCAGAGGTCTCAGTCCACAGCCAGCCAACTCCATTGCTCTGGGCCCAGGGTGAAGCAGAACATGAAGGTGAGAGGGCATGACAGAGGAAAGCACCTTGGGACATGGCAAGGCATGGACGCAGGGAGAGAGAGCTCTGCTCACCAGGGATAAAATATGTACCTCTAAGGCATGCCCCCAATGACCTATCTCCTCTAGCCAATCCCTACTTTCCTACAGTTGCCACCCAGTTAATCCCTTCAATGTGCTGATTAACTTGCATTGTCTCACATTTGAGCTTTTGGGAGTCACCTCAAATCTAAACTATAACAGACAGACTCCAGTTCTTGATGGGAAAGTTAGAATTTGCAGTCATTTTCTATTTCTCACAGTCTGAGATTAGTATAAAGTCGATATGTAAATAAAGTCACCAATTTCTCATAGCTTTTAGTTCTAGGTTCTTACATGGCTGTTAATGTCTACATCTTATATCCTTTTCTGAATTGTTTCTCACCTACCTTGTTAATTTTGACTTCCCTATCCTCAACAAAACCTTCCTTTACCATTTTTTTCATTTAAAATTTTTATTTAGTAATTCTGATTTTAACTTGACAATTATTTGTTCTCTAGATTCTTTATATATGTTTTTCTTGAGTTCTTTTTTTAATGAGCTTTTATTAGAAGATAATTTTTTTATATTCCATATTTAATCATTTCTTATGTTTACATATATTATATATTTTAGGTAACTACTATGTACCAGTTAGCTTGTTAGGCTTTATGTTATTTAAAATCATTTTAAAATTAATTAATTAATTAATTAAAATTAGGTTTATATGACAGCAGAATGCATTTTGATTCATTGTACACAGTTGCAGCACAAACTTTCATTTCTCTGGTTGCACACGATTTAGTGTTGCACTGTTGGTTCCACAGTTTAGCTATTGTGAATTAAGCTGCTATAAACATTGATGTGGCTACGTTACTATAGCATGCTGAGTATAAGTTCTTTGGGTATAGAGTGAGGAGTGGGATAGCTGGGTCAAATGGTGATTCCATTCCAAGTTTTCTAAGGAATTTCCACACAGCTTTCCAGATTGTTTGCACCAATTTGTAGTCCTACCAGCAATGTTATGTGTGTGTCCCCTACATCCTCGCCAACATTTATTGTTGCCTATAGCTGTCATTCTGACTGGTATGAGATGAAATAGAGTAGTTTGGATTTGCATTTAGAGTAGTTTTGATCTGCATTTTTCTAATTACTAAAAATAATGAACATTTTTTTATATATTTGTTGATTGAATGTATGTCTTCTGAGAAGTGTCTGTTCAGTTCCTTAGCCCATTTTTTTGATTGGGTTGTTTATTTTTATGGTGTTTTTTGAGTTTTTATATATAAAACAGCATGTTTTTGTTCCTATTGCTTTGTAGTATAGTTTAATCTCTGGTATTGTGATGCCTCCAGGTTCTAATTTGTTTTATTTTTCTATTCAAATCCTTATTTAATTTATAATACTATTAGAATCCAAGCACTATAAAAGTTATTGTTTTTTTTGAGTTTTAGATTGACCTAGAAAACCTCTCCAAAAGTGAATTTTGTCCCAAATCTCTTTACTTTGGCTTCTAATGGATCTTTCCAAAAATGATTTACCATGTCTAATTGCAATGGTTGAAGTAATCTGGTTGAATTCAGTAGGCTCTCTGTTTTTAAGCATTTTGGCAACTGAATTGAATCGGTTTTTTTAAAAAAAGCATATTTGTCATAGAGCTGTAATCATGTTTTTGCATACCATAAATCCACTTAAAAAAACAAGACACACATAGTAACCTTGCTAAGTCATGTTTATGGCTGAGGAGTCTCATGGTGGTCCAGAGTGAACCAAGCAGCAGAAACTGTGATGAACCAGAGTGTATTGTTGGAAGACCTCCTTCTTTTTCCTTAGGGCCAGGTCATATTAGGAGGATCTAAAAAAGGGCTGATGGTGTGAAGCAGAGAGGAAAGATGAATGCTAAGAAAAACACTGGAAGAAGGGAGTTGATATCAGTGCAACTTATACCATCTGACTCTGGTTTGGCTTCATGTGGCCTGGGGAAGAGCACTTAAGAATTCTGAGAGCAGGACCTACTACATAAGCAATTCCTTCTCATTCTTACTGAACATTTTAGAGAAGAGTGAAGGCAAAGTGGCTAAAGAGGAAGCAAAGAAGGTGTAATGGAATTTGTATGCAAGTATCTTCTCTTGAACCAGTAGAGATCTTTGCAACTACGGGTGAACTATATTCAAGTAAGAATTGCATAAGTTGTCTGGCTCTAGTAGACTATTTGCAAAATGCTCAGCCATTTTGGGTAGGAGGGCAAGTCATACATTGTGATTTGTCTGAGTAATGATGCACAAACACATACACACCTTGTTTGTCTGCAGATTGTTAACCTAGACTAAAGCGGACTTTTACAGTTCACATTGATTTACAATTAAAAAAAGGGCCACAAATGAGTTAATGTGGATATATGGAAAGAAATGAGGCTTAACAAAATGCAAAATAGTTCATTAATTAGAGCTATATGAGAGAACAGAAGCCTAATTGATGCTATCATTGTCAATAATTTTTGGGGACTACTTATGAACAGATTGGATTGTTTATCATAGATATTGACAAAGTATAATTTAAGGAGCTTGAACTTGTTGCATATGTTTTAAATATTTATGTAAATATGCTTATGCACATGTATATTTTTGAGACTTAAGTTTTCATGCAATATCAATTTTCATGATTTGTGTAATAAGACCTGAAATCTTTTCACTAAATGATGGAACTTATCATGACATTTACATTTTCTAACATCCAATCATCTTGGTTTTAATGAAAATATTTTCTTTAAATATTTTGAAAGTGAAGCATCTTCACTGAATCAAAACTGACATTTTAATTTGAACTCTCCATACTGAAAAGAGTTTGCAGTCAAAATTCGTCATTACAAAAACTCAATGAAGTGAAAAATAATGATATGCTGGCTTGCTCTTACAAGCATTCAGAATAGAATTCTAATGATACTATATTATAATGCTTCTTTTACTACCATATAGGGGTTAAGTAGGAGGCAACTCTTGGTGCAGTACAAAGTGCCGTGAACTTAAACTCAGAAGAATTGTACTTAAGTTGGAGCTGGCTTACTTATCAGTGGGGTGACTTTGCTCAAGTCATTTGTTCTTAGTTTCTTCATCCTTAAAATTGGGATAAAATAGATTATCATAGTTTTTACAGTAATCCTGTGTGAAATAGTGTATTTTCTAATAAATGTAGTATATATTCATATTATATAAATATTAATATTCATTGTTTCAATTATACTTTTTATTGTGAAAGGAAAATCTGGTGAAGGTAAAGAAAGCCAACAATTAAAATAAGCAAAAAGAAAAAATTGAGAATCACCGATAATTATTCCAAATAACCATACCATGCCTTTATGATTTTCATAAAAAATTTTATGTATGCATATAGTTTTTAAAGGTGTGCTTTCTTCTTTATTCACTATTATTATGGTTGCTATGATTTAAATACACCCTCCAAAGTTTATGTGTTAAAAACTTAATTCCCGAAGTAACAGTGTTAAGAGGTGGGGGCTTTAGGAGTTGATTTAGATCATGAGAGGTCTGCTGTCATGAATGGATTCTGTTGTTCTCAGAAAAGTGGAAATTGCTATAATAGTGAGTCCTGTTCTTCTTTTTTTTTTTTTTCTTTTCCTCTCCTTTGCATGTGCATTCCTCTTCCCCTTCCACCATCTGCCATGGGATGATGCAACAAGAAGGCCCTCATCAGATGTGGGCCCCTTAATCTTGGACTGCCCAGCTTCCATAAGTGTAAGAAATAAATCTCTGTTCTTTACAAATTATACAGTGTGAGGTATTGTGTTACAGCAGCACAAAATGTACTAATCAGTGGAGTAGAATATTCAATATATAATTGGTTATCATGCTCATGTTTTTAGGACAAAACATTTATCTCATATGACTGCATAATTTAATATACACTATTTTATATGCATGAATCATGATTTATAATTTACCTAAACACCTCACTATTAATTGAACAAAAACTTTAGGATATTTACAGTCTTTTGCAGATGACTGTTATTTGTATTAATCCTTGAATACATTTGCTTGTATTCCTGATGAAACAAAAAGTTTGTTGTTTCTATAAAAACTACCAACACACCTTCTAGGAAAATGTGGCCAATTTCTACTTTCTCAGGCATATGTGAAGGTACCTGTCTTCCTACATCTAGTAGGTGTTGAATGTTACAATTACTTATTTATTTTTTGTCAGTGTCACAGGTGAAAAATCCTATCTCCCTGATATTAATTATAGCATATATATCCATTATAATTTATCTTTTGTAATCTGCTTGTTCATGACTTTGCTTCAACTTTCTCAGAGTACTTGTTAGGAAATCTTTTTTTTTTTCTAATTTTGCAAATTTGTTTTATTTTACATGAGCAAAATATTTATTCCAAACCAAAAAAAAAAAATCATTTATCAGAATAGTTCTACAAGCACATGTTTGCAAGAAAATAAATCACTATTTATAAAGGCACAGGAAAAAATAATGCAGAGATTTAAGAATAATTTCTTTTACAAAATTTAAGTAGCAGGGCTGGGGATATGGCTCAAGTGGTAGTGGGCTCACCTGGCATGTGTGCGGACCGGGTTCGATCCTCAGCACCACATACAAATAAAGATGTTGTGTCTGCCGAAAACTAAAAAATAAATATTAAAAAATTCTCTCTCTCTCTCTCTCTCTTTAAAAAAATTAAGTAGCAAAAGTAGGGCTGTTCTCATTGATCTAATTATTGCTGTCTTGATTATGTAATCTTAAGAAACTGGATGCTGGAGAGTGTCTGGCCATGGTGCATAGGCCTTCAGGAACTCCTCCAGATGTCTCATCTTCTTAGCTCATTGGCCGTTCCCCTGATACCAGTTTGCCAGGTTCAGGGGAATGCTCTTCACCAATTCTGTGCACTGGACTATCCCAACATAGTGATTGCAACTAGGTTCCCAGAGTTCACTCTATCCACCCTCTGCCAGGCCTAGCTCATCCACTCCATTTTCAAGATTATGGGTGGGTCTGGGCCAAAGAGCACATTCACTAGTGCTGTATTCAAAAAGAACACCAAAGGGTTACTCCCTACATGCACAGGTAATCACCACCAACCATGCAAAGCCCTGGTGGAGGAAGGGGTAACCAGAACAGCTTCTCCAGGAAGTGGGCTGTGGTCCCTAGATCCTAAGTGGCCTTAGTAACATCAGTAGCATCAACAGTGCTAATGTGGCTGACCCTGAGAGAGCTGGCAACCCAAGGAGTGCCCCCAAAGTGCTCTCTATGACTTCCTCCAGCCCTCCTCCTCCTCCTCCTCCTCCTCCTCCTCCTCCTCCTCCTCCTCCTCCTCCTTCTCCTCCTTCTTCTTCTTCTTTTCATACAGGGAATTGAATCCAAGTGCACTTACTTGATGAGCCACATCCTTATTCCTTTTTTATGTTTTATTTAGATACAAGTTCTCACTGAGTTGCTTTGGACCTTTGCTGAGGCTGGCTTTGTACTAACAATTCTCCTGCCTCAGTCTCTCAAGCCCTCCAATAGTTCTTTTTTAAAAAAATTTTAGATTTTATTTAATCTAATTAGTTATATATGACAGCAGAATTCAATTAAATTCATATTACACAAATAGAGTACAATTTTTCATGTCTCTGGTTGAACACAAAGAGTCACACCATTCATGTTTTCATACATCTATTTAGGGTAATGATGTCTGTCTCATTCACCATCTTTACTACCCCCGCCATTTACCCTATTTAAAGTTTGTCTATTCCTCCCATGCTCCACCCCCATGCCCATTATGAATCAGCATCCTTATATTAGAGAAGACATTAGGCATTTGGTTTTTAGGGATTGGCTAACTTCACTTAGCATTATATTCTCCAACTCCATCTATTTACCTGCAAACGCCATAATTTTATTCTCTTTTAATGCCGAATAGTATTCCATTGTGAATATATACCACATTTTCTTTATCCAGTCATCTATTGAAGGGTATCTAGGTTGGATTCATAATTTAGATATTGTGAATTTTGATTCTATAAACAATATAGACCTGCATGGTGTCTCATATCTGTAACCCCAGAGATTTGAGAGGTTGAAACAGGAGCTAGCCTTGTCAACTTAGGGAGGCCCTAAACAACTTAAAGAGACTCTGTCTCTAAATAAATAAATAAAGGGATAAATAAATAAATAGGGATGAGTATGTAGCTCAGTGGTAAAGTACTCCTGGGTTCAATGCCCAGTACCAACACAAAACTATGTACACATTTCTAACGCATAGGTAGTGATTGTTCTAAATTGTATTATCCATCTCTGCCACCTTATCTGAAAAGTACACATGTGTTATATGACAGCCACTAGAAATATTTTTATTTTTTGGTTTTTCATATAAAATCTTAAAGTTGTTGTTATCACCCTGTATAACTAGGTCCATTGAGGTTGCAGAAATAATAAATAATTTTCTGAGTTTAACAGAACTTTTGAAGGGAAGACCTTGACTTGAACTTAAGCTTAATTCCGTTGCTTTCTATACTACATACAACACAGTCCTATTGTGTGTTAATATTTGAAGGCAGTCAAAGTCCACATAAATGTGAAGGGTTATCTTTGCATGATATCTGCTTTGGAGACTCATGGTTACTTCTTTAAAAGTTGCTTCTATATATTGTTTGCTTGTTTGTTTGCAGTGCTAGGGATTGAACCCAGGGGTATTTTACCACTGAACCACATCCTCAGTCATAAATAAATATATATATATATATATATATATATATATATATATATATATATATATATATATTTCAGAGTTAATGGCTTCCATTTGTAATATATTATTTGCTGATCTTGGGCTGGATTGTTAAGAGATAAGTAACTTTAAAATAGCTAAAAAGAGTGCCGGGCATGGTGGCATACCCCTATAATCCCATCAGCTCCTAGCAGTTCTTGAGGCTGAGTCAGAAGGATCATAAGTTCAAAGCTAATATCAGCAACTTACCAGGCCCTAAGCAATTTGTTGAGACCTGTTTTTAAACAAACAAACAAACAAACAGGCTAGGGATGTGGCTCAGTGGTTAAATAGTCCCTGGCTTCAATCCCTGGTACAAAAAACAAAAACAAAAACAAACAAACAAACAAACAAAAAACCCCAGAATTGTTAAGAGTTAATGCATTGAAGCATTCAGTGGTGGTAAGAGTCTGACTAGATAGTGTAATGGTAATAAAATGATTAAAACTTTTGTTTATGTGGTTTAACCTATAAAGAAAACTATGAACCTTTAAGTAAGGTTAAATTTAATGTTATAACATGATACTAGTTTGAAAGTATTATTTTCTTGCTGAAAAGGAAATATCTTATCTAGATATTAAAGTCCTCTGCTAAAGAAATTTCCAGTGTAATAACATTATAGGATTTCTATTATGATGAGTACGTGTATACTAAATAAAGTACACATGATTATAATAGTATAACTGATGAAGACTGAATTCAATATGTATTTATTAGATGCTTATTATTACATCCAGAATTATGTTGTATGATAGAGTTGGGAGATGTGAATATAATTGGAAGAATTACTAAAATATTGAATAACTGTAAAATATAGAATAATATTTGCATGCACATCTGTATTTGCAAAGAGACACCATATGAATTTAATTCCTAAGTAGATTCCAAACTACAGAGATCAATAGAAGTCAAAAGAAAGGCTTGGTTGTGAATAAAGTAGGGGCTTCCTAGAGAAAGAGGAGTAGAATAAAGAGATAAGTCAATAGTATTTGTAATAGTTAAAGCTTTTGTTGTGCAAGCAACAAATTGACTCTTTATAATGAGAACTAAAAGGATGGCTGTCAGGACAGAAAGATGAGTTACAAAATTAGTTCTTTGGAAGAAAAGGATCCAAGGAATCTTTGAGGTTCCAGGAAATAGCTATCACTGATTGATTCAGCTTCAACTACTTATAGTCTTTGCTTCATTCTACCAAGAAAACATGAGTGAATTTGTTAAAATCTCATAAGGTAGCTAGAGTTATTTGTGTCTTCCTCAATCAGGAGCTCAATTCATCAAGGATCTTAATTCTTTTTATCATAACCTGCATCTATGACCAGAAATAATATCAAAGGGTTTACAAGGAAAGGTCTAAAGTGCAAGAATAGTTGACCTCTTCTTCAGATCATCTTGATTGTTCTTGTTGAATTTCTGTTCTGTCTGCCCTACCCATGTAATGGGCCTGATCTTAGGTCATATGTACTTCCTTTCTGCCACATTGAATTTGGTCACTCAGTCATCTAGACTCGAGGTGGGGTCTGGAATCTCTTAGGTATTTACTTCCCAGCTGATTTTAGCCTTGGTTCTTATTGAACCCAGAGGTGCTTTTACCATTGAGCCTCAGCTGTTAAGCACCAAAAAAACAAATAACCCAATCAACAAATGGGCTAAGGAACTGAACAGACACTTCTCAGAAGATAATATACAATCAATCAACAAATATATGAAAAACTGCTCATCATCTCTAGCAATCAGAGAAATACAAATCAAAACTACTCTAAGATATTATCTTTCTCCAGTCAGAATGGCAGCTATTATGAAGACAAACAATAAGTGTTGGCAAGGATGTGGGGAAGAAGGTACATTCATACATTGCTGGTGGGACTGCAAATCAGTAGAGCCAGTATGGAAAGCAGTATAGAGATTCCTTGGAAATCTGGGAATGGAACCACAATTTGACCCAGCTATCCCTCTCTTCAGTCTATACCCAAAGGACTTAAAAACAGCATACTACAGAGACACAGCCTCATCAATGTTATAGCAGCACAATTCACAATAGCTAAACTGTGGAGCCAAACTAGATGCCTTTCAGTGGTTGAATGGATGAAAAAAAATGTGGCATATATACACAATGGAATATTACTCAGCAATAAAAGAGAATAAAATCCTGGCATTTGCAGGTAAATGGATGGCATTGGAAAAGATAAAGCTAAGTGAAGTTAGCCAATCCCCCCAAACAAATGCCAAATGTTTTCTCTGATATAAGGAATCTGATTCATAGTGGGATAGGGAGGGGGAACATGGAAGGAATAGATGAACTCTAGATAGGGCAGAGGGGTGGGAGAGAAAGGGAGGGGGCAGGGGGTTAGCAAAGATGGTGGAATGTGATGGACATCATTATCCAAAGTACATGTATGAAGACACGAATTGGGTGTCAAAATACTTTATATACAAACAGAGATATGAAAAATTGTGGTATATATGTGTCATAAAAATTGTAATGTAAAAAACCCAAGTACACACATAAAGACATGAATTAGCATGAACATACTTTATAAAAAGATATGAAAAATTGTGCTCTGTATGTGTAATAAGAATTTTAATACATTCCATGGTTGTGTATTTAAAAAAATAAAACCAATAAAAAAAAGAATACCTAACATGAGCTTAAAAAAATATAAAATTTTGAGACAGGTCTCAATAGGTGGTTTAGGGTCTCACTAAGTTGCTGACATGGGCTTCAAATTTGTGATACTCCTGCCTCAGCTTCCTGAGTTGCTGGGATCATAGGCATGACCAGCATGGGTTTAAGCTGGTACTTCACCAAAGATATAGTATTTTTGGTAATCTCTACTCCTTATCTTCTTCCAAGCTAAGTGGCCAACATATTGTATTCTAATTTTTACACATGTATTCTGATAAGTAAAAATGGGAGATAGTATAATAGTGTAGCTAAGAGTGTGGGATCTGAAGTCAGTCTGCTAGATTCAAATCCTAGGTTCACAGAGAGAGGGAGGAGAGGAAAAAGGGAAATACTGGGGAATGATACTGACCAAATTGTATGTGGTGTACATATACAAATATGTAGCAACAAGTCTCAACATTATGTACAAATATAATTCACCAATAAAAAATAAGAGAAAAAATAATCATAGGTCCACTCCAGATATTGAAACTTGTTTAGGGAAGCCACTTCCTCTTATAGTATTGTAATTTCATCATTTATAAAATAGAACTCACAGTAGTGTTTAACATTTAGAATGACTGTGAGGATTAAAAGAGTTCCTACATATACCATCATGGGTGGGAAATACAAATAAGTCCTACTATGTGTCAGAGAGTCTTTAAGGCTCATTTAAAATATTTAGGATCATATTGCTGATAGAAGTTAACTAAACTTTAAAAAAACATAAACATCTTTACTCATATCAAATATTGAACCAAAATTCTTTTTTATTTTTTCGTACCAGGGATTGAAACCCAGTGGAGTTTAATCACCAAGCCACATCCCCAGTCCTTTTTAAAGTATATTTTTATTAGAGAAAGGGTCTTGTAGAGTTCTCAGGGTCTCACGAAGTTGCTGAGGCTGGGTTTGTCCTTGCAATCCTCCTGTCTCAGCCTCCCAAGTTGCTAAAATTACAAGTGTATGCCACCATACCCTGCTTGAATAAAAATTCTTAAACAGAAAATCTGAAATGTACTATTGGCTTAACGTTTTATTTATTTCATTCAAATTTATCAAAGTTAGTCTTTGACCTTTATCAAAATGTATTATCAGTTCTTAACATTTAAGAAAAGTACTTTTGAACATTAAGGAATGTCTACCTTTAGGTCATTAGACAGTTCCAACCACTCATTATAAAATTAGTGAATGCTATTTTAATTTCTTCCATAAAATACATTTCTACCATAGTGTTGCAGAATTCATACTTATTTTCAAATGGTAATTCAATGAAATCCTATGCAAGACATAAAAAAATGAGCAACAAATGTGGTAAAAGGAGGTTCACCAAGTCAGACTAGACAATCCATTTTAGGATTAAGTGGTATGCATACATTTTGTTCAAATAAAGAGGCATATTATTTTAAACTTTATCAGTGTACCAATGGGTAAAATGTTCTGAGGGTATTTATATGGCAAACCTTCTTTCTTCTTGATCTCACATATGGAAGAGTGTCCACTTAAAACCCTTCAATAGGACTCCATCACTTATGGAATAAAGATGAAACATTGACGCTTACATTTTCAGACCCTCATGACCTAGTTTTTGGGATTATGAAGTAATTGAAATTCCCCAAAGGGGTCATGTATTTTCTTGCACACTCGGGCTCTTCTACCTGGGATGCCTTTATACTTCCTGTTTGTCTGGAAAAACCTTACGCATTAGTTCTCAGCTCACATGTCATCCCCTCAGGAAGCCTTTCTGGATAACCAGCTCAAATCTCCTGATGTGGAAGCACCTGTTCATCTTATTATGTCATTCTTGCCCTTGTTATAAGCATTTGTTTACATGTCTGAGATTCCCATCAAAGTCTAAACTACATGAGATAGGCTCTTACTAATCTACAGAATTTAGTCTAGTTCCTGGCAATAATAATAATATCTGACAAAACAAGTCAACATTTATTAAACTCATTATATCCTAGACATTGTGCTATTTTATCTAAACTATCTCATTTGCTTAGATCATTTTCACTTCAAAAATGATGAAAATAAGGTGAAGAGGAGCTAAAGGTACTCATGATGGCTACAATAGTGAGGACAGAGAGGCCAGGTTATTTTGTGGTAACAATCTCCCATTTCTCAGTGGATTGCAATCTCCAAAGCTCAGTTTTTAGTTATGTTTCCTGTTCATGGCAGACTGGGTATAGTTCTGCTCTATGTTATCTTCACTAGGGAACTCAAGCTTATGAAGCAGATGTTTTATATCAAACATTGTTAGATAATTTCAGAGATAGACATCATGATAAACCATGATGTACTCTTAAAGTTTCTCCCAGAAGTGAAAATATGTTACTTGCTAATATTTCATTATATAGCAAGGATAATCATGTTGTCCATAGGAATACTTTTAAATGATATTATAGTCCACCACAGATACCAATTCATAATTTCCTGACTCTAGGGCTCATATTTAACCACTAAATAAATACTACCAAATAGCTTTCAGCTTTTCTACATTGTCCAAATAAGAGAATGAATAGTGAATATGGAAGAACACCATATGTAGTAATAAAGGGGAAACCATCAGATAGGATAAATGACCTATATTACTGTTGAGTTAATACTTAAATGTAATTTTTTTCTAAGTCTACTTGGCACATTCAATGACTGATTAAAATGTGATAAACATAAGTTCAGGCTTTACTTATCAGCCTCTACTGGTGTAGGATTCTTTCAGTCAAAGCCCTCCATCATCAGTAGCATGTGCTTACATCACACAGTAATTAGCCTCCCTGAGATTAGGAATGATTGCTAAAGTCTGAATTTTTGTTGATATTCATTACCCTTGGATTTCCAATATGTCCTGATAGTGGTTACTACCAAAACTTAAATAGACAGATTTTGTTTATTTAAAAAAATATGCATTATGTAATATCTTAAAAATTATTTGTAGGTTTCTTAGGACTACAACTAGGTTTTTAGAAGGTTTATTACAATGTGTTAAACATGCAGATAAATAGGAAGAATTTTCTTTGTATTACAAAATAATCCTCTATTTTTTCTGTAGTGTATATAATTTTACCTTCTTGAGTACACTTAATTTTTATTTCCCTAATGAACAGATCCACTACTGAGAAATTCAGAATTCTAGTTGGAAACTATGGATTAAGAAAGATCAATCTGAAATTACAATAAGAAAAATATGCTGGCATTGACAAAAATGGTATTTGCATGCACATCTTAGAGCATATGCCAAAGGAAGCTGGCTTTTAACTGCTTAGTGGACAGTAAAAATCAAAGGGAAGGAGTTAAGGAGAGACTTGGAACTGCAAGTCCATAGAACCATATGCTCTTTCCAAGTTAGTTTTTTGAATCATGAACAAAGTTTCTGGAGATTGCCAATCTCTTCTCAGGCACTTGTTTTGTCTGCCATGCCACTGTCAAATTGTTTTGTATAAAACTACAGAACCATCATTCTCTGTGTGTATGTGGTACTACTAACTATTGAACTCAGGTCCTTGCACATGGTATATTTTCTATGTAAGAAAGATAGATATATTTTAAGATAGATATATTTTCAAATATTTTTTATTAATTTAATCTTTTTCTCAGGAAGTCTATTCTTGAATAATATATGACTATTTAATGTCATTTAATCTTTGCATATTCATTATCTCCAATTTTAGTGATAAATCATTTTACTGAAGTAAATACTATGCCTCCAAGTAACATCTATATATGAATGGTAATCTTCAGGGATGAACTGGTTTATGTTGAAATCAGTTCCTTATGATATGTGTAGCAGTATAGAAATACATTCTGAGGAGTTTTCCTTCTCCCCTGCTGGATGCACAAGTTCTATGGATACAATTGGAAATCTCACCTCTGAAACATGGAATAAACATGTTGTGCCAAATTTCATGTAAGAAAGACAAGAGGAAATTTGAACAATCATGCAGACTGTGCATATATCATCTCTACTTGGTTGTGTGATTAAATTATATAGATGACTCAATAAGACATGTGCATTTTAATATTCTCTTTCTTTCTTAATTTTTTTAAAAAATGTAGTTAGTGCTGGGGGTGGAACCCAGTGCCTCATACATGCTAGGCAAATTCTCTACCACTGAGCAACAATGCCAGCCCACTATTCCCTTGTTTTTTTTTTTTTCAACATCTTAGGAAGTCATGCAGTCTTCCTTTTATTATTACTACATCATTGTTATTATATAATGTTATAAATATTATGATACTGGATAATGACAGGTACTATGAAATATGTCCTGACTCTCAATGACAGAGAGCTAAATACAAGTCGTAATGAGGACAGAGATGACAGGTATGATGGATATTTTGAAGATCTCCTTGATCATAGAGTTGCTGGTTGCTAGGAAGCTGAACAGCAAAGACACCAAAAAGCAAATTAAAAAAAATATTGAATTTTTTCATGCATGTGTGTTTGCATATGTGTTTTTGTGTGTGTGTGTGAAGAGAGAGAGAGAGAGAGAGAGAGAGAGAGAGAGAGAGAGAGAGAGAGAGACAGAGAGAGAGACAGAGAGAGAGAGAGAGAGCGAGCATGGGAGAGGGAGACAGAGAGAGAGAGACAGACTGTAGATAATATAGTAAAAAATACAGCAAAATGTACATGAATCTTGAAATTTTTTTATAATCCTTGGGCTGGACTTGTTTTTGATAGACTCATTGGTAAGATCAGTTCCTGAACTCTCATCTTTTGACAGGAAGAACAATTTTAAAATTCAGTTCATTTGCCTGACGATATAGATATGAGCTAAGTTTTATATTCCCAATGGGCACAGATTTAAAGACCATTTTCTACATATGGCATATTAAATATTTAAGTTTAAAAATATATTTTAAACATATATACTTCATACAATAAAAACTATTATTTTCTTACCATTTACTTGAAACTTGTATTTTCTTGGGAAGCTGAAAAAAGTCTCTCCCAAGTCACTCTGCCTCATGCCAAAGGGCAGGTTTGTGTGGTATGTAGGCAGTGACTCATGCTCTCCTGCCTGAGCTGGTTTAGGTGTCCCACACTTGAAGGATTATCTCAATGGGGGAGTACAACAGGATCACCTCAAGTTGTCAATGGGAGATAGGCTCTGAGCTGGAGTCATCCCAGATACCACGGTTTTGTTCTTGGTGTCAATGTCCCAGAGCCAATAAAAATATTTGGAGTCTCTTGAGCTTACTTACCCCCTTTGGTGGACCCACCAGCCTAAAACTCTGGATAGTTGAAATTTAGTATGAATTCAAATGCATTTGTCACTACCTAGATCTATTTTCTTTCTCTCTTCCCACAAATATATTCCTCTTTCTTGTCTGAAAACATGTTAATGTGCCCCTGAACTAATCATTTATTATAAAACTATATTCTTTGGAGCTCTAAATCCCTTGAAGGGTCATTGGGTGCTACTAGAAATATGTCAGAGAGGTTTAGCATAAGATTATGAGCACCATTCTGATGTTTGTCATGAAATTTCACAAAAAATGAAAAGTATTATTGGAAAATTGCAAAAATCATGGAATTATATGATGTCAAAAATCTGTTTTAGTTTTATTCTGTGGTAAGTCCATCATTTTCCTACATCGAAGACTATTCCCCTGCTCCCAATATTCCTAGGTTTTGGAGGGAGATCCCACTTATTTTATATAGCAGCATATTACTGAGAAAAATTCTTTTAGAAACATGGGTTAGCTCAGTTCTTGATCAACATAGCATGCCTACCCATGAAACAAGTGATTTTATTTTTTCCATAATTTCCAATTGGTGCTTTAAAACTACACAGAATAGTGGGATTTGTTGTTACATATCTGTACTTGCATAAATTTTTTTTGACATAACCCCTTTTCCATAGTGCTAGCATCACAGGTATTTGCAGTATTGTTTTAGCACACATATTGTGTTATCACACAGTATTGTGTTATCTAGTTGAATTCAAGTAAGTAATTATGTTTGCTTCATTTGATTCATATATGATACTGACAATACATGTTTGTGCTTTAACATGCTCTAAATGTCTGGTTGCATAGAGAAGGAGTATATAGAGTTCAATCAGGTACATACTTTTTATTTTATTAAACAAATCAGGTGTTTTCAGTTTACTTATTTGAACACATATATGCTTTTTTTTTAAAACACAAAAAAAATTATACCTCCTTTGATACTCAACAACAATCACTCAGAGCATGACCACAGTGAAGGATGAACACTATACAGATGATGCACTTTATCTCTTCCTTTAGAAAACATTCCAAGACAAGATGGGTTAAGTGCTAACATTGAAGATTTTTGCAAGAATTGAAGTAATAATGTAGAAAAAAGTAATCAAAAAACTGATTTAAATCTTTGTTCCTTGGGCCCTGCTAGGATCCAAGTTCTTCTTTTTCTTCCATCACAATGGAAAAACATTTTCTCTTTTTATCAAAAGTCTGATTCCATCTCTAACTTCCTTGTTAAGTTCCTTATTCCTTTGGTGATTCTACATTTCTTGCATAATTTTTCTGTCCCCTTTTTGGGTATTTTTTCTGTTTTAAAAGTTTTGTTCTAGTGGGGCTGAGGTTGGGGCTCAGGGGTAGAGTGCTTGCCTAGCATGCATGAAGCACTGGGTTTGATCCTCAGTACCACATAAAAATTTAAAAAATTAAGATATTGAATTCACCTAAAACTAAAAAATATATATTTTTATATAGCATGGTATTGGTACCAAAATAGACTTGTAGACCAATAGTACAGAATAGAGGACACAGAGACAAACCCACATAAATACAGTTATCTCATACTAGACAAAGGTGCCAAAAACATACATTGGAGAAAAGATAGCCTCTTCAACAAATGGTGCTGGCAAAACTGGAAATTCATATGCAACAAAATGAAATTAAACCCTTATCTCTCACCATGCACAAAACTCAACACAAAGTGGATCAAGGACCTAAGAATTAAACCAGAGATACTTCACCTATTAGAAGAAAAAGTAGGCCCAAATCTCCATCATGTCAGATTAGCCCCCATCTTTCTTAATAAGACTCCTACAGCATAAGAATTAAAATCAAGAATCAATAAATGGGATGAATTCAAACTAAAAAGCTACTCTGAGCAAAAGAAACAATCAGTGAGGTGAATAGAAAGCCTACATTTTGGGAGTAAATATGCACATCAGATAGAGCACAAATCTCTAGGATATATAAAGAACTCAGGAATATTAACACAAAGGAAACAACCCAATCAATAAATGGGCCAAGGAACTGAACAGACATTTCTCGGAAGATGATATACAATCAACCAATAAATATATGAAAAAATGTTCAACATCTCTAGCAATTAGAGCAATGCAAATTAAACCTACTCTGAGATTTCACCTCACTCCAGTCAGAATGACAGCTATTTAGAATACAAACAACAGTAAGTGTTGGTGAGGATGTGGGGGAAAAGGCACACTCATACATTGCTGGTGGAACTGCAAATTGATGGAGCCAATCTGGAAATCAGTATGGAGATTCCTTGGAAAACTTGGAATGGAACAACCATTTGACCCAGCTATCCCACTCCTGGTCTATACCCAAAGGACTTAAAACCAGCATTCTATAGGTACATGGTCACATCAATGTTTATAGCAGCACAATTCACAATAGCTAAACTGTGGAACCAACATAGATGCCCTTCAGTAGATAACTGGATAAAGAAAATGTGGTATACATACACAATGGAATACTATTCAGCATTGAAAGAGAATGAAATTATAGCATTTGCAGGTAAATGGATGGAGTTGGAGAATATAATGTTAAGTGAAATTAGCCAATCCCCCAAAACAAAATTCCAAATATTTTCTCTGATATAAGGATGCTGATTCAAAATGGGCATGGGGGGAGCATTGGAGAATTAGATGAACTCTAGATAGAGTAAAGGGGTGGGAGAAGAAGGGAAGAGGGGTTGGGTGTAGTAAAGATCGTGATATGAGATGGATATCATCACCCTATGTACATGTATGAAGAAATGAGTGGTGTGACTCTACTTTATGTACAACCAGAGATATGAAAAATTGTGCTCTATATGTATAATGTGAATTATAATGCATTTTGCTGTCATATATAACAAATAATAATAATAATAATAATAATAATAAATTTGTTCTAATTAGTTATACATGACCATAGAATGCACTTTGACACATTATACATAAATAGAGTATAATTTCTTATTCTTCTGTTATACATGATGTATAATCACACTGGTCATGTAATCATACATGCACATAGGGCAATAATGTTTGATTCATTCAACTATCTTTCCTACCCCCATACCCCTCCCCTCCCTTCACTCCACTCTACCTAATCCAAAGTAACTCCATTCTTCCCTAGCCACCCCAATCTCTATTGTGAATTAGCATCCATATATCAGAGAAAATATGCTGCCCCTTCTTGACCATTACCACTAGCATTCAATCATGTAGTGATACTTCTCACCTTAATAAATTATGAAAATATCTTTCCCAGTCTGGGTAAATGTCAAAAAAAATGTTCTATACTTATTTTCTTCCCTCTCAGTCATTTCTGGTTTTGTTAACTTCCCTACTCCATTGAAACTGCTGTTGCCAGGGTCACCAGAAATGTGCCATATCTAACCTTTCTCCTCATTTTAGACCTCTTCTTTCCTAGAATTTTCTATTGGGTAGTAGGTCATGCCTCACCCCTTTTTTCTTTCCTCATAACTGACTCTTCTCTCTCAGTCACCTTGGCTGGCTTCTCCTCTATTTCACTTGTAAATATTGACATGTTCCAACCTTAGTATTAAGCTCACTTTTCTAGACATAAACTTCATGTGTCCAAAGTGAAAACTTCAGTTCTTTGTCCCCATCAAGCCCAGTTTTTTTCCTCAGTTGTCTAAGTAAATACAACCATCATCCACTTTTTTGTTGAAACCAGAGGTTAGAAGCCAACATTGATTTCTTTCTTCTGTGCCCTACTCTATCAGCAATCCTTCTTATAATTTGTACAAAATAAACATGGACCCATTCTAGCTCCTCTAGTTCTACCGCTATTGTCTTAAAGGAGGCTGCTGTTATTTCTCTCTTGAATAACTGTGACAGTTTTCTGAGATTAGGTGTCCTCCCCAGCTTTTGCTCTCTTCTAATCCAATTCACACTCAGCAGGAAAAGTGAGATTATCAAAATGTTAATAGAACCACATCACTTTCTTTGAAGAGGCCCTTCAGTGATTCCCCACTGCACTTACTTTTTTTTTTTTATTGGTTGTTCAAAATATTACAAAGCTCTTGACATCTCGTATTACATATATTAGATTCAAGTGGATTATGAACTAATGAAATTGAAGCCTCTTCCCAAGCTCTAAAATTCCCTGTGTGGCCTGGCATGGTGGTGCATATCTGCAATCCTAGTGACTTGGGATATTGAGGTAGGAGGATTGCAAGTTTGAGACCAGTGTCAGCAATTTACCAAATTTTGTCTACAAATAAACAAACAAACAAAAACAAAACAAACAAAAATCAAGCAAACAAAACCTGGGATATACTTCAGAGGAAAAACTCCCTTGGGTTCAATCCCCACTACCAAAGATATGTATCTCCACTTTTTAAGTACCTAAGTGATCTTATTCTTGCCTAACATCACTCTCTCACCCCTTTGTGGGGCTCCAATCCTGCTAATTCTTTTACTGTTTAAAAAACTGAAACTATTTCTCTCCAGAGCTTTTGCAAATCTTTTTACTTGAAATCCCAATGCTTATTACCCAAATGGGTCCTTTTTTCCTGGGTCATTGCTGATTGAGTGGTGCCACTTCTAGGACTTCTCTTATTGTCCTCTATCATTCTTTTTCTCAGATCATTGCTTATAGCTTCATAGCACCTATTACATCTTGTATGTTGTTTCCTGACACATCTTAGGTGTTTAATAAATGCTGAATAACTAAAAAATTTATCACTTTTTGTTGAGGGGTATATAAAAACTATTGTATACAATTAATGCCAACTTTTTTTTTTAAAGGAATAGAAAGGTAGACTGATTCTGATAGAATTAAATGAAATGCAAAGCAGAATAAATATTTGGGTGGTCCAGGAGAAAATTCCCATTCAAAATTATTTATTATTATTATTATTATTATTATTATTATTATTATTATTACAAATTGATGCACACTAATTACACAGAATGGTGAGTTTCATTGTGGCACATTCAAATCAACATAAAATATAATTTGAAAATCTCCATTTTTTATTCCATCTGTCTTTTGCCACAGAGGCAATAAATAATAGTATATATTTTCCATGATTTTAGGCACTTCGAAGAAATAAAAAAGTACAAATAGTAATCTATTACCCCTGAATATTTTGTAATCTAGTTTTTTTAATTATACAAATCAACTTATGAGGCTAATTTTTGCTTGAATTATTTGAGTCATCACTGCAATAGCCAGTGGTAATGTCCATAGGTTATTTTCTTCCTTGGCTTTTATGTCCTCTTCTGTATTTGTTGTGTCACACTCTGCAAAACAAAGGATAAAGGAAAATTGTCTCAGTTAACCTACAGCACTTTTCACTTTAGGCATTATCATGTTTGTATTTGGATTAAAATTGTTCTTCTGACCAAATGTCCAATGAACTATGGATTAAATAACTCTTTTTTTTCAGGTAGAGGATAGGAATTAAACCTTATGTTCTATGGCTTCCATTGTCCCTTGGTATGTATCTGTATGCTAGCTAGTGATAAGTTACCAACAAAGGCAGTTGCTATACCATTTTCTCTTTAGAAATATGATTATGCTTTCAACCATGGCGCTTAACTTTTTACTAACATGCTCTCATGATCTTCTCTTAAGCCAGGAACCTACACAAGATCCTCTTGTCTTTTGGCATGAGGCCTTGCTGTTTGTTGTTCATTTTAAATACTCAAAAGTGTGAGGTTTTGCATTCACAGGCAGGAAAGAATGACTTATGTGTTTATTTCCTATATGAGGATTAAAAAAATAAAATTTTGACATTTATTCCCCTGATTCATATCAGAAAATTCTGTGATATTCCTTTATTTTCTCTGAAATTTCAGAGGCAAGTAATGGTGATTTTAACAATTGCTTTATATATGGATTTATTTATTGATTTATATATGGATTTATCATATCATATATGATAAAAAACATTGCATGTCCATGTATTGTTCTGCTTAATGTATAACAAAAAATGAAGGAGTAATCCATTATTTATTTTCCACATTTTTAAGCAACTAATCTTTTGAGTCTTACATATTTACAAAGGAGCAAACTTTGGAAATTTTTGTTATAAAATCTGCTTCACCTTTAAAAATATCAGCCTTTTGAGATATAATTTACATACAATAAACATACCATTTGCAAGTATAATTCAATGAATTTTTAAAAATGAGTCTACTCATGTAATCACTACCACATCAGGATATAGAATGTCATTATTCCAAAAAGTTCCCTCTAGTCCCTTTGCAGTGACTACTTGTTAGCTTTCTGTCACTATATTTGATTTATTTTTCTAAATTCCAAATAAGTAAAGTCATATCTTACACAGTCTCTTGAGTCTGATTTTTGTTTCACATATGATTTGCAATTCATCCATGGTGGTATGTGTATCAAAGGTTACTTTTGCTTTAGTTCTGAGTAGTATTGCATTGTAGGGATATACCACAGTTAATGTATTCATTCACTTGTTGGACTCTTTCCATCTCTAATCTCAATCATGGCATCTTCTTTTTACAGGACCTGAATGGATAACACATGGGTCACCTTCCAAGTATATGTTCAAATCCATTATAAACTGCCAAACTCTTTCCTAAAGTATTTGAATCTCTTATAGTCTTGTCACAAATGAATGAGAATTCAAATTGTTCTATGTCTTCACCAGTATTGGGTACCTTCAGTGTTTTTTCTCCACTCTAGTGGTTGTGTAATAGTATCTTATTACAGGGTTGAATTTGCATGTATTTTACCACTGATGATGTTGTAAAATGTTCTTCTTTATTTGAATTTTATGTAATGCTTGCTGTCTATGTCTGAGAAATACTTTACTGACTGTCTAAGGGTAAAAAAAAAATGGAAATTTAAGTAAGAGTGAAGTCCAGAGAACAGCAAGAGAAAAGACAATCATGGGAATGAAAGAGAAGAAATAAATAGTTGCCTTTGGAATTCTAGTTCTTGAATTGTCTTTTGCTTTTCTATTTTATGGGGAAATCTGGTTATGGCTTTAGAGGTTTGTGCTTTGCTGATAATAATGAAATTATAAGAAAATGATGCATATGTATATGCCTGTATACATTTTGATCTGATGGAATCAATTAAATAGTACATGTTATTAATTACAACAATACAACTGGATCTAAGAGAGAGAGAGAGAGAGAGAGAGAGAGAGAGAGAGAGAGAGAGAGAGAAATAAAGACACAGAGAGAATAGGCTCTTCTGTTTTTAAAAATCTACAGTTTTCTATTTTTCTTTAAAATGTAAATTTTTACAGAATATTACTAATAGATATATTTGCTCTGAGACCAAATATAGACAGTGTGATTCTGCTTTATTTAACTGATGAACACTGAACTTATTCTATTTGAATTTCTGTTAGATATGAATTGAATGGATATTACATAATAACATCAACATTTTAAAATAAATTATAAGCTTAAAATTCAAGGAAGATAAGAGAGCTATATTGAGTTATTGACATAAGCTTTTCATAATTTATTTGTAGCAAAATGTAGACTGAAATGGAGATGGGAACATCAATAAATTTTAGAAATATCAGTTTTTCATTTTCTCTTCCTCAACGAAGTAAATGAAGCATCAGTGGATGCATTCGGTAGCAGTATATTTGTTGAGAAGCTTTCATATGTAAATCGGTACAAGAGAATTTCTGTCTGTATGTTAGCGTGACATGGTAGTTTTAGGCACTGTGTCTTGCTGATTACCACATAACCCAACTGTCACATAAATTATCTTTATAAATAAAACTTTGCATACATATGCAACATCTCGAATGGGGCAATAAATTGGTCGTGACTCCTTGTCTCCAATGGCGCCACTTCATCACTTCCTTTAGCAAGTTGGAACTGGGGGCACGTTGGTGAACGCCTTTTACTAATCTCCTATCATGATGCACCTCATATTTCAATATGCAACTGGCAGAGTTGGCCTGTGAAGGAAAGAAAGTTCAGTTTCCTGCACTGTCAGTCTTTTTACCTTTCTGCCTACAGCAAACCTAAAAAAAAAAAAAAAAAAAATACTTGGGAAAAATGTTAAGCAACCAAACCTTTTGTAAAACATGTCAAGATTAATTGCTAGTTTCACTCATGAGCTGTGTAGACTGTTTCCTAAGATTCTCATCTTATTAGATACAATGATTCATATTCCCTTTCTTGGCAAAACATCTGCTTCTTTGCAGATATCCCCATCAATAATGTAGGCAGCGATAGGGTTCTGCCAAGCCTGAACTCACTAAAAAATGCAAAGAGTAAAATCCTTTCAAGAAATCTCTTTGGTCTTTGGTAGCTTCCACTATGGGATGCTTGGGTACTTGAACTTTACTTCTACTTAACTATATGTTAGGAATGATCTAAATCTTAAACTTGTCTTTTATTGAACTCAAATTGGAAAGCTGTTAATGAGTTTCTGAGCATTCTTGCCTACATTCTTCTTTTCTGTGATCATGTAGAGCTAATTCTGAAGCGTCTGCCTTGAAATAATTTCTTGATGTTTTCTTCACATAGTACCATTGTGTCAGAACCTGAGACAGGGCATTTCAACATCAATTCTCAAACCCCTTCAACCCTATTGTTTTTTCTGTGGTTCACTAAACTGCTCGCTTTCCTCTCTTCCGTTTTTAGTCTGTGAAAAGTTGTGTGATATAGTTATGATAATTAGAAATCAGTGAAGTTCTATTGTGGGTTTTCTGAAAAGTTTTTGCTTTCTTTCTACAAAGGAAGAGACATAGTTGGAATCATCCTCTCTCCCTTCTTCCTGTCTTGGGAGTGGATGTGATGCTAGGAGATGCAACAGCAAACATGTGACAGTGAGGTGACAAGTTTGAAAATCAAAGGTTTACTTACCCTGATGTATCTGGAACTCTGAACTACTTCCCCAATCCTCCTACTTCTATAATTTGGTCCTATGAGAAAAATACATCCCCACATATTGAAGGCATTCTGGGGCAGGGTTTGGTTTCTTTGCAGCTGCAAATCGATTGATAAAATTACCACTGGATCCAATGATAGAAGTCGGCTTTACACTTGGACCCCAAATGGTCCATTGAATTGACAGGGGATCTTTCATCTAAGAATAAGATCTAAAGAGTGGTGAAAAAATAAAATAGTCTTTATTTTTAACATTCTTCGGATGAACCTTTTTGATACATGATACCGGGTAAGTGCTAAAACCAAACCTCGTATTTGCAACTATGATGAAAGCTTATTAAAATCAAACTCTTTAGAAAGACATTGAAGTTCTTCTCCACTAAAAGGATGGCATACTCATAGTTTCTTAGGAAAGCAACATGGATTCTGACCTTTGCTTCTTTCTTACAACTTCTCAAAATAGTATACCTTTTTATTTGCTTTACTCTAATTTCTTCTATTCAATACCACCCACGTTCCACCTTCCTTACATGATAGGGCATACCTGACTGTGCAAACTCACCATTCTCTTACCTAAAGTAAACTTGTTATAGTTTGGATATGAGGTGTCTTCTGAAAAGCTCTTGTGTAAGGCAATGCAGGAATAATCAGAGGTGAAATGATTAGATTATGGGAACTGTAATCTCATCAGTGGATTAATCTGTTTGATGGCTTAATTTGATTGGACTACAGAGTGGTAACTGTAAGAAGGTGGAAGTCAAAAGTAGGTCACTCAGAGTGTGCCCTTGGGGATTGTGCTTTGTCCCTGACTCCCCATGTCATGCCTGCACCTGAGCACAACCCCCATTTGGCCCCACTGCCTGACTTTCTGCCATGACATTTCTGCTTTGGAGCTAGCCTAAGGTTTGAACCTCTGAAACTGTGAGCCCCAAATTACCTTTTTCTCCTCTAAGTTGTTCTTATAAGGTATTTTGGTCACAACAATGAAAAGTTGAATAACATAGACCTGAATTATGTGATCAATCTTTTAATATTTTTTTTATATTGTGTCTTTCTATTCTGTTTGGCTCTTCAACAGAATCCCATGCTCTCAAGGATTAAAGAATGTATTTCATATTGTATTCATTCACTTGTTGGACACTTTCCATCTCTAATCTCAATCATGGCATCTTCATAGTAAAGTACTCATAGTGAGGTAGGGAGGGGGAACATGGGAGGAATAGATGAAGTCTAGATAGGGCAGAGGGGTGGGAGGGGAAGGGAAGGGGTAGGGGGTTAGCAATGAGGGTAGAATGTGATGGACATCATTATCCAAAGTAATGTATGAAGACATGAATAGGTGTGAGCATACTTTATATACAGAGATATAAAAAATTGTGCTCTATATGTGTAATAAGAATTGTAATGCATTCCACTGTCATGTATTTAAAAAAATAAAATCAATTAAAAATACCTCATGGAGCTGGGGATGTGGTTCAAGTGGTAGCGCGCTCGCCTGCCATGCGTGCGGCCCGGGTTCGATCCTCAGCACCACATACAAACAAAGATGTTGTGTCTGCCGATACTTGAAAAATAAATATTAAAAAAAATTCTCTCTCTCTCTCTCTCTCTCTCTCTCTCTCTTAAAAAATACCTCATAATTAACAGTTATTTCAGGCATAAGTTAACAGAGGAATATATAAAGCTAGAGATCACAATTGACAGTTGTTAGGTGAGTTCAGGGAGAAAAGAAATTTGATTGTCTCATCCATAACACAAGCCAACAGTCTTACAGTGCAGTTTCATAATTATCGAAGTTCAGGTGGCCATCAGCCATATAGAGGCAGACAGAGAGCTGTGAAATATGGGATTTCAGTCCTGGTGTCTGCAGATTTGTGCCAGCTTTTCCGTACATACATGAAGATATTTTAAGATTTTTGTAACGGAGAAAGTTTTAATGCATAAAATTTTTGAAGTTTTTGTTTTATTTTCTCCAAATACACAGTAAAATGCTTTTGAAAATGAAAACCAGTGTGTTAATAGCAGTAAATGGACATCAATACAGTCCTGGTGTCAGGGCTTGTGGCGACAGTGGTGGGACATTGAGAGAACCCCAAGAGGGTGACATTCAGGGAGGCAAAGCTCTTTCAGAGCTGACTTAAGAAGTTCAGGTATTGACTTGAACTTTGAAGAGAGATGGAATTTCCAAAGGTTGGGCTGGGGATAGGAAACCTGGGTGGAGGAGTCAGAGTTAGCAGAGACAGGAGAGTGACTGAAAGGGAGTGATGGGTGAGGTAACCAGGGAAAACCCCTTTCCCATGGTCTTACTTCCTCAGTGCAGAGGGAAAGAGTTACCAATGCAGCTCTGACTTGGGGACTCTAATTGAATCTGCTTATTAGGGAAGCAGATCACTGCCTGGAAAAAGCTATTTCTGCATCTGCAGTGCTCTCTTGGGCTCTCCTTTCCAGAAGCTTTAGCAGAAAGCTGCCAAAAACATGTGGCACTGTCTGCTCTCTGAGCAGCCCCTGCCTTCTCTGGCAACCACCTTCCCTCTCCGCTTCTCCATGAGAGCTGATCTACATTCATCCTGTCAGCACCCAGCCAAGGGCTGATGGGGAGGCTTTGGTTTAGCAAGTTGTAAGTTAGGTTTAGGGGAATCTGAGGGCTCTGCAGTGGGCATATGGGCATTGATTGTGATAAGAAATAAGATCACTCTGTGTGCCCTGTTCACCATATTCTTTAGAAAGTTCTTGAATGAAGGGCAGGGCAGGACTTGAGCATTCCTTGTTCCTAGCTAACTACTCTTCAAAACCAACAAAATTCTATGAATAACTCTTATCAATGGATAAACCAGTTTCTGAAGCTAGAAAATAAGGATACTAATGATATAACAACCTCCCTTGAGAATAGCTAAGTGATCAGTGATTGAAAAGACACTGCATAATTTTAATACATAAGTTCAATTTTGAATCAACTCAGGGGAGAGTTTGAAACAGATAAGCCTTTAATAACTCTATAAAGTACTGAGCCCTATTTTTACATTCTTTATTTTTTTAGGGTATGATTAAAATAACTTGAAAATATACTGAAACATTCTAAGTTCCTTAATTCATAAATATGCATAGACATATATAATAGGGCTAATGTATTCAGATCAGTAATAATATGTCATCCAGTTAAATTCAGGGAAGAATTTTCAAGCCCAAAAGAAATGATCTGTCTTAACTATATGCTATTAGTTGTATACTAGCTTTTGAGATTTCAGGAGAGAGATAAGCATGAAAATGTAAAAGTGGAAAAAATTTCCCTTTTTACTCTAAGAATGCACTAGGCATGAGCAAACCTCCTACTGCTCAGTACATATCTATGAACAGTGGGATAAAAATGAATACTTTAAAGACGTTCTTCTAGATGGATTCTTTAGAGTTCAGCAGTGTTACTCTATGTACAAGGCAATCAGGGGGTAAAGAAAGGACCCTTTTCTTTTACAAAGAAATAAAATGGATTTTGTATTTCTGGAGACCTCCTTCTAATTTTTTTAAATGTCTCAAGATTTTCTTTAGACATTTGAGACCCTCACCTGACATTTTCCAGGTACTTAAAGCTCTATTTTCTTTCAGAGAATAGGGACATGAGATAATTACAATATCCTCTGTTAATGTCTATAGTAACTGATTAGCAAATTAAATCCATATTGGCAAACAGTTTTCTAATGAATATATTCCCAATTGATAAATATCCGAAAGCAATAGAAACTCAAATCTGTAATATATATACAGACTTAAAGTAGTATTTAAATATCATTTGAGATATCTAATTTAACTACTTATATTAAATATTTCATACAATTTAAAGTAATCATTTAAGCTACTTAAATATCATTTGAAGTATTTAATTCTACTTGTTTCTAAAAGTTACTTGAGGCAGGTAATAGCATAGATGGTCTTCAAGGGTAGAAAGATTATGAGAAATTAATCAGGTATTTTCATCTTCTCAAAGCTAAAATTTTTTGTTTGTAATAATAACTAGTAATTCATATTTCACCTTGGTTTTATGAGGAATAATACATTCATCAAGTTCATCAGTGACCTAAAACTTGTCTCAGCCAATGGTTTTCACTTTTCTCAATACTTCAGTAGTATTTATTGGAGTTGATCACTCTTTGCTTGTTTTTTTCTTTTTTTTAAAAAAAAATTTATAGTTGTAGATGGACATATAGTTGTTCATCTTTATGTATTGCTGAGGATTTAACCCAGTGCCTCATCCCTCCTAGGTAAGTACTCTGCCACTAAGCTATAGCCCCAACCCACTCTTTGCTTCTTGAAACACTGTTTTCTTTTCAGGTTCTGGGGTGCCCTGAGCCTGACTTCAGGTTTCCTATAATCTCATTGGCCACTTACTTCAGCCAAATTCTGTTTTAGAAAGGTTCAAGCAGTCTCATCAGCTCCTACGGAACTTTATATACAAGCTTATCAACCTTATGTTGATAAGACTCAGGTTTCTGTCACCAGACCACACACTTCTCTTAATTTCCAGAAATGTATATATAACTCCCTACCACATCCAGATGTCAAACAGACATGGTAAACATAACAGAAAGATAATTATTGATAAGCCCTGTAAACCTCTTCATCTCAATCATCCATCCAGTTTTTCAGACCTGAATCCTAGGAAATCATTGCTTCTTTTTCTTATGCCCATGATACTTCTGTAATTTCAGTCAGCACCACTTCCAATATATCCTTGATTTATATCCATTTCTCAACAATTCTTCAGCTACATCCCAGATACCCTTGTCTTTTCCTTAGACAACACTTAGTAGTCTTTATCTCAACACTTGCTCCATTGCAGTCCATTTTGCAAAAACAGGTAAAATGATCTTCTTACAACATTATATATCTTGCCATACCCTGCTTAAGACCCTTAAGTGATTTACCATTGCAATTAGATTTGTACCCAAACTCCTCTCCAGGCTACTCATGATCTAATCCCCTGCCTCCCTGACAGACCTCATCTCCCTGCTCTTATCCTTCACGGGTTCTCCTTCAGCACTCCAATCTTTGTTCTGTCTCCTGCATGTGCCAAGTTTGTTTGTTTCTAGGAGGTCTCACTATGTGCTTGGATTTGGAATAGCTACCTTTCTGTCATTCATGCAGGTGATAATTCAGAGGTGGACTTCCCTAAGTTTTCTTGTGAAAGCAGCTCTCCAGTTTTCTCTCTTCCATGTTCCCCTCTGATTTCTATAGAACACTGATCAATCCCTGAAATGATTTAGTTACATCTGTATATGATGGCTGTTCTCCCTGCCCCTACCACCAGTGTAAATTTTCAGTTCATGTTCAGTTTTCCTGCCTGTTGCTCTGATCCCAGTGACCATTACCAGTTTGATACATCTTAAGGACGGAAGAAGTGGCATCTGGAGTGGTATTGTTACTTCAGATGAAGTTCAGACATTAATGCATGCATTAGTGGAAGTGGTCTGTTAATAATTTCTCTTTGTCTTTTATTTTCGCAAAAGATGTTACATCTTGATTAGAATGGTTACTATGAGGAAATATTGGTTAATCCTGCCTCATTAGGAAAGAAAAAAGCTTGTAACTACTGGATTGTTGGTATCTATACATCTGCAATTACCAATGATACATAGAACCAAAAAAACCCCACAAAAATGCAAGGATCTTAAGATGCTTAGTAAGAGGTCATCCTCTCTCAGTAAAGGAAATTAACTAGAAACATACCACAAATGGCATTAATTAATTAGAAAAATAAATTATGTTACTAAGCATTTTTCCTTCTATAGGCATAAACAATTTTTGTTTTTTGAGTTCATACTTCTTTCCCTTCACAATTTCATCTCTTCACCTTCATGAACTGTTTGATTATATTTTTAGTCATTTGAGTTTTTGGTTCTTCTTGTTAGTGTTGTTTGAAAATGTGCAATGTACTCCATTAGTTATATAGTCTTTTACATGGGATTAGAATTCACTTCCAAAGTATCATAGTCTAAATATTGATTTTTTATTTCTTCATAATACCAAAATTTATTAAAGTAAACCCCAAATGAAAGTAGAGTTTTGAATAAAAGAAGTTTTATTTCAGAATTTACTTTCAACTAAACTTTAAGCCACCTTGATTGATTGCCAAATTAAATTTAGATATATTCTGAGCCTGTTTTTCTTTAGAAAAAATTTAAATTTATCTTTTAATTATACACCACAGTAGAATTTATTTTGACATATTTATACAAACTTGGAGTATATCTTATTCTAATTAGGATCCCAGTCTTGTGTTTGTGCATGATGTGGGGCATCATTGTGATATATTCATATATGTTTGAACCAAAGTATTTAATTTTATGCATTAGATACTCTGCATCTATGAGTTCCATGTAAATATGAAGGTCAGTTGAGAATCTGACAGTTCATGAAAAACTGCTCTGACTCCATCTTATATTTACATTTGTGTAAAACCAAACTAATAAATGGACATACAGATAAGTACAGAAATGACACTAAGAGTTCACATTTAGTGTTTTATTTTCTACTTAAATGGTTAATGAAAATATCCCTTTATTTTAGCATTTTATTTTCTTCAAATTTGGTATATGTAGACAGTTGAAAAGATTTTAACCGTAGGAAAAAAAATACAAGGAATGTCCAATAAAGGACAGAAAAATAAAGACTCTGTTCTCAAGTCCCACTTGGATTAACTCTATGAGAATGAAGAACAAACTGTAATGAACATCTACTTCAGGCTTCTAGGATGGTAGGAAAGGAAGAATGAAATAAGAATTGCTCGATCAAATTCTAAGGAACTTGAAACCACAGGATATTGTAGTCTTTTGGGATTCTAAATATTCAGGCATCTGTTAGGTAGCAGATTTAGCTAAACATGGATCATCAAAGGAATTCCAAAATTATGTTGAGGACAAGTTTATAATCCATAAAGAAGAAAATAAGTCACTGGGGAAGTTATCTTAGAAGAAAGTAGCTATTTGACATAATTGTGTTACTAAGTAGAAGTTTCTTTGGGGAAAAAAAAAGTATGTTCAAACCTTTAACCCTCTAACTTCTCCCTTCTCATCACCACCTTGCCAAAAAGAATGCCAGATGGTGCAGAAGAAGCTTACTTGAGAAAATCAAATGGGGTACGCAGAAATGAAGCAGCTTCCATCATTCAGTGTTAATGGACTATCCCAGATGAAATATAATTTAGGATAGTTACCTCAGTTAAATTTTGGTGACATTGTAGAGTCACAAAGAATGAATGGTTTCCTTCCTTCTTTCCTTCTTTTTCCTCCCTCCCTTCCTCCTTCCTCCCTCCCTCCCTTCCTCCCTCCCTTCCTCCCTTCCTCCCTCCCTTCTTCCCTTCCTCCCTCCCTTCCTCCCTTTCTTCCTCCCTCCCTTCCTCCCTTCCTTCCTCCCTCCCTCCCTTTCTTCCTCCCTTCTTCCCTCTCTTCTTCCCTCCCTCCCTTCCTTCCTCCCTTCCTTCCTCCCTTCCTCCTTCTTCCCTCCCTCTCTCCCTCCCTCCCTCCCTTTCTTCCTTCCTTCCTTCCTTCCTTCCTTCCTTCCTTCCTTCCTCCCTCCCTTCCTCCCTTCCTTCCTTCCTCCCTCCCTCCCTTCCTCCCTCCCTCCCTTCCTTCCTCCCTTCCTCCCTTCCTCCCCCACACCTTGTATTGTGGATTGAAACCAAGGACACTTCACCACTGCAATACATCCATAACTCTTTTTTTATTTTCTTAAGTTTGAGACAGAGTCTCACTGATTTGCCAAAACTGATCTTGAACTTTTGATTCTCCTACCTCAGTCTCCCAAGTGGCTGGGATTACAGGTGTGCACCACAGCATCTGATTTCCTTACTCTTTATACTTATTTTATTGCCTTAAATTATTCTTTAAGTCATAGATTTCTAAAAGCAGAACTTGAAATGAGAACCCAATCTTTATAGGGTAGAAGATTACAATCCCAAACTATGAAATTTAGAATGGCAAGGAATCCCATACTATTACCTTTCTGTCTTCTCAGAGACATTAAGAACATTCATCTCTTTAAATTCAACAAGCACTTATTAACTAGAAAGAATATATAACTGAAGAAAGAGAGGCAAAAATTTCTATTTCTATGGTATTTCCCTTTTGTTTTCCTAGAAAGGAGTGGGATTACAAATTTGAAGAGGAAAACGTCTCCAGGGAAGGGAGATAAGATTGTATTGTATCACATCAAGCCATCTATTCTTCTAGTCTTCTATTAAATGCTAGGAATTCTTTTAGTAAAATGCATATTGTTTTCCTATTTATCCATTTTATTTATTTTTATGATGCATATTTAAGGTGGTATGTTTCAATATATTTCATGATGTATTGTATGTTAATATATCCCCAAATGTATATTGATGTACATTGTACGCTGAAACATACATTATTAACTTTGATTTAGCATTTTTTTCCAAAATAATAAGCCAACAACAAAACATGAACTTTTACTCTATTTACAAAATGTGAAAAAACTGGGAAGTATATGCATACAACCATCTTTAAATTTGTTTGTTTGTGGGCTGTGTGTGTTGTCACTGATCTTTAGTCCTTTGCATTGCTGTTAGGTCCATGAAACCAAAAAAACCTGGGTACATGATAAGGATCCTTTGCTGAAGGATCAGGAGAAGAACAAAATTTATATACAAGTCAGAACCTTTGTAAAATACAGCACAAATCAGGATTTAAACTTTCTGTGCCATGATATTCTTATGAATGCACATAAAGCTCTTTCTCCTTCTTTTCTTTTTATATATTCTCTTTGTCTCCTCATACCAATTTGACTTCCCAATCTTCAGAACCACTTGGAAAGTTTACTACCATATTAGAGAAAGATGTTGCAAACCAGCTATGCTCTGATGCATCGTTGATTTACTTGTAGATGGCACAATTTACAGTTTAAAAAATATAGCTTTAGTCATTGGCATTTAAAAAAATTCTCTCGACTACAGTCATTTTTCATAGCTGATTGCTATTGTCCATGGACCAAGGGTTATTTAGGTTCTTTGGTTCTTTTCTTCCCAGTCGGTACTTTTACATCATGGTCATTTTATTGCTCTCTGACAGCCCTATTAGCTGTCCCTCAAATTAATAAATTCTGATAGTTGGCCGATTTAGTTTGATGTGGAGAGGAAGTTTAAAACATTTGTTGACATAGGTTTGGGGGCCTATGCATAATTTTGACATTGGGAACTTGCAGCAAATTTAGCACCAGTAAAATACATTAAGGCTCTAGCCCTTCTGAAAGTTCCCAGGGCTTATTTTAATGGGTTGGGCACAGTCTTACTGTATGGCTCAAATGGAGCCTTCATATTTACTTTTACAGCTCACCTCTTTAAGAGAGAACATTCACAATGGAAAACAGCAGCAAGGTTTAGAAGACTTTAAAAAGGGAGCTGTTAGTGCAGCAGTAAAATTTGGCCAGGTAAATTTTTTTCTTTTTCTCATTAGGTTTCAATCTTCTTTAGTATTAGGACTTATCCAAAACAGACTAGCATTGAATCAGAGCTTTCAGTTTTTCAAAAATTATGGCATGTTTGTCTAAGCTTTATTTTAACTTGCCTAACTATACTCTGGGCTTGAATCTCAATAATTCTTGTATTAACATTTTCAGAATAAGAACTTTAGAATTAAATGTTTGAACTATGTCATTAGTTAAGTCTTCTAAAGATTTATTGAAGCAGAGATTATTTGAATTTCTTTAATAGCTTCATCAGCATAGAAACATGAGCTCTTATGTTTATGTATTTTTCTTTAAAAAACATTTTATTATGAAACTTTCCAAACATAAATATAAGTAGAGAGTAAAATAAACCCCTATGTATCTTTTTCTGGCTTAAATAACCACCAGCATTTTTCCATGTGTGATGATATTTTAATAATGATTAATAGATAGTAACAGGAAGACTCATCATGTGCTATTTAAAAATGGCTAGTAAGATTCATAAACTTGTGAAGAACTATGATTTTTGGTGAATTTTATCTTTGAAAATAGCATATTATTTGCCATATGTTTCCAGATATGCTATATTATATTAAAAAATTAATCATTATTTCTACTTTATCTATTGCTTAGGATATTGGTGGCATATGAATTTTTGTTTTCCAAATGTCAGCTTTTCTTTTCTCTATTCCTGGTTCAAAGCCAGCATTGTCAAAAGGGAAACTAGTTGGCAACTAGCCTAAATACCACTGGGGATACATTGTCTCATCTGGACTTATATTATTAAATACCACCTTAAAAATCTGTAGATAATTAGTGTAGCAATCTTGAAAATATTAATTAAGAAAAGAGCTAATAATTACTATGCTTGAAACAGAAAGTGATATAATTAGACTTAAACTGTGAGGTTTTTATTTGAAATTGATTAAGACTTTGCTTGAATTAGTTGGCAAAGAGAAATTCCCCATTTCTATTGTTAAGTATATACTAGTTAATTGATATATAAACAGGCTCAAATGTCTGTTTACTTACAGATTCTTATGTATAATTTCATCTCATTTTAATTATCTATATGTATGGTGATTTATTTATGATAATGTAATTCAGCACAGCTGACCAAATAATATTGAGGAACACTTGAGAAATTTGATTATGCTCTTAAAATGCTTACTTTAGGTATACAGACAAGTTCTTTACTCAAATTTTAAAACATTTTCTACAAATCTACTTTGTTTATTCTAAATATTTGCCTGTGCATTAAATAATGTTTTGAGCACCCCTCCCCCCACCCCCAGCAACCTCCATCTCAAAACAAAGAAACCTGTAATGGTGCATTTGAAAAAGGAGGAACTTCCTCAAGCCGCCAACTTTAGTAGCTTGGCACTCATAGGCTGGGGTGAGAGTTCAGGAACGTGGATTGCTGCTGACACCACCACTGTTCTTGCAGATGATGTTGCCCCATGAAACTCATGCCCTGGTCTGCCTGCAGAGAAGGTAACCACATCAGTCAGTCCCTGTTGCCTGAGTCTATGAAGTCATCATTATTACTTCATTTTTTTATTCCTACATAATCCAGATGAACTTTAGAAGGATTTCTGCTTTCCCCATCACAAGTTATTGCTCTGAAATGTAGAAATAACTTGAGAGAACTTTTATAAAACTATCCTTTTCTGTTCATCCTAAGTGAGTAGATGAAGCAACATGTTAATTTTCTAGGCAATAGAGCAACTAGATCAAACTCAACTTCAGGTTTCTTCGAAGAACTTCTCTCAATGCAAGTAATCCTCTGGATAAAAAATACAGATGAAATAGTGATGGGTCAAGAATGAGAATACTTCGAGAAGGAAGTATGGCATTTGGTTAAAAAATGCCGCAGTCTGGCTGCAGCAAAATAATCGGGGGGTGACGAACCACTTGTGTACATTGATACAGCAGGAGTGGGAGCCGTTTATTGTAGGACAGCAGAGGTATTTATACATTCCACACAGCTTATCTTAATTAACATAAACTACATACAGCAGTCAACCAATAAGAAATCTCCATACTTAATGGCTCACTGGCGCCACCTCACAAACCACTCCCCCTGGCAAAATACCAGGCGCCATCCTGACTTGTTTACAGACTCTAACAAAAAAAAGAAAGTTTTTTTTTTTTAAATAAGAAAACAATTACTAAACTAATGAAAGAGTGCCAGAGATCATTAATATACCAACCCAAACAGGCTATGTTAGAAATAGTGAATTTTAATACCTTACAAAGATGGTAAGGAATATGGACACAAAAGTTTGATGTGGATATGAATCCAACACGAGCACCTGTTAGCTCTGATATTTTAGATCTTGCTTCTATCCATTACAGTGGTCTATTTTTTTCCCCCTATGAAGGAGCATATAACAAGTATTTTAGGCTTTCCGGGTAACGATGCTCTTGCCACTCTCAACTCTACCATTGTGAAAATTAAATCAGCCAGACAATAAATAAAGGAGTGAGCATCCTGTTTCAATAAATGTCTGTTTATAGACACTCTCGTTTGACTTCCATATCATTTTTATGCATTGCAAATATTCTTTTGATTTTTAACACTATTTAAAGGTTAAAAGCAATCAGATTTTAGTTCACACAGAAAAAGCCAAGTCAGGCTGTGGCACACTTCCTGTAATCCAACTTACTCCTCAGCCTGAGGTGGGAGGATCACATTCAAGGTCATCTTGGGCAACATGGTCAAAGTGAATTTAAAAAATAATTAATAAAGAAAAGACAATGTCTGGAGATTGTGGTAGAGCACTTACCTAGCATGTGAGATGCCCTGGGTTGACTCTTCAGAACTACAAAAAAAAAAAAAAAAAAAAAAAAAGAAAGAAAGAAAGAAAAGCTGGTGGGCTGGATTTGACCTGTGGATCATAAGTTTCTGAAAGTGAATTTTAAACAGTGATTTTCACAGTTTTATCAGCAGAGCCAGCAGTGTTGTAACATCTTGAAAATGCAAATTATCAGGCCTTCCATTGGGACCTCCTACTGAGTAATTAGAAACTCTGAAGGGGGTTCTGCAAACATTTTAACAGATTTTCCGGTGATTCCAAGGCACACTAAAGCAAGAGCCATTGATCTGCTGATAATCCTTTTAACCACTTTAATCCTTTAACCAAGTTAACTTGATGTGTTGTTCAGCTACATCAGAAGTGCTTTTCTTGTTAGCTATTATAATCGAGATTGAAGTAAATCGGTTTTAATTTAGATCAATAATGCGACAGAGAATAATTTTTCTGGAAAAACAGAATACTTTTCACACAGATACTTCCTTTGGAAAATTGATTGAAACAAAATTTTTAAAAATATTTTTAGTTGTAGATGGACACAATAGCTTTATTTATTTATTTTTATGTGGTGTTGAGAATAGAACCCAGTGCCTCACAATTTAGGCAAGTGCTCTACCACTGAGCTACAACTCTAGTTCCTGTAGAAACAATTTTTCGTGTCAGAAATCTTATAGTAGAATGAGTACTTGCACAGAAAGAGAGAGAGAGAGAGAAGAGAGAGAGAGAGAGACAGAGAGAGAGAGAGAGAGAGAGAGAGAGAGAGAGAGAGAGAACACAAAGCATGAGTTTAGATTTGGACAAAGGGACCTACAACACAGTGTTTCTTCTCTTTCATTTCTTTATGAACATGTGAATGGAATATACTTGGATTACACCTGGCCATGTCTGCCTGGGTTAGCAGAGTCAGCCATTGACTGTCCTATCATCTGTCTGGTTCAGATATGACTGACTAGGCAAATGTTGAAGACAAGTTTAATGTTATCATGTAAAATAATTTCTTTGTGCTTTTGTAAAACTGACGTCCTGGAAACTCCCATCATTATTGAGTTAATCATTTTGAAATTTAAACAACTAAATAAAAATTAAAGAAGAGGATACTTACAGAAAACCACCATGTACATTTTTTTTTACTTTGAATTTATTACTGAGTGTGAAAATTACTAAATAATTACAAGTGAACAAAAAACATGAAGTTAAGAGATAACATTTTTCACAAATAGATCTTTTTTTTCTTTTGTACCAGGGGATTGAACCCAGAGGTGCTTAATCATTGAGTCATGTCTCCAGATCTTTTTATTTTTTATTTTGAGACAGGGTTTCACTAAGTTGCTTAGGGCTCACTAAATTGCTGAGGCTGGCTTTGAACATACAATCCTTCTGCCTCAGCCTCCAATTCCTCTGGGATTACAAACCTGTGCCACTGTGCCTGACTAAATAAAGATTTTTTAGCAAGCTATGTCTTGATAAAATACCCTGGAATAAGAAGGGAATAAAGGAGATTCTGCTTTTTTCACATCTGGATAAATTAAATACAAATTCAGTTTTTGTGATGATTTATCTGGACATCTGACTACAATGGTTAATCAAAATATTCCATGCAAAACATTTAGTAGTTTAAAATTGCTTTTATTTTGCACATTTTATTGCAGATGCTCATAAAATTTCCTTGGTAATAGTTGGCCTTGAAACATCCTCACGATGTCCAGTGAGTCTGCAAAAGCAGATGAAATCCTTCTGTAAACTCAAGTGAACTAGAAATTAAAGAAGAATAAAAATGCTTAGGCAAGTTCTCAGTCTTAGAAATGTTCTGTTCCAAGTTTTCCTATGTTTTGGTATTTTAATAAAGACCACATGATATGAGGCATTTTCTGGCTCTTCTCACTCTGGTTGCTATTTCTGCGACAGACTTAGTTTATAAAGGTCAGACATTTTTTCAGATTTTTATTTTGTCATTTTAGCCAGAATAGAGAAAAAAAAAACAGCAGCACCAATGTCACAGCATGCCTTGTTGCAGCATGCTGATGCATTTTTTGACAGCTGGGTATTTCTGATAGAATATTTAGATTTCATTTTTTTGTATGTAATGTAACATTCGAAACTTTAGAATATTTGTTGATTCATCAAGCTGTTATGTCTGTAAAAATAGCCCCAATGGAAAATTTCTAAAAATTATTGTTCAGACTTTGCTTGGTTTACAGTGAACATTAAATAGAAATAATCATCAAAGAGTACAATATTGGGTTTAGCCCAAATGCAAACAACTAGAAAAAGATGTTTCCTACTTTCATAACTTCAGATCGCCTATTGGCTTCCATAACTGTACTATCTAAATCAAATGCCTTGAATTCTACAGTGCAAAGCCCAGAATCCTGCCCATAACCTGTAGCTTCTCTGGAGTGTGTATGGTTCCACATAAAAGCACTTATTTGTGGATTCTTATATGCTCTTAGTTATTCTGACTGGGGCCATTTACCATTCATTCTGTGTGCTCTCTGTGCCTGAGCTGGCCCAGTGTGGGGTACTACCCTTCTTCCTTCCTTCATATTAGCAAAGAGCCACAAACTGACCCTCATATGAATGACTGCCTTTTACTGTGGATTCAAGAACTGCAGAAAGTAATTGCAGATCAGAAAACACTTCCCACTTTACTGTCAGGTACTGATGTCAAAGTTTTTAGGTATTTGTCAGGCATCCATAAGGAGTTTGGCATGACTGTATACCCTTGTCAGCTCCAGTTATGTGCCAGGAGGCTTCTTGCTTTTTTCCTCTAAATTTTCCTTACAATGTTCTCTTCTCATTTCCAATCCCATCTCCTGGGCTGCCTGCAGCAAAGCCAAATTCTTCTCACTTTATTATGCACTGTAACAGTTGTGCTTTGTTTTTATCTCAACTACACATCCAGCTTTGCCCAGGGATCTGGGCTTTTTCAACCAAAGGAGGAAACAGCATATACAATTAAGGTGTTTTTCTCAAAAAAGGAGTCATCTCCTCCTCGGGGATGAATGATACCACTTTTCTGGAAGGCAGAATCCATCTTAGTCAGTCTTTGCTTCCAATAATAATGGCTCTTTTCCCAATGTCTGTGGGTATTTCCATTCAAGGGAGCTACCAGCCTGCTCCTTAGGGAGATCATTTTTATCCCCTTTTATACATTATTCACACTGCAGACAGATGACCTTTATAAGGGGTTAAAGCATGAGTGGCATCTCACTGGTCTCAGGATGAAGTTCAAAATCCATAATAGTTTCTGCAGAGCTCTATGATCCTTCTACTTCTGTACCAGCTTTGAACCTCACCAGTCTCCAGTGGGATGACTACTTTCTGTTTTCTCCCTCAAGTTGTAGCCTTTTGTCTTCTAGAATAGCTCATGTTCCTTCCCACATAGGTCCTATACAGTATTATTCTCCTTGCCTGGAAGACCTTCCCAGTTCATCTACCAATTTCATACTCATCTTTTCATATCTCTGCTTAAATATTTCTTCTTAAGTTTTCTCTGAGCTACAGCTAGCTGTAAGTATAGAACTCCTACATCTCTGTCTTGGCACACTGCCTTTGCCTTCCACAGCACTCATCAAAATTATAATGCACTTTTTTGAAAACAAGGTGGTTGTCTGGTTGCTGTGGGAACTCCATCCAGGGCTTAAGGATTATCTGTGCGCAGCTACTTAAGGTTTCTACAAGGAAAGCTTTCTTCTCTATATTGATGGCCTCCTCTTCCTCATTGTTCCTGCAAACTTAGGGGTAGCAACTGCTCCCCTCTGTCCAACAGGACAATTCTCCATACTCTCCAAATCTGCTAACCACTCCTCATCTCCTCTGTTCTCCTTAAGGCTCTTCCCACCAGTCTGGATTCTCATAGTCTCCCCTGTTTGGATTTCAGTAACACTCCTAAACTCCTATCTTTTGTAAGGGCTTGCATAACTGCTAAATCATTTTCTATTTTGCCTTTTTCCTTTCTATCATCTTCTTACCCTCACAATCTCTGGTACAGCCATACACATTTTTTTCCCTTACATATTCTCATGAGTCCTTTTTTTTTTTTTTTCTTTTACTTCTACCCCTGGGACCTTATGCATGCTATTTACAAAAAGATGCAAGCCACCCTTAGTCTGCCAAATCCTCCTTTTATCTATCCAAGCACTTACTTTCAAGGTTTTTCTTAATTTCAATTCCTCTGAGAAACCGAAGCTCACTTTCCTTTCTAAATAGGTGCTTATGACAGGCAGACTAATAACCAATAGAGAGTTGTACATTCTTACTTCTGGAGCCTGGTAATGTGTTAGCTTACAAGGTATGGGGGAATTGAGGTTGCAGATGAAATTGAGGTGGCTAATCATGTGACATTGGAATGGAAAGACTATTATGGATTATTTAGGTCAGTCCAATGTAGTCACAAGGGTCCTTATGAGTGAAATAAGAGGTAGAATGGTCAATGCAAGACAGACATAGCATAAAAAGACTCCACTGGACATTGATGCTTCTGCTGATGAAGGGGCCACTACCCAAGGAATTCAGGCAACTGGGCAGCTACCACCTCTCTCCTATCCATTGTGTAATATTTCAGGAACTGCATGTGGGCAAACTAATTAGTAAGTGGAAATGATTTTTGTTGAGATATGGACAACTGAAAAACATGTTGTAACTAGGTGATTAAGATCAGATGGGCATCCTCTGGTCACAACCCTGGAACCTTCACCTATGGTGAGAAGAGGCCCAGCACTCTGTGAACACCTTCCATCTGCCTATCTAAATCAGTGGCCTTCCAGGATGGACTTTGGATGAAAATCCTCCATCTTCTTGGCCAGTGGGCTTTTCAAATAAAGTAGACTTCCTTGCCTCTACTTAAATGGCCTGTTGTGCAATAAGGAGACAGATTTTGCTTCTGTAGCTGCTCTAAGCACCAAGTTGTGGCAATTCCTTACAGCAGAAGAAACTAGTGCAATGTTCTTTCCAGGAGTTTCCATATTCTATATTTCTCCATCATGGCTTTTATTATCTTATATTTTAATTAACTATTTGACCCTTTAATAGAGTCTAAAGCTTACAGGAAAGGGACAGTGGTTATCTTATTCTGTTAAATACTATGTCATACTTAACTGGAGTGATAAACAAGAAGGTAGTCAACATACAGGAATTTTTTTTTCTGAGTAAATTAATGCCACAGCTAGAATTCAACCTCTTGATTATACTGCCGTAGTCCGGCTGCAGCAAAATAAACGGGGGAGGGGGGGGAGGGGCGCGGTGTGTGTGTGTGACAAACAACTTGTGTACCTTGATACAGCAGGAATGGGAGCCGTTTATTGTAAGACAGGAGCGGTATTTATACATTTCACACAGCTTATCTAATTAGCATAAAATAGATACAGCAGTCAACCAATAAGGAATCTCCACACTTAATGGCTCGCTGGGTTACTTCACAAACCACTCCCCCTGGCATTTTGCCAGGTGCCATCCAGACTTGTTTACAGACTCTAACATTATACTACCAATAAGAACATGCAAAATAAACAAATTTATTGGATCCTTTTAATATCTTCAAGTAGGAGAATGTAATATTATTCATTTGTCATTAAAATCTATTCCATGTATCTCCATAATACATTGTTCTGAGATGGCCAGAGTGGCTCAGTAGATAGAGCAAGGAATGGCTGCATGTGGGCCACATACAAGGCTTCAAATCCTCACTTGGTTAGTTTCTCCTCCCAAGAAAAACCCATGCTCATTCTGAAGGCAAATTCCTCAGTTTTATCTGTCTCAGCTATGAGTGAGGAAGACTGGACCATCCCAGTATCCTTAGAGCCAATGGCAAAGGGAAGAGTGCTCACAGATCAGCTTCCCTCTCTGTATGATGAAAGTTCCTGGTTACCACGTACATAGCAAACCACAATAAATTATCAGGTTTTAGTATGATAAAAAACAGACGTTTTATTCTTTCCTTTTTGGTTTTTCTCTCTAGTGAACAATTTGATGGGCAAATATCAAAAGCTGTTGGAACTTAGTACATTATCACTCTCTATGTCTTATATTTTAAGGTATGATGAAAAAAAAGGGAAAAAGTCTCCTAAATGATTCTTTTCATCTTTTACAAATACAGCAACTCTATCAGCTAAAATCACTAAGAAATTAAAGCTGATTAAGGAACATTAGGAAAGCTGTCAATGCATTTTTAAAAATCAAGGGTAAAGTTTTAGCATTCATTAAGCCCTCAGGGGAGGAAAGATATATTCTATCAAATCATAACAATTGAAATGCATTTCTATTATTTTTTACTCACAATTTTTCATGTACTTATACTAGATTTTAGAAAGCTTCAGTAACTTCAAACTGATAAGAGTGTAAATGCTTTGGAGAGTGCTAGTGTGGGAGCTAGAAAAGGAATAGCATTTTGGATTTCTGGACAGCCAACTAATTATTTTGCAGGATATAATTTAGGTAATAATTTAGATGAACTTGAAAATTTATATACATGTTTTATGGGCTCTTACAATCTTGAAGATTCGATTTTAATAAAATTTGTTTCCTTCAGGAAGAGTTTAACTTAGGAAAAATTTGGAAATCTGAAATATAGTCATAACCTTTTGGATCATGGGAACACTTTACCAGAAAAGTTCTCGAGTTCAGCTTCTGCAAAAATTGTTTTGTAAGAGGAGTCCTAGAGGCTGGACTGCAAAAACTGTTTTGTAAGAGGAGACATAGAGGCTGGACTGCTTGCTGAAGTGTGAAAACCAAAACATCAAGCGGTATTCTTCAACTTCTGATTGAAGAAGTGAAGGTAGAAACCTAAAATATGGCTCAGAAGCAAAACTCATATGAGTGGACCTACCAGAAAGAAAGTTTCTTCCCATTATATGTCAGCAACTTAAGATCAGTAGATGAAAGAATTGTAAAGTGGTATGGGAAACACTCCAGAAGAAAACAGGAATAAATGTGAACCAATATGAAATTACTTTTATATAAGAAATGAAAAAGCAGTTAGATTTCTTTGAAAACCCTATCTTAAATCTATCATCATCTTTCCCAATTTGAAACAAGCCAGCAAGGGATTTACAAGCACATATCAACAAAAGCCCATGTTTCCAAAAGCTGTCATTTCCCCTTTATCTAATTAAACAGTACTTTTTTCCCCCTCTCTTAGTCATTTTAAGGATAAAAATAAAACTCAGTTCACTATGCCCTGAATTTCATGCTCTGAAGCTATAGTAATAGCCCTTTGTAATGGTTGGGTCTCCCATTTGTGCTGAAAGCCCTTCATACTGTTTTGTGTTTTAACCCTGTTAAAGAAGCCATCTTCCCAGAATGTTTTAACACAGTTTGCTGGACCAAATCAGCTTGCCCTGAGGGTCCATCACTATCACAAACATGTGGAAATGCAGGGTTGAAAAAAAATGGAGAAAGAATTTAACTTCTAGTCTTTTAAAAGCAGAGTACTTATATTTTCTTTGATTATGCTGGTACAATGTAAATCAACACAATTAATTTAAAGATCTGATATTTTGGTATAGAAAAGACAAGAAATACATAGCTTATATTGAAATCTCACCAGAACATAAATCATGGAATATGATAAATTCCTTTCTTTGGAAAACAGAGAATGTCATTGCAAAATGATTAAAAATCAACTCCTATAAGAGATATGTCTATGTCAAGAAAGTCTGTTACAGCAAGAAAAATCTTAAACTAGTTCAGATCTAAACATCAGGGTCTTGTGAAAGGATCTCCCTGCCTTATACCATTGCCTTGTCACTGAATGCTGGTTGAGTTTGGTGACACTTCATTTATCTAGAAATTTTATACCTGATAAGATTTTTCGCAATAGAAAATTTCCCACTTATTTTATTCATGTTAATGAAGAATGCAAGATTGTTTTCTTTTTTGATCTAAAGCCATTAATTGTGAGGTTTTGAGTTCTTTTTTCTTTCTTCCTGATATCAGAATGATTGTTTTTGTCTGACAATACTCTTTACAGTGTCATAGCTAATATTTGGCTGTTTAGGATTTGTTGTGGGCTGTTGGAATTATAATTCACTCTGGTGATAGTGTTGCATTTTTCAACTTAAAATTTTTGTTGTATTTTAAAATACATATTTTCAATTTTGAAAATGGTTAATTGCAGAACATTTTTTCCCCTCCAAATTGTTTGGTAGGAACTCAGACTATATTTTACCATGGGCAAAAGAGTTAAAAAGAGTAAATTCCTATGCCCAAAGACTATTCAACCATTCCATTGATTGTATTGAAATATTTTTAATAGAGCCACAAAAGCCCAAACTGGTAGAGTCTCTGGGTCCTTAGTTTGGGCATTGAGTCCTGTCCCTAAAAATTTTACTCCCTTCTTTTTGCATTCCTTGAATTTGAGGAAGGCAGGATGTGAAAGAGGACAGTGGAGAAATGGGGAAGGAACCTGTGGCTGGGATTGATAAGTTCCTATGCTACCTATGACAGAATGATCTTTCAGCTCAGAATTAAAGAGCAAGGCTGGGACAGCACCCCATTGGAGAAGATGCAGAACAACAAAATCAATAGCTCTGTAATAAGCCTGTAGCCTGCAACAGGAAAACTTTGCCATTGATTATTAATGAGGACACCTCAGTAGAAACTGGAACTTTCCCTAACTGATTAAAAAACTCTTAGGAAGTCACTTATGAGTTTGAACATCCCTCCAGCATATTTTCATGATAGTGAATGTGGGGAGCTCTGTCTATATACAGGAAAGATTTGCTCTAAGGATCCCATTTGAGGCTCTGGGTGGAAGAGAGTGTTGACTAGTCATGAATATATGGTATCCCATTCAAGAAGATTGAAGTTAAATAAGACTTTTAAATAGGAAAACAAAATTAGTTACTCTAAATTATTTACAAATAATATAAATAAGTAATTTTGGAATGTGAAAAAGGACTATTTTTATTTTACTTTTTTTACTTTTTTATTTTTTTTAATATTTATTTTTTAGTATTTGGCGGACACAACATCTTTGTTTGTATGTGGTGCTGAGGATTGAACCTGGGCCGCACGCATGCCAGGCGAGCGCACTATCGCTTGAGCCACATGCCCAGCCCAGGACTATTTTTTAAATGGAAAGTTTTTTTTTTCAAGCTGCAAGATAAATAATCAGCATATCTCCTAAAAACCTAAGTTTTATTTTAGCACCATCCAGTGTGATGTTATAATAGTCTCTAGCTTTTGATAAAAATAGTTCATCTTCTTGTGTGTCTGTTTATTTATTTATTCATTCATTCATTCATTCATTCTAATTTGTTATATATGATGGCAGAATGCAATTAATTTCATATTACACACGTAGAGTACAATTTTTCAAGTCACTGGTAGTACACAAAATATTTGCACACCATTTGGATCTTCATACATATACTTAGGGTAATGCTGTCTAACTCATTCCACCATCATTCCTACCCCTTTGCCCCCTCTCTTCCACTCCCTACCCTTTGCCCTATCTAAATTTCCTCCATTCCTCTAATGTTTCCTGCCACTATCACCATTATGAGTCAGCATCCTCATATCAAAGAAAACATTTGGCCTTTGGTTTTTTGGGATTCGCTTACTTTACTTAGCATTATGTTCTCCAACTCCATCCATTTACCTGCAAATGCCATGATTTTATTCTCTTTTAATGCTGAGTAATATTCCATTGTGTATATAAACCAAAGTTTTCCTATCCATTCATTTACTGAAGGGTATGTAGGTTGGTTCCACATTTAGCTATTGTGAATTGTGCTGCTATAAACTGATGTGGCTGCTTCACTGTAGTATGCTGTTTTTAAGTCTTTGGGGTATAGACCAAGGGGTGGGATAGCTGGATCAAATGGGGGTTCCATTCCCAGTTTTCCAAGGAATCTCCATACTGTTTTCCAGATTGGCTGCACCAATTTGCAGTTTCAACAGTAACGTATGAATGTGCTTCCCACCCTCCCCCCACCAACACTCATTGTTGTTTGTATTTTTGGTAGCTGCCATTCTGACTGAAGTGAGATGAAATCTCAAAGTAGTTTTGATTTTCATTTCTCTATTTTTAAATTCAATGATGATGATCAGATTTAACTCTCTCTGAAGGATATATAATATAATAACACTTAGTTGAAGATATACAATCCACTGTAGGTAGAGCTAGAGATAGAAAAAAAATGAAGTGCTATTATTTCTGTGATAGTCCCTGGGTTGAAATAAATCCCCAGCATACCTCAACTCTCTAATGAATTTAGTTTTATGATACATAATTGAGCAGTAAAGAAAACATCTTTGGAACAAAAGAACAAAAAAGAATGGAATGCTTTAAATTGGTGAGAGAGCAGAATTAATGACATCCAGAAAAAAGTTTTCTCTTGCAGTTCTTATTTTTAGAACATTTTTCACTCCCCTCATCCTCATTTCTGCCTTCTACTCAAGCCCTAGCTTCTCAGGGCTTGAACAGTTTAGAGAACAGGAAAAGTGAAGTACAATGTATTCGGTAAAAATTACAAAAATGATTTAAGAAAGGTAAAAGTAATAACACAACTTGAAATTTGTACATCAAATAAAAACAATTGTCTAACTTCTTTCCCATTTCTAGAAAAACATATTCTATGAGAAAGTCTTTAGTATGCCTAACTGTGAGAATCATGATTTCATTTCTCGTATGAATTGCAACACTATTGGTGACTGTTGAAATAATATTCTAATATTGCAGGAACACATGAAAGTTCTTAGGAGCAAAAAAAAATAATATCTAGAATCAAGGTCAGATAGGAAAATGACATTCTAGGGGAACACAAAAAAAATTTAAAAGTTCTATTTTGACATTTAATAGAATAGTTCACAATTTTGGCTATTATAAAAATGACATGTATTTTTGTTTGCTGATTTCTAATATCAAATTATTAAAGATAACATTAATGATTTTTGGAGGTCATTTTCAAATGTGATTAAAGTTTTGAAACAGAAAAATTGAAGTGAATACAGATGTATAAAGAGAATTCACACAAGATTTTCTACTAAAGAATGATGTATTTAACTAGGTGATGTTTTACCATTTGTAACATATGAATTGCAAGCAAATGGCAAAATGTACACAGAAGAAGAATGACTGAAATATAGTTCACTTAAAGAAAACTATCATAAAAACCATGGTTAGAATTTGTTTCAGCAACTAAGTACAATGATCACACAGCAGCTATAAATCAAACGATACTGTGATAAGATTGGATATAAGAATAAACTGTGACAGCTAAAAGACTCAAAGTATAATTTTAAAATACATTGACTAGAATATATATATTCTAGATTTTAATCTATCAAAAATTATTTGGATGTTAATTTTAGTTATAGCTAAATTTTATATACATAGTTAATTTTAGTTATAGTAGTCTATCAAATCACAACATGTGCCTTTGCAAAATGATCTCAAATTTTAATAAATCTCATGGAAACTTTATTGTTCATGACCAGAATAAACATAGTGATGATCGTATCACAAAATGTGCTTCTGAAATTTTAAAATTTTCTGAATTAATGTGTGTGTGTTTTTTTTTTGGTCTTAATTCTCTCTTTAAACTGTTTTGAAAATTGTCAAAATAGCTGTTTAGCAGAAAGTGTAATGTAGAAAAAGAACATATGGCTAAAGTATATTTACTTGGAGTTCATAGTTGCACCGTTCTGTAGTGCACACTTTCATATACTTTCTAGATCGTGGTATTAAAATTGAATATTATAACTAGTAAGCACTGAAGCTAAGAAAGACAAGAATCATAAACAACAAAGTTATCATAAGAACGTTACTGATCAAAGGTTGGATTATTTGGTTTTTAACTTGTTGAAAGCACATACCGAAAATATTTTTTGAGCCTCAGAAAATTTGTTAAATCCAATTAAATATAATTTTATTTTAAATGATTAAAACTCGAAATGAGTAATTTTTGGTAAAAATTTTACTTTCCCAAGTATGTGTATGAATAACTTTGATTAATTTATCATATTTTTAAACTTAACATATTTTAACAAGCTACATTTCATCTTAATTTTCAAATTAACAATAATGGAATCTCTAGTAAATCTTAATGCCGGTTATTTCTGTCTGAATTAACTCGCAATCTTTATTGACATATGGAAAAGTGAAGGTTTCTTTTCTTGCTGATAATTACATTGTTCAGGCTGTAGAATTACAGTGTCACTGCTTTGTTCAAAGCTGGTCAGGGCAAGTTTTTGAACTTGGATTTATTACCACTTACTCATCTGAGGTCTACCACCACCTCCAGAGTTGTGACAGAGACTCTTCAATTTATATTTTAGCATATTAAACAGACAGGAACATCATCAGGTATAAATAAAATTTAGGAATATTTATTTATGAACGAGGAACATGTTTTACTATAGTATGCCATTTAAAAAAAGTAGACTTGCTTTAGATTTCAATTTTCCGAAGTAGAAGAAATAGAATACATTCCCTGAATTTTATGTTTTTAGTTCACCTAAGAAAATAAGCCAATACATTTTAACAGATACACATTATAGTATTTTCAATCAAATTTGTCCTGTAATATTTTCCCTCATCCTTAAGTCCATGCTTTTTTTTTCTTACTACATTTATACTTTTCTGCTCCCACTTTACCTGTCTGTCTTCCACCCCCCACCTTCCTCCCATTCTCTTTCAAAGCATTTTTCCAATCAGCACATGAGGTACTGAAAGAATATTATTTAGTCTTGGCTCTCCCCTCAACTTTATTCAGCAAAGCTACTGACTTGAACAAAAGCAGTACTGTACCTGCTCCTGGTCGCCAGAAACAATGACGAGCGCCTTGATAAGATTAGATGTAATTTTAAATGCAATGGGGACAAAGACTCCCTCCCACTCACCCCACTCCTAACCCCCTACTGTAATTCCACCACAGTGAGCAGTTGAAAAATCCCGGGCCAGAGCCAGACTGCTCCGTAAGCGGCACCTCACAGACACAGAAACATGATCTGCATCATTTTCAGGCTTGGCAGACATTTTGTGCATAAAAAAAGAGAAGAAAAGAAAAGGGGGGGAAAAAGGCCATCTTTGAAACCAGACACAAGCAAACTTTACACATTCCTAGTTTTATAGTTTCAGGGATGACTTAAATTTAAAATCATCAAACAAAAAAAGAAAGAAAAACATCATATTGAAAGCACATTTTACAATCAGTCTCTTAACTTGCTTTTGAGCAGCTATTTCCCTTTCTATATAAGGTGAATTGTTCTGTGGATTGTGTTGTGTTCTAAACCACAGGAGTAAGCATATGTGGCTTCTTTATGAATCTAAGAAGCTAGAAGCCCAGTGAGCATTTTTTTAACAGATAAAAATTTATCCTTTAATTGTGTAAAAACATCTACAAAGGATCAGAGTGCTTTCCTTTGTCATCTATCATTTAGATAAAAAGGTTGACCTAATAGATATCCTTACTTCTATGTTTAATATTTCTTTTGGGAAAAAATTCTATTGACTCATCTTTTCATACATTAGTGAGGAAATAATAAATTAAGTTTTTTTTGTATTTCACTCAATATCTATTTATCCACCCATCATTTGCATAAATACAAAACACTGATTTTTAGTTCCTAAGAAGAGAAATTATATAGGCAGAGATGAAAATATAGTTGTTTGTTTACTTAATCAGATGCAATTCTGTCCACATATAGGCTTTTATAACATCATATTAAGTTTGAATTTTTGTGAAACAAATCATTTAAACTGCATTATGTAAACATTTTAATCTAAGGTAACTCTTTTATTAGGTGGATAAGATCTTAATTTGTCAGTTCTAAGATGCTCTTTTGGTATCAAATGTTCTTTATAAGGGGGCATGACTGCATGCTGACAAAAAGTCAGATGTTGAAATGGGATAAAGAGCCTTAGCTGACTAAATTTGAGAGCCTCACTAATCTCTGAACTTGTGATCCCATAGTAGCAGATACTTTTGAGTTAATGCAAGAGGACAAATCTATACTCTTGGCTAGTTATGGAAATCAGTGGTGTTTGAATATCGAGCCTAACCATTAACCTGAGAAACAAACTTGTGGGTGTGCTCTTATTCCTCTTATTTCTTGTCATAAAACTTCAGAAACCTGAGAAAATACCTTTAGGATCTTAATCTCTGTTCAACCCACCCTGAATTTGTATGCTGTGTGAGAAAGGAAAGAAGCCTGAACAGTAAGAATTTCCACAAGATTTCAGTTAATTAGCTTCCACTAAATATTAATGAAATGTACTATTATCCTTAAAAGCAATTAACTATATTGATTTTTTTTCAATTGATTGAATTGAAAAATTGAATTCCAATTCTGCCTTCTTCCTTTTTTCCTTCCTTCCTTCTTTTTTCATTCCTTTCTTCCTTCCTTCTTGTTTTCCTTGTTTTAAAATCTGCCAATAGTGTCACAAAATATCCTTAATGATCTTCTGTGTCTCTTTTGTATCTCCCTGGGAAAATGTGGATAGGACCCTCTGGCAGCCTCCCCACAGATGCTGAGCACCCTCTGGATATATTTCCAGCTTCTCAGCAATCTCCCTGGGAAGTTCTTCCTTTTACTCCTCCCTTTCTCCTCTCTTCTTCAGTCTTCTATCTTCCTACATTGTGGCAGACTGTCTTGTGGATAGGGCTTGAATAAGAGATGAATACAATACAGTTCCTGCTGTCAAAAGGGCCATGGCCGGGGACTGGGGTTGTCACTCAGTGGTAGAGAGCTTGCCTCCCACATGTGAGGCTCTGGGTTCAATCCTCAGCACCACATATAAATAAACAAATAAAATAAAGGTATTGTGTCCATCTACAACTAAAAAAAAAAAGTTTATAGCCTGGTGACAAGACTGTCAAGAAAGGGTTTACTTGTGACCTTGTTTTCTCACATTCAGCTCCTTATCATACTGAAGATTCCAATTTTCTCATTCCTTCTACTTATTGGAACCTGTGACATGAATGCTAGCTACAATTACTGATAATAGTTTAAAGTGGTGCTCATCTTAGATTTAAATTTTAATTCTTGCTTTCAAGAGTAAGATAAATAGTAAGGATTTTTGTTAGCAAGGAGCACAAATGAAAAAGAAATGCATTTTATATTAGGGAAGCTTCCTCAGGACAATTTAATCATGATAAAAATGTATTAACTTAAGACTAACCCCATTTTCTTGATCCAGAGTTTATATAAATCCATCAGAATTCAAACTCAGAGGAATAAATTACAATATTTTATTTTTTCATATTTATCATCTGCAGTATAGTCTTTGTATGGAAGAAGAATAAACCTGATTACTACCTATATGCCAATAAATACTCATCATTAAACAAGGAAATTTAGACATTTATTGAAAAATTATTTTGCATTACTAACATATCTTTGTAAGAATCAAAAATAGTTTCTAGCTTTAGTAAACCTATACTTAGAAACTCCCCTATCTGTATATTTTTATTAGCATTAATATATTTTATTAGCATTATTATGAATCCATTATTAATAACTGTTTACTATGAAAATATTACAAGATCTACATAAATAAGAGAAAACAAAAATAAGATGTTATCCTATTTGTAGAACTTGACATCTGCTTTCAATTTTTTATTCAAGCATTTTTATATTTTTAAACAAGTGAGGTCATTTTGTACACACAATTTTTTTCTTTTTCTTTTCTTTTTTTAAACCATTTTATATTAATAGTATATTTCACAAGTGTTTAAAATTCACAAGAAGGATGTTTACAAATATAATTCTATCGTTATAATGTCTGCATTGTGTGCATGTAGAATTTATTCAGACCTTTCCTTCTCATTTCTTGTGTTCCTCTTCTCCTTGTATTATACAGGTTCAGCATCCTTATTTTGACAATCTAAAATCCAAAATGTCCAAACGATGACATTTTTGAATGCTGACATGATGTCACAAATAGGAAATTCTACACACAAAACTTTGTTTCATATATAAACTATTAAAAGCGTGGTAAAAATTACCCAGGCTATGTGTATAAGGTTTATATGAAACATAAATTAACTTGGTGTTTATACTTGGTCCTACTCACCAAGATTTTGCTTTATGTCTATGCAAATATTTCAAAATCTTTATGTATATGAAAATATTTTGAAACACTCTGTTCTCCAGCATTTTGGATAAATGCTCCTCTACCTGTACTAATGTCTTCTATTTTGGCTCTTTAACCTCCAGTTTCCATGCCTGTTAGTCCTACCCGGTCCAAATGTAAAGCCTTTTCTTCTTTCATCTGTCTGTCTGGAAATCATGTTCACTCTATAACATGAATTCTGTAAGACTCAAGTGATAGGCCACTTTCTCAGCAGAACTGTGCATTCAGCTTAATCCTCTGCATTCCTATCATTCCTTTCGTGTGCTTTTTTGGATGGAATTTACCACACTGTGTACAGAGTAATAGTGTTCTGGATCAGAGATCAGACTATGCCAGGCCAGTAAGTGGCATTAGCAGTGTAGCCTCCTAAGGGTGTATGTTATATGATCTGGAGAGAGGAGCCTGTAGATAGCATTAACTGTTTGGGAACTCCTTATTTTTTTTTTTCATAGATGCAGAAAATCCTGAAGCAGTTGCCTGATTAAGTTCCATATTTAGCATCAGACTGAGAGTCCTGTGAGAAAGCACATGAATTCAAATCAAAGCTGCGATTCAAGCAGAAGCAAATAAGACTGAAGAAATGAGGGTTTCTCCAAAGAGATTCAGTTAAGAAAGTGATCACAGCTCCCCAAGAGTAAACCATCCCAGAGGCTGACTGAGTAGAAAGGTTGAAATGTTGGCAGGAATGATGGTTGCCATTGTACCTGGAGACTGTGCCTGCTCTTGCTTGACCTTTCTTGACCAGCCCTGCTCAACCTGGGATTACTGTTGTAAATAGAAAGACTGGGGCCAGGAGGGATCTAACCGCTTGGCTGTAGAAACCACTCTGACAGAATGAGTCAAACTCAGAGACAGAGGCACATAGATACAGTGCAGCCTGTGCTTGCTGAGGTCCCTATGTGGTTCACTCTCGCTGGCAGCAGCATTGAGAGCAGCTTGAGCAGAGACATTCTGGTGGCAGAGTGCTGAGGTCATGTCACAGAAGAACAGAGCAAGTGCAAAAACCTTAAAGAGAGAGTCTTTTGGAGAAGCTCCCCTCCTTACTACCCCCCATCATCCCCAAATTGTTAGTTGGCATGTGAGGAATCCCACATTTCTTAAGCATGCAATGTAATTTATTTTGAACTGTGATCCTACATCTCTTTACTTAGACCTGATGATGAAATATAAAATGAACATTTAAAATTATTTTGAGTTGGATTCTATAATAAATATTTTTCATTTCTTAATATTCAAGATCCTATGCCTAATTCATGGAGAGAATAAAAGGTGAATAACTGTGTCCATTTTAGGATAAGACCTAGTAGATTCATCCAAAGGTGTAGTCTTTCAAAATTAATGAGCTGTAAAGTGCTACTTTCCCTGACTGTTGACAGATCAGAACCTTAATCCAGGACACTCAGCCTGGGTGGGAGAGGGGACAAGGAGGAGGTGCTGGGCACACCAGAAACAGTATTGTCTGAATTGCCTGTAACAGACTTGGAATGTTCATTCATTTATCCATGCATAATAAATGTGTACAAAGGTGTTTCTCACCATTTCTCAATTGAGTTCCATTACTTTTAATATCCTATAATAGATAAATTTGCCATAAAAATAATTAGAAAATGATAATTCGGAGATGAATAGCCAGGTCTTTTTTAAAGCTTTATTTGCTTTTAAAGATAGCTTAATCATAAAAGTAACTAATATGTATAACATTTCATATTTCATGAAGAACACACACATTTAATTTTTATAGAAATTTCACGAGCCCAGAATTTTTATCTTAATTTTATAGGTGAGAAAATGAATAAAAGATACTAAGTAATATGTCCAGTTTGATTAAGACATGGCAAGAATTTGTTCAGTTATCAGAAAGCAAATATATAAACAAAACTATTTGTTTTTCCTCCCCATAGGGCAAAACATAACACTTAAAATTTTTCAGGGAGATGCTGGTGATGTGATGGTGTAACCTCTGCTTACAAAGACCTTATATTTAAATGTGAGTAAAGGAAACCATATTGTAAGACATGAATCGTATTAAAAAGTGTAAAATAATGTGATATACATTATAGACACAAATTCCGAGGTCGTACGGAGTAATAGTATAGCTCTGTGATGTTAAGGCTATCAATTCTGGGGATCTTGCTTTCTCAATGGGTAGGAGAGGTGTTGGGTGACTACCTTTGAATCATTAGAAGTTCACCATAAAATAATTGTGGAGAAACTTGGGAAAGAAAAGTGGGTGTCTTTGAATAGTGGAAGATTTCAAGGAGAGTGAACCTTCTTTTATAAAGTCTAATTTCATTATTGGTGAAATGAAAATGACAAAAACTAAAATGCTATTTCATTTTTACTGTAAAGGATGATGTTTTGAAAAATGTCTCTTTACAAAAAGCATGAGAGATTATTGAAATGCATCAGAAATTAAGAAGGAGTCCCTCTTAGTTACGCAGTTTTTGAGCCAAGCATAGGAAAATGACGCCTCCACTAGCCTCTTCTCACAGTGGGTCCTTGGAAGCAATTGTAGAGGAATTGTCTTCCCTTCTAGGAGAGCCTGAAGCAAAGGGAGAATGCAACCCGCACCTTCTGTAATGCAAGGTGATACTTGTTAAAGTAGAGGTTTTATTTTACAATAGACCTACAGCATATATTCCCACAGGTGTAACACTGACCTACACAGAGGGATTGGGAGATATATACTAATTAGGTTCTGAAGGTTTTGAAGTGAAAAAAATTTTTAAAAGAAGAAGGGAAAAAAACCCGGCTTCATCTCTCAAGCCCCTGGGCAGCTATCATTTACATGGACAGTGATGAGTTATATAGGTCAGGGAGTCTCAGCTTGCTGTTCTTGGAGAAATGGTGGAAGCAAGTGATCTGAAATAAATTGTTCCATTTAGATTCCTCTTTTTCAGTTTTGATGGGGTGGGTGGGGAATTCTCCAAAAGGTTTTAAACAAGGAAACATACTTAATTGCAGAAAGCTCTGTTTTTTCCCCTTTATTTTTGTAGTCAATAATTATATAGGTGGATATTGCTTAAAGTTTTTATTCCTAGATTCATTCTTCATATATTTTCTTAGATTTTGACTGATAAGCCCAGACTAAGAATTTGTGCAAGTAAAACCATCATTTAAAACAACAGCTGGTTAAATTCTGGCATCATCCTGAATTATAACCACAAAATCTAAATACTTTGATAAAGTTGTTGGCTCAGTAATTTATAATAAGTTTTATAAAAATGTAATGTTTCAAATGAGCATTTCTTTTGTGAATGATATTAGGATCCCACAATTTTTACCATTATTTCCAGCTACTATTTTGTCTTTAAAAATGTTGTATACCATGTTAACCAGAAGTCAAAGGGAGTCTCATCTGACCTTCCCATTACTTTAATGTACATGTGACTTTATCCAGACCACTTAGTTTCATGCCTATGTTTTCATCATGTCCAAAAATGTAAAAAAAAAAAAAAATCCTTCCCTAAGCAACAAGATTTAGAATGGCATATGAGAAGGTATTTGAAAATGAATTCTGAAAATGGTGAAGCTTTCACATACTTTAATGTGACTGTATAATGAATGTATACTTTAGATACTCTGTATATAGTTATGTTATATTCACAATTCAGAATATGATATGCGTTTTTTATTGATGGTATCAGAAATATATTGGCATTTGTTTAAAACTAAAATGAACTCTTGTCCTGTGGCTATCCCAAGAAGCAATGTGGTGTAGTGAACAATGTTCCGGCTTTGATGTCCTGTATAACATAGCTGAATCCTGGCCCTGCTGTTTACTAACTAGATGATCTTGTGCACATTATTTAACTAATAATAATGAGTCTGAATTTCCCCTTGCATATAACAAGAATAATTATATCTATGTATTTAGGCTTTTGCACAAATTAAATGAAGTTCAGTGTGGGCCATAGCAGGTATTGACTATTAAAAGTATAAGCACTTTTAGGAGGTTAATTGATATGTGAACACAGGAGTTAATTAATCAATATCTAGTAGAATTTTTCATTGCCTTAAAAAATATGATTATCGTGATAGTCTGAAAAAAATTATGCTCTTCAAAATGCCTGAAATTACTAGGAAAGAAGCAGTATTTTTTTTTCTTTTCAGTTTTGAAGTTCTTTAATACCAAAACATAAAAATTGTACATATGTATTAGATACCATGTAATGTTTTGATACACGTATATTGTGTATAATATTTAAAACAGGTTAAACATATCTATCTCCTCAATCATTTACCAATTCTTTATGGTGACAACTACAAGTATTTAGTTTTTATTTTATTTTTTTTAAATTAGTTGTAGTTGGACACCATACCTTTATTTTATTTATTTATTTTCACTTGCTAGGCGAGCACTAACACTGAGTCACAACAATTATTTTGCCAGAAATAAAGTATATGGAATAATTGTAATATTATTTGAAACAATTTCTCCTACTTATACTAATTTCCACACAGAACTTGTCTTATTTCCTAAGCTCTTTGGAATGAATGAGTCTTTAAGTGTTTACCTTTTATACAAATTAATACAATTATATGCTGATTTTAAATTATTGTTTTGTTATTGTTTTATGATAAGTAAACAGTTTAACTTGTACTTCAAGAAGTTTTACTTAAATGCAAATTTCTCATTTGTTCTTTTTAGATATACATAACAGTAGGGCATATTTTTTATTGATTTGTTCTTTTTAAATGTACATGACAGTAGAGTTTATTTTGATGTATTATATATACATGCAGTATAACTTATTCTAATTAGGATCCAATTCTTCTTATTGTACATGAATGTGGAGTTTCACTGTTGTGTATTCATATATGAACATAGAGAGTTTATTCTCAACTCATTTTGCTGTCTTTTCTATTCCCAGTTTTTTAAAAATTCTTTTTATACCTTTATTTTGTTTACTTATTTTTATGTTGTGCTGAGGATTGAACCCTATGCCTCACATGTGCAAGGCAAGCGCTGTCTAGCTGAGCCACAACCCTAGTCCTAAATGTAAAATTTTTAAATTAAAAGTAATTGATGTGTTTATTGTTAGATTTCTGGGGGGAAATGAGGCAAAAACTTTATGATAATAGAAATAATTTGGCATGAGATGTATCATTATTATAATAATGGAATTCTCAAATATTTTTATTACTTTGGAGAATTAAAAAAATTATTTTGCTTATATTAAAATATTTTTGCTTCTATTTCTCTTTCTATGCTCCCAATCTAAAATGAAGAGTCATATTAAAAATGAAATAATAGTCATATTAGTCATAATAGTCATACTAGAAGTAGAAAAAAGTCATATATCTTCATAGACATTAAAATAAGACAGTTGACAGATCACAGGTGCTCTTGACCATTTGTAATTTATTTAATATTTGAAGAAGCTAACTGAAGCTCTATGCTAGGTTTTGTTAGCTGTACAACAAGCATACAATATAGTTAAAAAGTGGTTTTTGGAAAAACAATTTAGCTATGAAAGCTAATTCTAGTGCATAAACATACATTAATTTGGTTATTGTAGATGAATTTTTAAAAATATATGGAAAAAGCTTTCAGAAATAATTTTACATATTTGTTCAGCACATCTTTATTGTAAACCAAAATGATATAAGAGATAATTAATAGAAAAAGCAAGTGTTTCATTAGGAGACAAAAAATTATAACATTTATTTGAGAATTATGATCACCGTGTTAAAGGGTTTGAAATGCAAGTATTTCCCTTTGGTTGGTAATAAAGTATATGATGCCACATCTACCCTTTCCCTATCTTAAAGTTATTTTCAAGAAATTGATTATTCAAGTTTACAGTGGAAAAATTGCCTTTTAATAATAAAAATTACTTTTGAATTCACATATGATATTTGTACATATTTGTGAGATGTACAAATGTGATGTTTTGATTTATGCATGCATTAGGTAGTGACCAACTCAGGGTAACTGGCATATCCATCACCTTAAATTTTCATCATTTCTTGATGGTAAGAACACACAATTCCTATCTTCTATTTTGAGGTATGTAATGCATTGCATATTATTATCTGTTACTGGAGACAAAGAAGCCCAAAAATAAAATCTTTCTAACCTGAAAGAAGAACCTTGTGACTGGACTAGTTTCTATATTTTTAACAACAACAACAACAAAAATCATTATCTTACTTGTCCAACTCAGAATAGATGTGGCTTTAACTTTCTATTAATGTGAACCAGTGTTTGTAGGGCATGGTGTTGATTGTTCTGTTCACATCTGGAAAAGCAAAAAGAAGCTTTGCATCCAACTCAGAAAGATCTAGTACGACAGAAAGCAATCAAAAAGTGCTTGGGAATTGAGAAGGGCTCCTTGTCTTTTTATTGTTTCCCTCTATTTCTTTTTTCTTGGTCAGTGTTAACGATTTGGGCAGATTCCCTGGAAAACAGAGCTTTTTGTGTGTGTGGTAGGCATTTAAAAATTCCTCTTGAGTCATTTCTGAATGAGAGTAGATAACATGTAAGGATGTCAGGATGTCAGGACTCTGGAACATTTTTTGTCTGGTAAAGGGGTAATTTTCAGAATTCCCACCAGTTCTTTCTGCTATGAATTGCTGATGCACTCATGAATTTGGCCATGAAATATTAGTGCTTGCTGCTAAAGTTAATTTCAAATAAGCAGAGAAGGTACTGTGTTAAACTACAGTTGAAGTTGAGAGCAATTAAGAAGAGTCAAATCACCTTTTTCGTTTTTACAAAAATGAATTTAATGAATATGCCTATTTTATAAAAGTGACTGATACAGAAAAGTGAATGATGCTTATATGCCTTCTTAGTAATTTCAATTGCATTTTAAAATATTTTAATTCATTAATGAAAGGAGACAAGGTGAAATACTGACATGTTTTATCTCTGTAGTTATTAATATAGCAATTTTTCAATATAATCGCTAAAAAACAAACTTTATTTTATAAAAATATATATTCTCATAAAACAATATTAGTCTTCACATACTGAACTTTAAATTGTAGTTTGTTTTTACACAAAACTCAAGACCCTTATCATTTCAAAATTTTGCAAGAGGTGAATGGGTCAGGTACATGTCTATCATTCATAATGGGAGATTCAAGCATACCAAACTTTAAATCAGGAATTGAGAATGTTTTGATACATTATGAGGTTCATATTTTTCATTTTAACTTTTAGAAATTATAGACATAATATCAAAGAGTAAAAGCATTTTGCATATGCAAACAAAAATGGAGAAAAAGCTAAAAACTGGGTGGATAAAAACCTACATGCTCACACTTATAACACTCATGCATGTACATGCAGGCATTGGTTATCTATTTTATACCTGGTCACAAACATTAGCTTCTATAGAATACTTCACTTTTCCACTAAGGCTGCTACTTGTGACTCAAAGTTACTAAATTAAAGCACCCGTGCTTTTTAGAACAGTCACTAAATATCTTGTGTGTTATAATAACCTCCAAATACAAACTGGACACTTTGAAAACATTGGTAGGTACAAGAGAATCAAAGATTAATATCTAATTTAAGACAACTAAGCTAATACATCTTTTTAGTTTAATAAGTACTTTTACCTTAACGTTTGTGATGCCTAACTACTATGAATTACTTTTTACCTAGGCAATGTGCTTATTCCGCATGTATACAATCTTGTGCCTACTGATAAACTGATCTTGTGCATAAGCGATACTCAAACTGCAGCAGTTTTAAGAGTTAAAGTGGCCAGATAAATTAACAGAGCTGATAGTACTAAGTTACACATTTAAAAGTGACACCGTTGTCCTTTGATATCATTTCCCAACAAGGTTATCATTGAAACTTCTTCCATTCCAAAGAATTGTATTTCTCAGTCAGCTAAAGTAGCTGACAACATAGTGTGAGTTGACATGCAGCTCCAGTTTCTTCCTTTTTTTTTTTTTTTTCCTTTGAGTTCTCTTAAAAGATTTCAGTTATCTGTCATTAGGCTCCAGTTTAGATTCTCCTGAGCCAACACAGCTTGGAATGTGTTGGTGAAGAGGACACTCCAGACAGGACAACATGCTTGTCTACAGGCTGAGCTCGAAGGAGAACGCTAAGAGGTTATAGCAGTATTGCTTTGGCTGGGGTAAGCCACGGGAGGAGAGTGGATGCATTGGAAACAAATGCTGGTGCTGAAGGGTGCACTTCAAGCTTTCAGTTTGTACACAAGCCTCAGAGCAACAGCACTATCTGGCAGTTGGCCTTCTTATGCCTCATTTTCAACCCATAAGTAGGAGTGAGGTTGTTGAGGATATCCTCACCCTTAGAGTTATTCACTTTGCATAATGACTCTGCTTATCACGTTAGGAGGGAGTGCTGATGTCCAAGTGAAGATATGCTCTATGGTCATTACTGTGTACCCTTCAATTAAGAGTCCAGATATGAGTTCTTTTAAGATAAACTGAACGTGATTATGATGCACATTTGTCAAAATTCACCCAACACTTAAAATAGGTGATTTTATTGTAAATAAATTATATCTCAATTGAATTGTTATAAAAATGTTGAGGGAATCTCAATGTAAAGAATTGTTAGATGAAAGTCAAAAACTTGCTGTCATCAGGAACATGCTAATTTCAATTATTATTACAGGAATAATCTTTCATGAGTTGAAAATTCATGAATCATTAATAATAAATAGTATTATTTACTATTATGAAATCATTTATAATGATTTCATAATCAACTTGTTTTGCAATGCTTACATAAAAATGCCATGCCTTCTTTACCCCTCATTTTATCCCCAAGGATTTTTCTGGTTCACAGCACATAGTAATCCTTAGCATATAAAATGTCATGTATTACTGCCTTAAAATATATTTCATAAAAATAAAAAAAGGAAAGCCATGCTAGAAATATGTATTTAGTCTACAAATAAAAAGATAGTTTTGAACTGTTTTGCTAAACATCTTTTAATGCCATCATACTTAACCCTTTTGGTATATTCCCTATGTTGGATGGTAGTGCACAAACTTGGATGATTGATATCACAAGCAAAAATCCAAGCTTATTAGAGTGGACTTGATTGTGATTGACCCTTAAAGGCAAATCAGGGGATTTCCTGACCATTTCATTTCATGTAGTTGATGCTTTTTATAACCTAACACATAGCTATAGGCTTACTTTGTATGATGGAAATTTAACAAGCTTTAAAATTTTGCATTAATGAAGGTGACAGAGGCTTTGCTCTTTGTCCATGGACACAATGCACTGTGTTGCGTGGGGTTGCAGGTGTTTGATATGATCTAATAGAGCATGCTAAAATAAGGACTGTGTCTTGATTTCTGCAAAATCTTTACTCAGTCCTATGATTTTTCATAAAACTTTGAAATCATTTAAATTGTGAACTCAAAAGAGATAAAGAAAAAAGGGAAAGAGAATAGGAGAATTTTCTGAGGTGTGATAGAGGATGGTGATAGCAATGGGTGGATAAAGTAAACACTTAGGGGAGATGTTTGGTTGGAAACTTTTAAAATTTACTTTATGTCTGAAAGAAACACAGTTGAATTTGGCACTGAACTGAGTGTCTGATAACTTGGAATGCCACCCTGGAGAATTTGAGGATGGAGGGAGAGATGCCCTTTCTCTGTGGTGTGTTAAACTCACCTAAACACACTGAAAGGGAAGGGATGATAGCTATCATTGTGAAGTTACACACACACACACACACACACACACACACACACACACACACACACACACATTGCTGAAGTTTGGAGCTAATGTTCTTTCTCTCCAATCATACCAACTCTGTTTTGGTGGGGAGGGACAGTACTAGGGATTGAACTCAGGGTCATCCAACCACTGAGCCACATCCCAGCCCCATTTTGTATTTTATTTAGAGACAGGGTCTCATTGAATTGCTTAGTGCCTTGCAGTTGCTGAGGTTGGCTGTGAACCTGCTATCCTCCTGTCTCAGCCTCCTGAACTGCTGGGATTACAGGCATGCACCACAGTGCTTGGCTATGCCAACTCTTATCATAGACTCATTTTCTAAATATTTTTTCTGTTACAGTATAAGCTGTTTCATGGCTGAAACTCTGTACCATATGCAGTATCCAACACATGATATAGTATTCATTGAATACTCGTGGAAAGATTGAATGTATAAATTAAGAAATAAGTGCATCATATATGTGTTTAAGTGCTTACTGTGGTGAAACACATTAATTGTCCTTTGGTTACCATGTTCCTCTTCTCCCTACTAGAATGATCCAAGTTTATGCTGAGCACATGACTGCTTAGGTAGTTTCCATTTTCACTTGTTCTTGCAGCTAGTTTTGATCATATGACTAAGTTAGGCTAACTCTGATATCATCAGAAAAGATGTCCACAGATTTTTATATATCCATATCAAGAGAAGCTACTGGCCTTGGGCTTCCAAGTTAGTATGAGTTAGCATACTAACTTAATATGAGGAAGCTAGCCCCAAATAAATGACAGGATATGAAGATAGATGGAGTCTGCACCTCTGAATGAAAACTTGCAACACAACCATCTTTCCAGCTTGGACTATCTAAATTGGAGAAAGAAAGAAAAGTTAACATCTATTTGATTTATATTATTTTATTTGGGAGTGTTTGTTATAGCAGCTTAACATACATTTTGACTGATAACTATCATGTGCTAATGCAAGCTGTGAGTATATAGAACATACATGCATGCAATCACATACCTCATAATTGAATTACACTGGGAAGGAAGGAAATTAACTAAATGATCCCATTAAAAAACTCATTTGCTATTAATTCACCTCACATGTGAACATAATGCTATGTAATATTCACCATTTTCTAGTGCTAAATGGAGACAATTATGGAATATAAGAGTCAATACATTAACTTGTTACCTAATTATTTTGGGCATCATTTTCAAAATTGAAGATCTGAACTCTAAAATTGTATTTATTTGTGGAATTTTTAGAATCCTTTTTTTATTGGTTCTTTTATTATATATGACAGTAGAAGTCATTTTGAAATAAAAATAAAAACATGAAATATAATTTGTTCTAATTTGGTCTCTAGTATTTTCTCCCCCCTTTCCTCTCTTCTCTCTCCTGCCCCCTTTCCTCTACTTTATTTATATTTTTGCTACTTACTTGTAGTCATTTTTTAAAAATTATTGTCCTATAGATATACATGATTGTGAGATTCACTGTGGTATACTCAATTAAGTACAAAGGAAAGTTAGGTCAGATTCATTCTGCTATCTCTGTGTGTTCTATCTCTCCTCCTTAATGTTAGAGTAATATAATTTTTTAAAGAATTGGTGAGGTAATTTCTCAATATCTCACACATAACTAAAATATTCAAAATAAGGCTCATAAAAAGAAAAACCTAGCTTTTTCTAGGTTTTTTTTTTTTTTTTGTTAGCTTAGGGTATTTCCTCCACAGTTAATCATGGACACATAACGTTATATTCTATCACTTAGAAGACAGAATAATAAAATATTGACTAGCTTTCTTAGCAAAGATTAAAAAAAAATTAGGAATTAGACTCTTTGTTGTTATCTTCTAAATTTTACTGTACAAAAATTTCACATACTCAATTCACAGAATATTTATTTTACTCATGAATGTGTCAGAGATTTGCATTCTTAGTTTTATTTCTCCCAATGTTTTTTACTCTGAAATTATTGTAAAAATTCATAGATGTTATAGCCATTTTTGGGAAGTCAACTGTAATAATTCCATGAGTCACACAAAGAGATTTTCAACATGATCCCTGCTTTAAGGTGCCTGAAGAGTCATGTTAAAAGAGAACCACCAAAAAAAAAAAAAAAGAGAGAGAACCACACACACACTCACACCACTACCATTACTGAAAAGGTAGTGTTGCAGATCTTTGTTCTTAGAAGCTCAGATGTGAGAGAGATGTGAAGAAAAATGGGAAAGCTGAAATTTCAAGTCTAAGAGTTGATGTGAAATTGAAATGAACCTTAACATATGAGCAGGCTGTAACTTAGAGTCTGACACTATGTTTTAGTCAGAAGGAACAGAGTCGGGACACTGTGTACAGTTTCTGTAAAGTCAGGGGCAGCCTAGTTGAACTGAAGGAGTCAGTTGGGGTATATGTGGAATATAGGCTTTGGGGATAATTTTGGACCCAGTCAATACTTGTCTTAGAGATTAATTTGAGAATTACATATTTTATTAATTTTTTAAAAGATAGAAAAAGACATAAAATCTAGGTTTTTTGGGGGGAGATTAATTTCAGAGCATTATCTTCAAAGGAGTAGAGGGAACAAGAAGCAGAGAATTAAGTTGGGGGGAAATTATAGTTATCCAGGAAGGAGAGGATGTAGATTTGAATTAGAGGAAATGACAGGGTGTATGACTTTTAGAGTCTTATTCCATTGGCAAAGAATATATATATATATGTATATATATACTGAAGAATATATATATATATATATACTGAAGATTGAACCTAGGGGTGCTTAACCACTGAGCCACATCCCCAGCCCTTTTTCTTTAAAATTAAATATTTTATTTAGAGACAGGGTCTTGCTGAGTTTCTAAGTGCCTCCCTAAGTTGCTGAGACTGGCTTTGAACTATCAATTCTGCTGCCTCAGCCTCCCAAACTGCTAGGATTACAGGCAGCAAAGAATTTTAACCAGTTTGGTGGTTTTTCTTCTCTTTACTGAGTATTCTTAATTGAGATCTGTCTTTCCATGGTTAACCCCAAATCTTTCCTGGCTCTCACACTAAGAATGCTTATGTTATTAATTATATAACTAAAGAAAGTAATAGTAGTAGTTTTTATTTGATAATACCTTTCACTAATTGTTTACTGTATTCTATGTACTATCTTAAATAATTTACACATTCCAGTGAACTAAATGAAACTGACAACCTTACAGGTTAAAAATGATAGAAGAGCAATAATTACATTATATTCACTAAATCCTCACAACAATTATATGTTAGTTATTGTTAATAAGCCCATTTTCATGCAAGAAAATCAATGCACAGAAAGGTAAACTTGCCTAAGTTTGTGTTAGAGCTAGGATTTGAATATTATCCCACAGATGAGCTGTAAAACACTTGCTATCTGCTTACACTGAAACCAATTTTTCTCATGTAATCTTCCTAACAACTTCAGGAAGTAGGAATATTTCTACTTTACAAGTGAGAAAGTGAGGAACAGCTGAATAACTTGCCCATAATTACACACACACACACACACACACACACACACACACACACACATAAGTCAAGATTTGAACATACTGTTGACTCTGGAATGCTCCTGCTCAACCTGGATGCAGTACTTGGAGAGAGGAGGTGGGATGGGAATCTTCTTGGCTCCACATTGATGTTTTCAAGAGATTGTTCTACAAATTTGTTTTCATCATCCTACTTTCTTGCTTAATTTATGGATGCTTTTAGCATCCAAAAGTGTTCCACATCTATAAGAACATTTAAAGTTTTATCTTGACAATACAATTCACCACCATCCTCTCCCTCCCATCACTACTAAACATTGCCTTCGACCCCATACTGACATTTTGGTTCCTTAATCCCATTTGATTTTACCTGTCTTTTGTCCTTTTCCTTTTCCACTTTATACACAAATCATAATAGATGTCAGTCAGTTATTTCATCTCCTTCTTTCTTATAATTTTCAATTTCCTACCTCCAGTGACATATTTGTTTCAGATTACAAGGTAATTCCCAACCTTGGCTCAACCAAACTATTAATTTTCCCTAATTCTGTTTTTAGGCAATATGAATACAAATGGAGAAAATTACAGAATCAGGTGGATCAACTTCAATACAAATGTATGATTTTCAACCTAAGTTGCAACCTCTATATTACACAGAAATATATTTAAAAAAACTGTAACTCATTCATTTAATATTTATTCAAGTTTCTAAATACCTATAGAACTTTTAAAAAACTGTTTATTTTGTTCTCAAACTGCCAATCCTTTGTATCCTTTTCATTCTCCATTCCTAGTTCATTGAAAATTTAAAACTTTGTACTCCTTAGTTTATCCACCATGCTTGCTCACTTTCCCAAAACCAGTAGTCTCTCATCTACTCAGAAAAAAATGTTGTCCTCTTCCTCCACCCCCATAAAGTTAACCCTTTCCCCCAAATTTTGTCTTTTCCTGGAACTTTGAGCCTTAGATTGCCATTTCTCTTGAATCATGAATTGCCCGCTGATTCTTGTCTGAATCGCTTGTTGCCACTTAAATATACACTCAAAGCCAAAGTCCCCCCTTTACAAAAGGAAAAAGGCATTACAAAACAAAACAACAAACAAACCAAAACAAATCTGCTCTTGCTCTGCATTCTACAAAGTCTTCTATAGTTATTTAAATTCGCCATATTAATCAATCACGTCTGTCTTCTCACAAAATGTTTCTTACACTTCTCCAGATCTTTCTCAACTCTCATCACATGCTGTTTGCCATTTGTCATCTCACCCTACTCCTCTTCTCTGAGCTTAGCTTTGCTTCTGCTTTGATTCATGCTGTTTATTTATTTACTTATTTTGCTAAGGACTGGACACACTTGAGTAGATTCCCTACTGGAGTACAATCTGCCCATATAATAAGAATGCAAATAAAATTTCACTCTCTGCCACCTTCACTCCTTTATTAACCCTCAAGCCATTCCAAGAGTGGTCTACATTTATTTCCTATGCTTAAACTGTGTTTGACATTTTGCAATCTGGCCTGTTCTTATCACTCTGTGAAACTACTCTTGCTCTGTGAATCCATGATCTTCAAGTGGAGTGTCCAAATCAAATGTTCTAATTTCATTTTCTTCCTTTCTTCCATGTGGTCAAACAATCCTTTTCCCCATTCCTCTTTTCTGAGTTCTTTGTTAACATTTATTTATGAACTCTCAAGTTTTTGAGCATGTTTTATGTTCAAGGCAATTAGTAGGTACCAGCATTAAAGAGACCCATGAAATACTTCTTTTCTTCAAGAAAACCGATTTTATACATAGGGGGAGAGTCAAAAAAAGTCAACTTTTAAAATAAATATTTAGCAAAGGGAAACCCAAAGAGAATGTGGTAGTATTAAGATAATAAAAGGACAGTTTCTCAGCTTGGAAAGGTATTTTATATTTCATCTCTCAGCTTCATCTATTAATTTATCTACTCTTCCTGCTCCTTAAATGTGAGTTTTCTGTGAGTTACTCTTTTGGCCCTCTTCTTTTCTAATTGTAGTATATTTTCTCTGTTGAAATCTCATCCATACCCCTATTTTACCTTACCTTTCAATGTGGCAATCAATATCAGTATCTCGTTTCCACCTGCCAAGTCCAAGATCAACTGTTGACTCATGTGATCTCTTAATTGTTGAATAATACATTCATTTGCTTATCTATAAAATATTTTTTCTCCTCTTGAGTTGCCTTTCTTCACTAATGACCTCATCCATCCAGTCTCCAATTCAGGGAACTCTCAGCATCTAGGAGACAACTCCATTGTAGATATGTTTGTGTCCCCAACTGGACAATGGATTAAAGAGAGGAACACTACTCCTCTCACTGCTGACTGGACTCTGCTTGGCCTATTTAAGGCTTACTGCTGTCTGTAAATGATGCATGGAAATGAAGAAACATTAATAATTATTAGCAACATACTAAGAATCAATGCAAAGTTGAGTCCTTGTGATTGGGAGAAATTCCATGATATTAATACTGAGTGAGGGAAAGAAGAAACATCAATTCATATTTTGTGTTGAGTATTTTAGTTTTTAAAAATTGATATGTTGCTCAATTTGCATGTAGAGATAATCAGGTTGTATTTGGAAATACTACTCTGGACTGGACAAAGGGACTTGAGAGCACTTACTGAAGAATGGAATGGGAATGGTACCTTTAATACTTGGATGCAGGGAAATGGAAAAGGAAAATTGGGTTAAAACTTTTAAGAATGGTTAATAGCCTCATCTTGGTACTACTGCAGACATCCAAGTAAATTTTTGATGTTTGTTTGAGGTCAAAGTTGGATATCCAACAGGAAAAACCCCTGTAGATTTGTTTAGAAAACTATGAAGTAGAACTATTAAACTGTAACAGTGTCTTGTCACAAAAATCCAAGTGGATAGAATAATGGTCTGTTGGTGTGATTAATCTAGAGAAAAACTGTGATGTCTCTTTTCATTGTTGTATAGAACTACCAAGAAAAAGAAATCTTATAAAGAGGTGAACAGCTATGTTGAAATAAACTAAAGCTCATTCTGACAATGAGATGGAAAAAAACCCACCACCAATCAGCTTTTTTTCTTTGATTTAGTGACAAAAATGACAGCAAGAGAATGATAGGACAAGTGTTAGGCAAACTAGGGGAAACAGGCAATAAAAGGAGGTAATGAACATAAAGTACATTTCAAGGAATTTTGCAGAAAATGGAAGAACAAATATAAATAGTCAAGCAGAAGCAAAGTCAGGATAATTTTATTTAATTTTAACTGCTTTTGTTTTCTCTTTTTTTCTTTCTTTTATTTGATAGGGTTCAGGTGGTAGGGAAGTTCTTCCTATCTTTGTAGGTAAACAGAAAATAAGTGGAGTAGATGACAGGGAGGAGAAGGGATAATTGAGCATGAACAAATGGAATGAGTAGTTAACCTGGAAGAAGCTCTGTAGTTGAGCATAGCCCACCCAGTAAATGTTCAGTAAGTCTCTTCCTAACACCAGGCTGCAAATAATTCTTTCTTGAGGGCATAATGCTACTTTGGTGGCCTGAGTCCTAAATTCTAAGGTGATTTTTTTTTTCTTAAATTGGGAATGTTCAAACATGTAGAGCGCTAATCCTACCTCTGACCTTTACATACCTTCCTTTGTGGTTTTAAGGAAAATGGGCCAAGACAGTGAATGGAAACATGGAATTCACAGTTCAGAGGCTGGCTATGCATAAATAAAGTGTGATTTGCAATTTGACTATTTTACTGTTTTTTTTTTTTTGCTAACAGTTTTTTTTTTTTTCAGAGCACAAAGTATTTGCTTCAGTACCTCCCCCCATGGGGATTTTACTATGCATAAAAAATAAAATAACTAAAAATCTTCTGTAGAAATTGAAGAAACATCATTTACATTTTATTGTAACATGTCTTTGTGAACACTAATTCACGTTTTATTGTAATTTGCCTTTGTGTACACCAATTCATTTATACTCATGTAATCAACTTTTCCATCTAAGACCTTATACAGAATTGACTGGTGCTACTGGGTTTTATCATGCTGGCATCATGCCTGTGTTTAATGTGGTCTTCTTTTAAAGAAGTTTTAAAAAAACTGCAACATGCTTTAGTAGGTGTTTTTCTGATACTCAAATTCATTTTAGAATTCACATTTATTTTAAAATACATGTTTTAAAACTTAAAAATTCAAACTGATTCCCACAGATACAACATATTTAATTTCCAAGCCTATAAAAAGCCCATGACTCATTTAAACTATTTCTCATAAAAAGTTAATATTATGATATAATGAAAAGAAACAATGTTCTGCTTAATACTTAATACTTCTGCATTTTCACATTAGGTTCTGTGTAAAGAAATCAGAAGTTTTTTTTTTCCACAATGTAGAAATATATGCATTTATAATTCAGAAAAAGGTCTAGAACTTTGTAAAAACATTCAATCCTGAAGAAAAAAGTGGATGTTTCTTGGTGCTGTCATCATTTGTAAGGAGATTAATAGAAGTTGACAACATGTGCCATTTACACGTCAGTCTGGTTGGCAAATTCTTTTGATATGCAGAATTATTTGTCAGGTAACATTTCTAGTTCTTTCTGCACCTTTAAGTGGATCTATCTGCTTTGGGTCATTCCTACGATATCTGATAGAGTGGCTTTAGCACAGTTTAGTGTTATGTATTCTCCTGTTTTTCCTCTTTATTAAGAATATTGTTTTTAGAACATCTATGATACTTTTCTTTGCAGCACTACAACAAAAATTAGGTAAAAAATGTGTCACATAATAGAGTCTAATCACCAACTTGAGTTTTGAGGAGCTAACTTCAATTATAAGTGAACTCCTTTTAATATCAACTTTGTATTTCAATTTAGATAAATGATACAGTATCTATAATTTTTACATTGGCTCATTGAAGACAAATTACCATGACCTTTGAATTCTACGCAGGTTTATGATTCCCAGGGAGTTTACAACTTCAACATTTGACAAACTAAACAAATAAAAAAATAAATTTTAAAATTATTTTTCACTAATTCCAGGATTCTCACTTGCAACATTTTTATTGCCTTGAAGGTATATAAGATTGTACAGTTTGTTAGTAGAAGGCAAATCCATGAACTTAGGTAAGAAAATTTTTTCAGAGACTTCCCCTTTTTCTTTTCTTTTTCTTCAACTCTAATTATATTTCTTGAAATTTACAATAGTTAATGCAGTTTTTTCATTATCAAATTAACAATACTTCTATTTTGAGTAGGTATAGAATTACCATGTTACTGTTTTAGAAGATTATTCTGTGTGGTTTAAAAAGTTAAATCTGGGGAGAAAATGTATTTTTGTATCATTTTCCATTGGTTGATATAGAGAACTCTGATATTCTAATTGAATATATAAATTGTTACCTATTATTTCTGGCTTTCTTTTGTAACATAGTTGATGATCTCTCTGGGAATTTATTGTCTTTTAACATTGTTTTAATAATGAATTAAGAAATGATTTTGCTTTTCTTGGCTAGGCAAAAATTAAACCATACTCATATATGATTTTAAACCTCAATTTAATAGTTTCTAAAACTATTAAAGTGCACTTTAACATATGAAAGAAACTAAATTTCCAGTGTATTATAATATTGTAACTTTTAGAGTAGTCCAGATATTTCAGTAAATATCAAACCTTTCTATACTCCATATTATTGAGTAAATATTTACCAACTTTTTAAATTCAAATTTGAATTTTTTAAATAATTTCATCTAATTTTTTATTAAATTTAAATTTGACACATTGTATAGGATACAATTCATTTTAAAAGAAAGTTCTCTTTTATGTTTCTAACATATGGAAACTGCCTTTAAGTTACATTGATTAAAAGATGGATTCCTTTCAGCTTTGCTAGCTCCACCTTCAAGATCTGGCAATTAAAGGGTTATTTAATTGAAGAAGTTCAGAGTCGGATCAGAATTTCCCAGTGGCACATATCTTTAGCAGTAAGTGTGGAAGCCAAATCGGAAGAAACACGTTTGAAGTGGCAGAACTAATCACGCAGAAGCAATTTGCGATTTTCTCTCTCAGCCTAGATAAAGCAGAGCATTATGACATTGGCTGCACCGAACAAGGTCAATTTACTGTGAAAAGCCAGCTATAGACTACAACTTCAAATACACTTTCATCCTGCATAACTAAAACCAGAATTTACCCTATTGCTTTCACTAAAGAATAGGGAAAATGAGGTGTACAATTCAATTAGGATGCACCCATAATTGTCACTTAAAAAAACAAAAACTGTTTCAGAAAATCAGTTAGTAAGAAGATATGAAGATTTCTCTTAACTCTGAGAATGAAATATAAATCCTTGATCATTCACATGCTCTGCAATGAAGTTTATTTTTTAGTATTTTAGATTTTATCAATGATTCTACCAATTGTCTGTTTAAAAAATGTCCAGGTTTATTTCTTTTTATTCCATTAAAGTTGGGGGGGGGGACTTTTAAAAGAAATCTCTCAGGAATTTTTACAAATTGTCTTTATATTAACCTCATCAAAGAAAAAAAATTCAGTTCAACATTTTATGATGTGCTATCTGAATGTTTTACTATTATCCCTAATATAGGATATACTTCATAAAAATTATTCTGCCTCTTCTGTTGGACTAGATGTAGAAGCCTCATTTCTTTTTAGAAATGATTATATTTATGGGAGCAATCATATAAATTGTTTGGCTAATCTCAGTGAATAAACACAGTCTACTTTTAGCAAAAGGGAAAGACTACCTTCTTTTCTGGCTGATGTCCAGAGTAGATTATTCTTAGGAAAAAATGAAATGAGTGTACCTTAATAAGCTGTTCAAGGATCCTGCCATCTGGGATGTCCATGTTTTAGTGCATTTAACTTTATTAGGTGAATCTGATAGACTTCCTTTGTCCACACTCTATATTGATAATGATGTTGATAATCAATTATATTCAAAATATCATGAAAGTGGGATGAGAATTGTTCTGGGAAGTCAAGATAGAAAGTAAATGAAGTTATGATTAAGTGTCATTGTTAGGGTAGCTCATAATAAAAATGTACAGCTATGTCTGGGACATAATAGCTCTAAAAATTAATGTACTCATCAACAGTTTCGGGAGCATCATCTGGTGCTCCTGTTAAGTTTGGCAAGTGATGGAAGTCCATGGTATTGACATTCACTCCTGGAACATTGGAGAAGCAAGTCTTTTAATGTCTTCATTGGCTCATGGAGATGCTGAGGTCAAGCATCTCGGTAAGCCAAGGATCACTGGGGTCCTGCTTTTGCTGACCCAGTGATTGACAGTAACACAATATTCTTTTAGAGTTTACGACTCTGGGTAAAGGACAGAGAAAAATATGTGACTCAGAACAAAAATGAAGATGAAGAAAATGAGATGTGGGTGCTTATATTAAACTAAAGGGCAGAATCACTTGCTGCTATGGAAATTTAAAACTCAAATCATGATGATTGAAAATAAATATAAGGTCCTCCCCCTACAGAATTAATGTATAATCTCAATGGCAATCAATAATATATTTAAAAATTTAAAGCACATATGTGAAAATTCATTTTGTGCTTTTTTTTCAAATATAAGCATTTTAAATTAATTATTTGTTTATTCAGCAATTTCTTTTTACTTTGTGAAATATTACCTCCTAGATAATCCTTTGTAATGCAGGATCTATTGTGAACCTATACTAGGGCTGGGAGATTGAAACCTTTATATTTCCTTGTAATGTAGCATAAATCAATTCCATTCTGCATGACAAAATACAATCTCAGTGAATTGCATATGTTGTGTTTTCCTGCAAGTAATCTCTGAATTAAAAAAATAAGTGATTTTTAGATATAGAATATTTATTTTGAATGCAGGTTTAATGAATGCATATTGTTCTGTAACTGTACATTAACTGTACTGTGATGGTTGTACACTAAAATAAATGATATCAATATAGTTATATCACATAATTCTCAACCTTCATTGGAATTATCTGGCTTATTTCAAAATACATTGCATCTGGTCCCAATCCACAAAACTGTGATTTAATCTGTCTGGTGTATTGCCTGATTACACTATATAAAGAGTTCAATGTGCCAACCATTTCTTGATCTAGATAACTCCAATTTACTGGTAGTTTACTATAAATTTTGGGACAGATGTCACAGATCTTAATAATTGTTTTCTATTTTTCCCCAGATTTTTTTCTTTATTTCTTTGCTTATTCTGTGTGGAGCCTAAATTATTTTTCTTGTGTGCCCTTGTGTGGTGTAGACCGATTTCTTAGAAACTGACTTTAGTACGAACATTTCAGTATTGCCTATATGAAAGAATCTTAAAAGTGCTTTTGAAATGCACCTGCACAGATTGTTTCTTTAAAACATTTGCTGTTTTACGTATTGCCATTCTGGTGTCTGTTGTAAATCAATGGTTGTACAACTGATGTGATTCTGCAATCTGTATACGGGGTAAAAATGGGAGTTCATATCCCACTTGAATCAAAGTGTGAAATATGATATATCAAGAACTATGTAATGTTTTGAACAACCAACAATAAAAATTAATTTAAAAAAAACAAAACATTTGCTGTTTATCAGTCACTACCAAGGCAATTTTATGTTCGATAAAATTACTTTTAAAATGGTATATATGAAAGTGTTTATTAAAGTTAAAAAAGCTAAAGAAAACAAAGGTGAAGTATCTGTATTTAGGTACTATTTTTGATCAACAAATTCACTAACTTGAGACATCTTTATATTTACATTCAACCACAGTCTCATCATTCTTATCATGAAGAACTTTTAAAGTATCTTCTTATGTAGTTTCATTGACATTTTACACTTAATCTACCCTTAATCAAACTTCTTAAGGTTTTAAAGTTCAGGATTTTTGTATTCGTGTGTGTGTGTGTGTGTGTGTATGTGTGAATTTATCTTCAAGAAACTCTCTTCACTGTTGTGCATATTTTCCATTTGGATAATTTAATCATGACAAGTTAATACTCTTGATTTAGTGCCTAAATAAGGTACATCTTAAGGCTTGGTAATTATCAAGCAAGTTATGGAATTATTTCACTTTCTAACCTGCCACAACCATGATGGTTGACTTGCATAACATAGTTTAAGTGCTCTTAAAATTGCACATACCCCTTCAAAGAGGATTGCATTCATGAGAGAAGCCAATGATCTCTGACTCAGTCAACTTTCTGCCTCTCATGTGCAAACCAACTCACCAGCAAAGATTAGTCTTATTTACATATGGAGGGATAAAATTATTTTTCATTTCTTACAATCTAATTGACAATATGCCATCTGCTAATGTACAATGTAGAAAATGAACAAAGCCAATTAATCATCTTCTCCTCTCATACACAGGAAATTATTTTCTCTCTGTGAAAAATGCAAAAACTATTGGGATAAATCAGATGCAGTATTCTTGACCATATCAGGCATGCAACATGTTTGTTTTAGTTAACCAATAAAATATGCTTATTCAATATTTCATGGAAAGATTTTTAGCATTGAGTATAAAATTGATGTAATAACTAGACAATACTCTTATATTGCAGAAATTTCCAGGTTTATAAAAAAAGAGAACATGAGGGTCAGTTCTATATGAAAAAGGTAAAAACACAGAATGATATAGACATTAATTTACAGAAGACTATATAAAATTTCCCAGGTGCAGGTACTAATACTTCATAACTAATGTGTTGAAACTTTGTAGAAAGATTTATCCCCTTCATTTGTGATATTGAGCTAAAAGTATGTTGTTTTGTATGTTTCTGAAAGCGAGAGAAGTAGAGAGGGAGATGGAGAGGAAGAGGGCAGAGAGGGAGGGAGAGAGTGAAATAAAGAGAACTGCATGAGACAAAAATTACAAGTGGCTTTTTTTTTTAAGTAAGACTTACAATCAGAAGAAATGGTAAGATGACAATAAATGAGTGGTTATACTTTTAGAAGGGTTAGAATAGAAAATAATTTTTGACAAGATATTTAGAACACCAGTACACCAAGTTAATTGATACTAAATGTTGTCCTTCATTTCTTTTTAAATTTTTTTAAAATTTATTTTTATTTATATAGGGCAGCGGAATGCATTACAATTCTTATTACACATATAGAGCACAATTTTTCATATCTCTGGTTGTATACACAGTATGTTCACACCAATTCATGTCTTCATACATGTACTTTGGATAATAACGATCATCACATTCCACCATCATTAACAACCCCATGCCCCTCCTTTCCCCTCCAACCCTTCTGCCCTATCTAGAGATCATCTATTCCCACTTCCTGTCCCACTATGAATCAGCCTCCTTATATCAAAGAAAATGTCCTTCATTTCTAAATTTCAGTGTTAAATAGATGTAAATGGAAGTTGCTTATTGGAGAGAGACTGGCCTAAAGGACTTAGTTGTCTTTGAATCAGGACTATCCAGAATGATAAGTAGAAAGAAAAGGACCTAAAAATAAAACAAAACAAACAAACAAAACAAAACAAAAAAATCCAACCAACCAAGCAACAACAACAACAACAACAAAAACAAAAAAAACTGAGTCCTCCTTTATTTTATCTTCCAGATCAATATCTCCATCCACATTTAACCCTGGAGGTATTCCCTGTTGTGAGAGTTTGTATTCCTCTTAGCCTCAAATGCACGAACACTGGGGCAGCCAGCAGATTGTAACTCATTACTAAATAGCAGTAGATACTTTTGATGTTTTATTCTTTACACTTTTCTAGTATTTTGCTTCTACTGTTCTGGAACATTAGCATTTAACTTGTGAGATCTGCTTATGTTCACTCTTTAAAAGTATTTGAAGCCTCTTTCTCCCCTTTTTCTTCCTCATGAAGGCTTCTGCTGGCACCAGCACAGTGAGGAAAGGAGTCTCCAGTACCTTGGTGAGTGAGGAAGGATCCAAGGAATGCCTGGAAACCTGTAGGAGTTGCTGAGGGTATGGCCTGGTGGATTCCCATAGTTTTATTTCCAAGGCAGAGTTAAATGAGCTACTGAGAGGCAGCAGAGCCCCAGTGGTGATCCTGGACCAGCCAGGTTAATGCTGGGAGACCCATGGAACTTAGAAGAGGAGGTGGGCACATTCGATTCGACAGTTGGCTGTAACAAAATGCATATATCCCAACCTCAAAGAATTATTCCTCTGAGGTATACTTTAAGCTCTTAAGCATTTCTTGAGAAGACATGAGTAAATCCCAGGATGTAGGCTGACTTGGGCTATTAACTGAACATCATGCTCTCATTCTGTAACATTTTTATTTGGCCATGTAATAGATCAAATTATGTCCCCTTTAGTCTAGGCAGAGTTTCAAATATTTTTGAACCCAATCCAAACTTCTTCACTTCAACTTCATTCTCCTGGAACAAATATTCCAATGCCCCAGTATGTTTTTTTCTCTATTAATTGATATATTGTTGTTGTTGAGGAAAACAAAAGCATGACCTAAGGATGCTCATGACTAATGATAAATGTTTATTCATCTTCACGGTCTCCAAACTACTAGTGCCTAACAGCAGCCTAGCTGTTTTTCCAAATTTACTTCAAAACCAGTCTTGTTTTGTTTTGAATTTTGACTACTGCGAATTCCATCTTATCTCAGATTAAAGATGGCAATAGGAAAAAGTTAAAATTACAAGTCAGTCGACTTAAAAATCAGGAACGTACACAGAAGAAAGTTTGTAATTGTGTCCTGATAATCCCCATGGCATGAATAGCTGAAGCTCGCCAGAATGCTCCAGGGAATCAGCAGGAGGAGAATCAAGGACTTGAGCTTCAGGCAGAAAAAAAAAAAAGTCAGGATAAGCTTGTGACTTACATTGCCACCCATGACTCAAAGAACAGCTATTCTTTCCAATGACAGGTTTTCTAGTTTAAACTACACCAATGAAAGGGAACATGCCTTTCACTGATGCAGCATTGTTGCTGTGGTTTAACTTCTTAACCCCTCTTCCTGTTGAAGATTCCTTCATCCTGAAGAATGTCTACAGCTCTAGTCATTTAATACATTTCCACCAACTTAATCAGAAAAATAAAATGCAGGGAAACATACTCTTTTGTGATATGCATTGAAGTTATTTTAAATAAATATGTATTTTGGTCCATTCTACATGGGAAAAATCCTTCTCACAATCTGTGTAATTACAAACAGTTTCTTGGTGTTACCTTGATTTACTGAAATGAACAAAGTTTAAAAAAAACATACTACTGTAATTATACTCATAGGTACATAAACTTGTTCATTGAAATAATTTCATGTTATTTGCCAGAAAAGTTTTAAATTGTTCAGAAAATGAAAATTTGTTTTGATATTAACAACTTGTTTTCACTTTTTCTGTTTAAATCAATAAAGTGTTATTGCTGCCTTAAAGAGAAATTACCATCTGTTTGATTCTATGTATTTTCATACAGAACAGAGTATTTGTGTTCAGGGGTAGGATACTGGTTTTCAGTTCTAAAACTACTTAAATTGTATACTAGAGATGAATTTGTAAGGAAGTGTATTATAGTTAAAGAGTGTCAGAATTCTCACTCTGACATTATGACATTTCAAATAGGCAAAGGTAGGGCTGAGGATTTAACTCAGTAGCAGAGCACTTGCCTCGCAAACACAAGGCCCTGAGATCAATCCCTAGTAGTCACTGGGGAAAAACAATAACAACAACAACAACAACAACAACAACACACAAACAAAATCAAGAAAATAGGCAAAGGGGTAATGATTATAAGGAACCATGGAACCGTGTAGTCAGTACTAGTTTGGGATTGTAGATATCATCCAGGAGTGTGTGTATGCTGGACATATATAAAAATAAATGCATGCATGTGTATAAGAATAGAGTTCTCTGTGTGTATATGTGTACACACACACACACACACACACACATTTTCTAACTCTGCTTGCTAACAGGGTCTGGAATCAGTGACATCCAATGAGCAACAAATGTAACTGACACTCAGACCTTCCTTTCTAATTCCACACTCCAGTTAGAAGAGCCAGGGTTTCCTGGAGGAGTGGCTGGTCTAGGGCTAGGGCAGGAAAAACATATCCTGAGTCTGGAGCATCTTGAGTGAAATTAAGGAAATGTAAAAGAAAAGAGGAGGAGTAAGAGAAAGGGGACCTGAGGTATTTTCAGGAAGAGACAATAAACAACCTAAAATAAAGGGTTTCCAATAGGCAAAATTGGAAAAAAGTTCAAATGAAAAAATAAATATTAATAATATTGAAGTATTGTCCCCAGATGTAAAATAAATAATGAAAAGTCTATGCTGATATAAATGAATGAATGATTAAATAAGTGGGGAAGAAAGGACAACTCATACAAAAGGTATGAGGATGTTACAAACTTATATGCTCCACTAAAATGTTTTAATTGCTAGGATGGTTTTTAACAGATGCACTTCAGAAATTGAAGCCTGATTCCTTGATACACTTATCTCCAGGAGGAGTGTGGCCACATCCCATTTAGTGTGGACTAGACTGAGGACTTACTTCTAATATGTGAAATACAGAAAGGAAAAGAAACAACAGGGGAAAACCTGGGGTGGGCCACCTTAAACCAGCAATCAAGGTTAACATCACAGTAACAAGGTACATTGACCTCATGTGCCCTCTGGTATGCTCTGAAAAGAAGAGTATGTTACCTCTGTGGCTTTCTTAATAAAAAAACCAGAATCTTAGAAAATAGACAAACCACAATGGAGGAACATTCCATAAACTTCCCAATATCCTTCAAAAGTGTCAAGATCATGAAAGACAAAGACTTAAGAAGTTTCACATATTGGAGGAGACCAAGGAGACGGGGCAACTGATTGCACTGTGGATCTGTGGACAGAATCTTGAAATAGAAAAGGGACATTAATAGTAATTTGCAAAAAAAAAAAAAAAGGTTTATAATGTTATAATAATGGTAATTTCTTAATATTGTTGGCTGTTTCATGGTAGATGTGATGTTAACATTAGGGAGAGCTGAATGAAAGGGATATAAGATAAAGGTGTAGGATGTACTAAATAAATAAATAAATCAGGTCTTATTAGAGTTTTAGTATTAAATTATTTGACGTCTACATTTTAAGAAAATTGCACTGCATTGACTAGAATATGCAGACTTTACAATAGCATATTTCCAATTCTCCCCTCCCCTGTTTTGTGCTATTTTCATAATTTTCCTATTACACACACCATAAACATAGAGTACATTGTTCCTATTTATCCTTTGGGAAGTAAATTACATTTTAGACTAATTGACCAGAATAAAAGAAATGCATTTTGTATTAATATTACATATTTCATTCTTGACACATTCTATTTCTTTCTATACATTCAAGTTTCTGATTGACATCATACACCGAAGAACTTCCTTGACTATTTCTTGTAAAATATGTTTGCCAGCTCAATTCACAATAGCTAAACTATGTAACCAGCCTAGGTGTCCTTCAACAGATGAATGGATTAAAAAGAAATATTACTCAGCCATAAGGAGAAAAAATATATAACATTTGTCAGTAAATGGATGGACCTGGAGGCTGTCATGCTATGTGAAATAAGCCAATCCCCCCAAAACCAAAGGCCAAATGTTCTCTCTGTTATGCCAGTGCTAACTCACAATATGGGCTAATACGAAAAACAGGGGGGAATAGGCATAGAAAAGAATGAATTGGACATTACTTTCCTATGTTCATATATGAATACATCACCAATGTAATTCCACATCTTGTACAATCAGATGAATATGAAGTTGTACTCCATGCGTGTCTAATATGTCAAAACACATTCTACTACTGTATATAACTAAAAAGAATGGAAAAAAAAGGAAAAAAAAAGAAATGCTGATTTCTATATTTCTGGCCATAAGCTCTCTCTCTTGCTCATTCCACTCTGCTCTATAGGGTATAGAGTGCTGCTTTTACCTTCACTTTCAATAAATCTGTACTTGTTCAGTTTTTTTTTAAGTATGTCTGCTAGCAAAAATGCCCCTCTATTTTTCATTGTGTGAAGAGATATTATTATTATCAGCAGTACTGGGTATCAAACCCACAATTCCATGCATGCCAGACAAGCACTCTACCACATTCATAGTCCTTCATTATTTTTTTAAATGTCATTTTTTGCTACAGAAAGAGTTCTGGAGTGACAAGGTATTTCTGTTTTTCTTTTAGTATTTTGAAGGCATTACTCAGTTATCTCCCATTCCTTTCTTACAAGGAATTTGCCCTCATTTTTATCTTTATTCCTCAGATGGTAATGCATCATCTTTGTCTGGCTTTTCAAGATATTGTCTTTTATTTTTGGCAGTTTTATTACACCTAGGTATTCAACTGACTTTCTTGTTTCCTTTGTCTTCTTTTTTTTTTTTTTTTTAAATTTTGTATTTATCTTACATCATTTTTTTCTAAGTTTTCATGTCTGTTAGTTGCTGTCTATCATTAGTTTTTGAAAATTATTGGTCATTAAAATTTTAAATATTTTCCTGACCAATATCTTCCTTCTTTTCCTAGGATTCCAAATAGACACAAATTGGACTCCATGGTACGTTTGTCGGTACTCTTCTGCTCTTATTTATTTATTTATTTTGCCTGATTTTTCTCTTTGTGTCTCATTTTGTGTGACTTCTATCACTCTCTCTCCATGTTTGCTTATTCTTTCCTTGCTGCACTGAATATGCTTACTGATGAATCTGTCAAAAGTTTTCTTCATGTCCAATAATTTGCTTTTGATTTCTATTACTATAATTTGATTTTTCTTTAGAGCCAGTAACTTTGCTGAAGCCACCTGATTAATCTGAAATTTCATGTTTTCTTCTTTCTCATTAGAGCTTTTAACACATTTACCGTGATTAGTTTAAGTTCCCTGACACCTATGCCAACTGTGAGAGTGATTCTGAGGACTGTATTTTCTCTTGATTTTTTTTCCCATGAATTTTTCTATACCTTGCACTTTTATTGTCGAAAGCTGGTCATCTTGAAGAAAACAGTAGATACTGAGGTCCTCCCCGCATTCGCCCCCCCGCCCACCACCACCACTGTCAGGGATTACTGTGGAAGTTTTATTAAATTCCACAGGAAGTAAGCTGAGTTTAATATCTGCTTTTGCTGTGGTTTCCCTAGAGCACCATACTCTAAACAGTTCTTTAGTGATAATTTGTGTTGAATGTGTGGATTGGTTTATCAGGGCTATTTTCTCCTGATTACCTCTTTGCTCTTTGTTCCCTTTGTGCTGTTTTTCAGAGATAATTTGTACATTGTAGACCACACAGCTCTGTATCCTGATGCTTCTTAAGATGATGGAAGAAGACAGTAGGGAGTCATTGCAGATATTTTGTCAGGACTGAATCTTGGGTAGGTACTGTGCACTGGTTCAGAGTGTGGCCTTCACAGTGTACTTGTCATTCTTTCAGCTATAGTGTTGGGCCTGTGACATATTCCTGCCTCTTCTCCAAGGATAATGTCTTTCATCCTTTGTTTCTTCCTCTGACTGCTTCCTCTAGTACCCTAAAACAGTAGTCTTCTTGCTCTTTCTCCTATTCATTAAGGTTTCTTCCCTTGAGAGACAGATTCTGCCGTAATTGCTGTTCCTCTTCCCTATTAGTACCAAGACAATATCTACTTCAGGATTCTCCCAGATCTTTCCTGTATCTGGGGAGGTATATGGGAAAAGACCTGCAAAGAGCTTTCCCTTATGTTCTCCAGGGACTAAGTAGGTATCAGGTAGAATTAAAGTCCAGGCTTGCAGCTCCTATTCTAATCAAGGTTTGTTTATCTAAGTTGTAGTTAAATTAAAATTCAACTCATTGATTCTAACAAATATTTATTATTCACCTGTTCTGTTTACAGCCTATATTTAGTCTGGGGGTCAAAATTAGTTAAACTGTAGATTTCCTCCTTAGAGTTTACAGCATAGTGAGAGAAACAACATGGCAGCAGAAGAAAACATTGCAATGGCATCTGATATTGAAAGTAAGAGCAGAGATTTTGAGGTCACCCAGACAGATGCTCATATTCTTGTTCTGTACTTTGGATAAGTGAGCTCAGGAAATTAATTAATTAATTAAAGTTTGAATTAGAATGAAATGACAATTGGGTTTTCTAAAATATTTCTTAGCACGAAGAACACATGCTAACTTCCTGTATCAGAGGGAAGAGAAAGATTACTATTTCCTCAATCATCCAAGTATGAACTAAGATTTGCTGTGATTGAATCATATCTGAAACAATTCTTGTAGCAGAGGAAAAGACTGGATCCTCATAAAAGGGTACATCTTCTGTCTCACTAGGAAGAAACAGGATGCTGTGGAGACGACCACCAAGTCTCATCATAACTTTTTCATCATGAATCTTGTTATTTACATTCAGCTATTTTTTCCTTTCATTTACCATTATTATTGGGACATCAGCTTTTCAGTTTTGAAGGATTTTAGATGACCTAAAAAGATCACATTTCACATAATAAAAAGTCTCAAAACAGAAAAAAAAAAACCAACATGATATTACCAGACATTTGGGGGATGGAGATTCAAATGGTAACTAGAAAATTAGCAATGACTTTAACAAAAAATAAGTCTGGGGATGTAGCTCAGTCAAAGAGCACTTGCCTAGTGTAGAGAAGGCCCTGGGTTACCTAAACCATATGTTCAAAAAAGAAAACAAAAGGAGGAAATAAAACAGAAAAATGTGGCATGCAGATTCCGAGCCTATACCAGTTTACTCTTAAAAACAAAGAATATTTGGCATTAAAGTAGCAATTATTTGTGTTTGTGATTGGTAGGTTATCAACCAACTTGGTAAGAGAAATTAATTGTGTAGAGTCACAAGTAATATCAATGTATATTTCCTAAAATAATACTTCAGAATATATTTGTCATCACATAAAATATTGTTTCAGTAATTTAGATGAGAAAAAAACCCTTTGTGGAAGCATACTATGTAAAAGACAATAAGAAATAATTAGAATTTTTAACACATAAGACTAAAAATGATTAACAATATGGTATAATAAAAACAGCCATTATCTATTGAATATGATCTTTAATAGTTTCAAATGGTAAATAATTATGTTAAAAATTCAAACTAGCTGAAAAGTTTTTTATTGTATATTTGATAGATTACAGTTGTATATATTTAGAGTATACAACATGACATTTTCATTTATTAATACAACATGGAATAATTAAATCAAGCTAATTAACATATCCATCTGTTCAAATATTTATTGATTTTTTTTTTGTAGTGAAAACATTTGGAATTTATTCTCAATGATTCTGAAATGTCAAACCAGATTTAACTGATTTAGACAATGTGTATATATATTTTTACTCAAAGTTGGAGATTCTGTAAAAAATAATGCATATGAAGTTTTTTTGACATTAAAAATTGGATAACTTGGCTTGCCAGTAAATGGATGGAACTGAAGAATATCATGCTAAGCAAAATAAGCCAATTTCAAAAAACCAAAAGGCCAAATTTTTTCTCTGATGTGCTGATGCTAATTGACAATAAGGGGTTGGGGACTAGGTGAGAATAGATGTACTTTGGGTTAGACAGAGGGGAATGCAGGGTGGGGAGGGGATATGTTGGTAGGAAGAATAGTAGAATGAATTACTCTATGTTCATAAGTGATTACATGACTGATGTAATTCTATGTCATGTAGAACTAGAAGAGTGAAAAGTTATACTCCATGTATGTATGATGTGTCCAAATCATTCTACTGTCATGTATAACTAATTATAAGAAATTTTAAAAAGAAAAAAAACTTGATAACTTGTCTTAAACACGTGATTCTCAGTAGATAGGATACAAAGTCAAATAAATGTCCATTAATAGATGACTAGAAAAAAGAAAATGTCATCACATATAATATTTGGTAATAACATTTCTAAAGTTTCTGATGTGCTTTATACGTCTATCATCTCTGGTTCTTTTTTTCTCCTCTTAACTGCTAAAAAATTGGGACGCATAAAAAGTTATCTGACAGAGAAGTGAATGCTGATTTGAAGGACTGCTCTTGGCTGAACAAATGGTAAGTCAGAATTGATTCTCCTGTTATCAATCCTTAGGGAACACACTGGACTTCTAACACTAATGATGAAAAATGTCTAGAAATTTGGTTACTCTTTTCAGCTTTCCACATGTGTTCAAATTCATAGCCCTAAACTTATATTTATATATTATAAAAGGATATATTTTTTGAGATGGAGATGGAGTTGAGTTTTTCTTTCCTTTCAGGTTGATGAAGCCCGAAGTATACCCCACTCAGAATCTGATAAAATAGTTTTTGTTGAGTGCAGGTTTTTTTAAGAACAGAATTCTCAGGACATTTTTCAAAGTGGTTATTTTTCTTTTTTCCCTTTTGGGAGCATGAGAAGCTTTTTTTCCCCTAACATTCTCTGACAAGTTCTGAGAGAGAAAAAAACACAGAGGAAATGTGCACGTTTTCTCCATTCTTGTCACAGTACATTTTGTGCTACTATAGTAAAATACCTGACTGAGACTGGGTATCATCTAAAGAATTAAATTTAATTTTTTGACAATTCTGGAGGCTTGAAACTCTAATACCAAGGTGCCAGCAGGTTGAATTCTCTGGTGGGGGCTGTGTCCTCCTCTGGAGGGGAGGAATGTTGTATCCTCTTGTGATAGAAAATGGAAGAGGAAAAGGCATCAAGCCTAAGGACACCTAATCCCATTCACCTCTCAAAGGCCAAACCTCTGAATACTGTTGCAGTGGGAACTAAATACCAACATGGATTTTGGAGAGAGCAAAAACATTCAAACCATAATACCCCCTACAATCAACAGTTCACAACTCTCAAACTTGCCTAAACTGAGCTGCCAGTAGTTTGCAAATTACAATTTTAAGGATTTCTCACTTGTACTGGCTCCAAGTTTTAGTTTGCTTTTTATCACTGTGACCAAAATACCTGACAAGAGCAACTTAGAAATGGAGACATTTACTATGGGATAATGATTTCAGAGGTTCAGTCCATGGTCAGCTAAATTCATTCCTGTGGACCTGAGATGAGGCAGACATCATAGTGGAAAGGAGGGGCAGAGGAAACTTGCTCAGCTCATTTGAGTTAGAAAGAGTGGGGGCGGGTAGGGAAAAAGAGAAAACACAACAGGAGCCAGGGACAAAACATAGTACCCAAGGGCACACCGCCAGTGACCTTCCTCCAGTCATACCCCATTTTTCTGCAGTTACTACCCAGTAGTACATTAAATTATTAATATATCAAGTGGATGGATTAATCCACTGATAAGGCTATAGCTCTTTTAATCTAATTGTCTCACCTTTGTACATTACTGCATTGGACATCATGTTTCTAATATACGAGCTATTCAGGGGACACTTAATATCCAACCACAGCACTCCAGCAGAAGTGTAATTTCTGATTTTCTCCATCCATCCATCTAACTAATTTTGAAGGTAGGCGCTTACTTTTTGGTCTAATTTCTCAGATAGACCTGAGAAAAATGTTTGATTTTCACTTTCTTCAGTATTTTTGCTTAATGTCAGGACTGGAATGATAATGTCCAAGTTTTTCATGCTCTGGACTGGAAACTAGAAGTCTAATTAATCTTGTGTAAAAGTAAGGTTAGAAAATGATACATTCTTTGGTCTCTTATAATCAAAAGGAAACATTTTCTGTGCTTTTGGTAAACACGAAGTTTTTATTATTAACTTGATTCAGTATTTTCCTATAGTTTCACCATAAGTAAACTGTACCACACTCTTTAATGAATACAGATCATAAAAATTTTACTCAATGCAATATTCTAAATAGCAAGTCTCACCAATATGCATGGTGCATATATATGGTTATAACAAAAATTTAATTTGCTTAAATTTGTTGGCAAAAATTTTGTTTTGGTTGTAGATTACTCATATGCATCCAGTTGGGTAGATATTTAGAATCAAAAGTTTGGTGGTTTTTAAGTGTTACAATTTGGTACAGAAATGGCTTGTATTTTAATTTAGATGTTTATCCTTGGTTGGTTCCTAACTTCTCTGAGCTTTGCAAGTTTCTTACTTGGAAAAATGGGGATAATAATACCTACCTCAGAAAGTCACAGTATTTTTGAAATATTTTCATTAATGCATTATAGTTTTGCATAATAGTGGTGCTTATTTTGATATTATCATACATGCACTAGAATATAATTTGCTCCATTTCAGTCCCCAGTACTTCCTCTTTCCCTCCCTTTCTCCCTGTTCCTTGCTTCTATTCTACTTGTCTTCCTTCTATTTATTTATTTATATTTTTTACATTGATGCTTTATAGATGTACATAAAGATCGTATTCACTGTGATATATTCATATATGTACATAGCTTAATTTGGTCTATTTTATTCCATTATTCCTTTCTTATCCCACCCTTCCTTCCTCTCTCGATCCCCTTCCTCTCCTTCACTGACCTCACTTTCATTTTCATGGAATTCCCTCCACCTTTTATACCTTATTTTGGTCTATCTTCTCCATACAAGAGAAAACTTTCACCTCTTGGGTTTTTGAGTCTGATTTATTTAATGTAGCATGATTTTCTCCAGTTCCATCTATTTATCAGCAAATACCATAATTTCATTCTTCTTTATGGCTGAGTAAAACTCCATTGCACATATATAGCACATTTTTTTAATCCATTCATCTGTTGACAGCCACCTGGGCTGATTCCCTAACTAGGCTATTGTGAGTTGCACTACTATAGTGTTGAGCCTGCATTACTATAGTATGCTGATTTTTTTTTTTGATATGAACAAAGGAGTGGAACATCTGGGTCAAAGACTAGGAAAGACTAGACCTATTTCTAGTCTTTTGAGGAATCTCCATACTGATTTCCAAAGTTGTTGTGCTTATTTGCACTCTCACCAACAATTTATAAGTGTACATTTCCCCCCAAGTCCTCACCAGCATTTATTGTTGTTTGTATTCTTGATTGCTATTCTAACTGAAGTGAGATGAATTCTCAGTGTAGTTTTGGTTTGCATTTTGCTGATTACTAGGAATATTGAACTTCTTAAAAATATAGTTATTGGCCATTTGTGTTTCTTCTTGTGAGAAATGTCTGTTTAGTTTTTTTTGTCCATTTATTAATCGAGTTCTTTGTTTATTTGGTGTTAAGTTTTTTGAGTTCTTTGAATATCTGGATATCAACCAGCTGTCCAAGTAGTAGCTGACAAATTTTCTTCCATTCTGTAGGCTGTTTCTTCAAGCTCTTGTGTTCTTTGCTCTGCAGAAACTTTGTAAATTTGATGTCTCCCACTTATGTTTCTTGGTTTCATTTCATGCACTACAGGGGTCTTTTTAAGGAAGTGAGTGCCTGCACCAATATATTGGAATGTGAACCCTATTTTTTCTTTTAGCAGTTACCAAGTTTCTTCTTTAATTCCTAAGTCTTTGATTCATTTTTTTTGATTCACTTTGATTTAACATATGTGCAAGTAGAGAGAGAGACATCTAGTGTCAATCTTCCACATATGGATATTCAGTTTTCCTAGGACGATGTTTTTAAAAGTCTGTATTTTCTGCAACTTTTTTTTGGCATTTTTCTTGTGTATTGGATGACTGTATCTCTGGGGGTTTGCCTCTGTGTCCTCAGAAACTTATTTTGAAGATTAAATGAGATTGTATGTACAAGGCTAAACACAATATCCAGAGCATACAGAGTCTCAAGTCATCATTTTGTTCTGTGAGTTCTGCAGGATTTCTAAGATCAGTAGGAACTGAATCTCAGAATTGGGTGAGTAGGGTATTAGCCTCCCCTTGGGGAGGTAGGAAAGATTTCGCATTGGATGAAAGTTAAGCAGATGACCTGTAAGAGCCCATATAAATCATGTCTCATCTAATAAGAGAATTACGTCATTAGTCTTCTGTTTATATTTGAGATGTCAAATTTAATTACTGGTTTTAATAATGATCTCCTTACCTCATTAAAATCATTAGTACATATATCTATGAGGGAATATTAATTAATTTGAATTTTTAACTTGTCTCCATAGGTTTATGTTATTCACTGACTTATGAATTTCTTTAAAATATAAAATGCCTCTAATTCAGAAATGTCTGGAGTGTTTAATATTAACTGTGTAGTTTTACTTTTTTTTTAAATTAAAATTAAGCATTTATGGATCATGAGGTCAGTGGTTTAGAATTGATATAGATAGTTAATTGTTTAGATTTGAAAGGCAGCAGCATTCTGGATGGGATATGTGTTCTTTATTTAGACACAGTCCCTACCACTCCCTAGTGTCCTACACAGATCTCAGTTCATTTATTTTAATCATGTACTTATCCTTTCTAGGCATTTCAGTTTGCAGCCTTTTCTTTATGTATATATTTTGTTATTATATTTTTTTTATTTTATTATATTCATCAATCCTTTCCAGTTACTCAAATTGACCCCTCAATTCTTGAACTTAATTTTTATGGTCAGGAAAGACAAAATTTGAGTTACATGAAAGATTGTTGAATTTCTGGTAGTGCTATGTGATTTGGTTTTCTAAAAACTTGTTAAAAAGAGTAGAAGACCTAAATACTTGAAGGTTAAAGGGAAACAATTGTGAGGTTGCAGGAAACTAAAAAGGAAAATGTAAGTGGTATATCATAAGTCAATAAAAGCTCAGAAAATGTTTTAAAAAGAAATATAATCTGAAAAGTTAAATCTACCATTAGTTATATAGATTAAAGTGGTGGAATTTGGCATTAAAATTATTTGCTAGAGGAGATATATACTTATGTGTATTGCCAATTAGTCTCAGACATGTGAATGTGAATAAAGAGTAAAATTATAAATTGAATAGAAAAACATCTGGCATTTGGGACTGGGTTTTAAATTAAGCATTACTAATTTGAGCATGTAAAAATGTCTTTAAAAAACATATTTAGATGCATGCCTTAAAAACCAAAACAATATAGATGTGAGAAAAGTTTTGTTGAAAAAATTCAATATGGAAAAATGCATCTACCTTGCTATATTTTAAATATATTAATGTTCTATAATCTCATGTATTATTCCTTATTCATTCACTTGACATCTGGTCCAATTCATATAATGAACACAATACATGTTAATATTCTTGATTCAAAACATAGTGACTCACTATAATTCTGAATATATCATTATTTATTGGTGTTCATATATCTTCTAAGAAAAACTAGATATCTCAATAACAAAAAAATCAACTAGATATGTAAAAATATTGATAAAATTCTTGAGTGTTATTTTAAATGCAATGTAATTCTTAAATTATCTAAACAAGAATAGACTCTGAAGGGTTCCTGTGAGTAAATTTTACACAGAACATATATAGGATATGAAATGATACAAATATGGTACTGCTGCAGTAACAACTGCACCTTTTTATTACTATGTATTATTCTATCAATAGTTACATTAAATCCTATTTAAGAGGCTAGTTCTAGTGAATGTACCTATTTTAAGCGCAACTTCTTAAAATTTTATAGGCAAAGCCCTTCAATGAGCAATGAAAAGATGATTAAAAAAAGACGATTGAATAGAAAAACAGCTGGCAACAGTAATTCATTTTGGATATAGTTTTACTTTTTATGAATAAGTCTGCAAAATATCAACATAAAGAGTGTACCTTTTTTTAAAAAAACGAATGCAACTTCAATACTAAAAGCCAGTTTAAATAGTGAACATTTTAAACTTCTTATGACATAGTATTACACCCTTGTGGTTCACATAGCATATCCTGCATTGGTTTAAATTTTTACTACTCAGAGAACAGGAGAGTACAAGGCAAATCATTTGGTTTCTTTTAAAATAATCTGCCTTTTTATTTTTCTATGCTATTTTGGATATTACAAAGGTAATGCCATATAAAGTGGCATCTGTCTTTATGAGTATTTCAAAGTTAATGTGTATTAAAATATCATTATCAATAATAAATGCACAGCTTATATGAGGCACTATCCAGAACTAGTAGAAAACACGGACCTTGATCACAAAGAACTTTCTTATTAAAGTAGGAACATTATAAGGGGTATTTACTAGCACATATAAACATTTTGCTAGCTCATTCTGTCCCATGGAACTATAGTGAAAAGAATTAGCATTTTTAACTGTTGTCCAGGATCAATGGTTATAGACTAGAGAAGTAGGCAAATAACTTTCGTGTCCCTAAAGTTGAGGAAACAGACAAGCAAATGGAACACATCAGAATTCTGCCCTGTCTCCACCATCTTCAGCCTAAGGAAGCATGATGTGCTGGAGAGACCCTCTATAAATTAGCTGATTAAATAAACAATCTTTTAAAAAGATTGATTTTCAAGATATAGACTGCAACCATTTCCATACAGAAATTCCGTTACACAACATATACACACTGAATATGTATATTGAAGCATTACTTGGCACCTCACTAATATGTACAATTTTCATATTTTTATGTACTAGTTAAAAGAAAAGAAAAAAGAAATGGCAAAATCATCCCCTTTCCACAGGCAAGAATAAAAAGAAATGTTATCAGAATTAGCTGCCCAGAGAAAAGAAGTTCTGAAGTGTAAACATTTTGGTAAATAAGAAATAAGATTTTATCAAATGAAAATCACAAGAATACGTTTTTAAAAGCTGAGCCTAAATAGTAGTAATTGTAGAATTTATATTTTCAAATTATTATCAAATTCTTTTTTAAATTAATTAATGTGTTTCATTTAATTTGTTATATATGACAGCTGAATAGATTTCAGTTCATAGTACACAAAAGGAGCACATTTTCTTTTTTTCATTTTTCTGGTTGTATACAAAGAAGAGTCACACCCTTTGTGTCTTCATACCTTTACCTAGGGTGCTGATGTCCATCTCATTCCACCATCTTTACTACCTCCATGCCCCCTCACTGAACCTCCCTCCCCTTTGCTCTATCCAAATTTCTTCCATTCCTCCTATGCTCCCCACCCCCCATTGTGGATTAGCATCCACTTATCAGAGAAAACATTTGGTCTTTGGTTTTTTGGGGATTGACTTACTTGCCTTAGCATGATATTCTCCAACTCCATCCATTTACCTACAAATGCTATGATTTTATTTTCTTTTAATGCTCAGTAATATTCCATTGTGTACCACAGTTTCTTTATCCATTCATCTATTGAAGGGTATATAGGTTGGTTCCACAATTTAGCTATTGTGAATTTTTCTGCTATAAACATTGATGTGAATGCATCATTGTAGTACGCTGTTTTTAAGTCCTTTGGGTATAAACTGAGGAGTGGGATAGCTGGGTCAAAAGGTGGTTACATTTCCAGTTTTCCAAGGAATCTCCATACTGCTTTCCAGATTGATCGCACCAATTTGCAGTCCCACCAGCAATGTAAAAGTGTACCTTTCCCCCCACATCCTTGCAAACACTTATTGTTGTTTGTATTCCTAATAACTGCCATTCTGACTGGAATGAGATAAAATCAAGTTCTTGATCTAGGTTATAGTAACAAGAAAGAAAATATATTAATGGTTCATTAAAAAAATTAATATCACTCAGCCTTAAAGAAAAATGAAATTATGGCATTTGCAGGTAAATGGATGGAACTAGAGAATATCATACTAAGTGAAATAAGTCAATCCTCCCAGACTGAAAGCAGAATGTTTTCTCTGATAAGTGGATGCTGAACTACAATGGGGGTGCGGGGTTGGATAGGGAAGAATGAAGGAACTTTGGTTTGTGTAGAGAAGAATGATGGGAGAGGTGGAGTTGTGGGGATGGGAAGGACTATAGAATGAGACAGATATTATTATGCTATATACATGAATGATTATACTACTGGAGTGATTATGCACCACGTACAGCCAGAGGAATGAGAAGTTGTACATTTATGTACAATATTTCAAAATGCATTCTACTGTAAAATAAATAAATAAATAACAAAATTTAATTATATCAGTGAGGATGGTAGAGGGAAGATTGTTGAGAAAGATCAAATACTAATTAATTTTTTTGTGGATTTAAATTTGGGAAATAAAATTTCAAAATTCACATTTTATTATAGTAAGTGATACTTTATTGAGAAATTACAATGTCATTAAATGAATTTGAAATATGGCCAGGCATGGTAAGTTTCATGCAGCATTGATAAAGAGGCTCAAAGGATTCACTTAAAATAATGGCAGTTTGGAGTTTAACTTATCTCTTACTTATGGATTTACCAAAATACCAATATGGATTAAGTACAGCAAAGAAATGGAAAAGTATAGAAAAATATGAAGAATTTAAGGATATAAATTAAGTACCCATAAGGAAATTTCTTTTAATAATTTACTCTGCCCTTTTCCATTATTTTAAAAAAACTATTTACACATACCTAAATGTTATATATTGCTTATTTAATGACTGAGATGATAGTGCATATCTGGTATTGTTAGAGGCATTGTTTAATATAATTAAATATTAGTTTAAACATAAGTTTTAAGTGTTCCATTGTATTTTCATTGGGTAGATAAAATTTTCAACCCCCAATTCATGGACATTAAGTTTTTTCTATTATTTTACTCTTATATATGACTCTACATAAAACTAAACATTACTAAATATAAATTCTTGACAAAATCTTTGATAATGTTCTTAGGAAAAATTTTTTATTTGATTTTTTTTTTAAATACACGACAGCAGAATTCATTACAATTCTTATTACACATATACAGCACAATTTTTCATTTTTGTATATAAAGTATGTTCATGACAATTCATGTCTTTATACATGTACTGTTTTTTGAATTACAATTCTTAGTACACATATATACAACAATTTTTCATATCTCTGTTTGTATATAAAGTATGTTGACACCCAATTCCTGACTTCATACAAGTACTTTGGATAATGATGTCTATCACATTCCACCAATCTTGCTAATCCCCTGCCCCCTTTCTTTCCTCCCTCTCCTGTTTTCTATCTAGAATTTATCTATTCCTCCCATGCTCTCCCTCCCTACCCTTGGGAAAATTTTTTGAGAAATAGGTCAACAGATTAAACAGTTTAACTATTTCAAGTATCTTAATTTATATTTCCCAATTGTTTCCTAGAAACCTTTATATATTTAATACACCTCTAAAAGGGTGAAACAATCCATTTCATCTCACATTTTCCAATATTAGGTATTATAAAATAGTTTGGGATTTTTAAAATTGTTAATAAAGTAATTATTATCAATTTACTATTTTTAATGTATATCCAATAGTTACTTCTGTGACTTGTTGAAATTATTTATGTTGTTGCTTATTTTTCTCATAGGAGTGTTTAAAAATACTTAAAAGCCCACTTTATACTTTCAGAGGATTAAACCTTTCTCATATAGCAAAATTAAAACTCAGTTGGTAGTTGGATTTTAATTTTGCTCATAGTGGGTTCATTTTGGCACATAAACTTTAAAAACATAGCACATTCAAATAAGTTTTTTTTTGTCTTTGGAATTTTTCCATTTCTTTATATTTTAAAACTCTTTCTCTACTCTAAAAGTATAATATAGCTATAAATAGGTCATGCAAATATTTCAAAGAACTATGGAGAACAAAGTTACACATAACATTTATATATACACAGACACATATGCCATATTAGAAATTAAAATAACAGTAAATTAAATTTTCTCATTATTATGCTATCTCTATTAATACATTTTAAATACTAAGTGTTTAATACATTGCAAATTTAATATTATGTATTGTACAGAGGAATCTTACAAATCTAGTCACTCATGCAACAACTAGAACCATATTAAGTGCTAAGGGTAGAGCTATGTCAAAGTAGAAACCCCTACCCTGGTGCAGCATAGATTCTAGTAACATATATTTTTTACTAACATCTTTCACTAATCTTTCAGCATGCCTTTCTTGATTTGATTGTAAGGATTTTCCCAAACTGCTTTCAAAAATATGATTGCTTTTGGGTAACTCTTCCCTAGGTGATTCAAGGTGCTGGGCTTGAGCATGTTGCAACTGCCTCTACTGCTCAGCTACACCTCTAGCTCATTACAATTTTGATGTGCTATGTATTTCCTTCCTCATCTTTAAAAAACACTTTCCTGTTTTATTTGTAGCGATTTTCTGCTACCAAATATAATTTAGAATCACTACATTCTAAGTAGAGTAAAATGGTACTGCTCGAATTTGGATTAAGTATAAATTACTTTAAAAGTCTTAACTTTTTTATGTTACTTATCATACTCTCCCAGGTACTTGGAAGATCTTACTTTTATTGATGTCTCTAAATTTCTTAGAAAATTTAAAAAAAAATCTTGTCTTTCAGATTTTGTGTATTGCTTGTTGAAGTTTTGCCTTATGTTCCATATTTTTATTGCTCTTATGAATTACATATTTTCATACACTTAATGATTTATCAGTATTATATGGAAAAGATTTTCTCTTTGAATTTAGGTTGCATCATCAATTTGTTGATCTATCTTATTTGTTCTAATAGAGTTTTCATTCAATTTGTGATATTTTCTGCATAGTTCTTTTTTTTTTTTTGTATTAGGGATTGAACTAGGGGCACTCTGACTCTGAGTCATGTCCCTACCCCTATTTTTTTTCTTTTTTCTTTTTTTTTATTGGTTGTTCAAAACATTACAAAGCTCTTGACATATCATGTTTCATACATTAGATTCAAGTGGGTTATGAACTCCCATTTTTACCCCAAATACAGATTGCAGAATCACATCGGTTACACATTTTGTATTTTATTTAGAGATAGGGTCTCACTGAGTTGCTTAGCACCTCACTTTTGCTGAAGTTGACTTTGAACTCATGCTCCTCCTGTCTTGGCCTCCTGAGGAGCTGGGATTACAAGTGTGCCACACCCAACGATTTTCTGGATAGTTTTTTTTTTTTAAATCAACAATCATTAAGATATCAAGATGTCAAAGTCTTCAGTTACTACCTTTACTTCAGTGGAAACTTCAAGCAGTCATGTGAATGAATGGCCAGAAAATTGTCTATAATCCACCTGCTGGGCAAATACCTCATGGAGTTTATAACATCATCCAGGCAAGGTCTTGAACACTTCTGAGCATTGCTGAAAAGATTATATTTATAGAAGGATTTTTAGTTTGCATTTCAAAATGTTTCAATTTCTACGTCAGATGTTATCAGATATTTAGACAATATAAATTAAGCATTTCAAGAAGTAGAGCTAGGCAACAATGATAAAATGTTTTAAAAACAATTTATTGCTCCTCCCTCCAAAGGGAACCTCACCCCTCACCCATACCTCAGGTGGCCATAGTGACTAAGAACCAAAAGCAATAGAGGGTGATAACCTTGCTTTCTGGGAAATAGCTGCAAATAAGATTCATCACAGAAGAAATGAATGTAGAGGGAAAAGATGTTACAATAAACTAATTTTTAATCCCCTTTCTTGGACTCCCTTATCCATTTCTTTCATATCACCGTTATTATATTTTTCACTTAAAACCAAGAAATATTTCCATAATGAAAGCATAAATTAATTTTTGAAGACCTTTTAAAAAATTATGATGCAATCCAGCCTGTGAAAGACAGAATGATTGACAAAGGTTTCAGGAGCAATAAGTAAGTGCTAGGAAATACAGACTTTTAGCAGAAGTATCAGGCCATAGTCTTTGGAAAGGAAAAAGATTCAGTGTCCATGAAAGTTAGAAGTAAAAGTTTACAATGGACAAACTTGTTGAAAAAATATCAATAATAATTTTTCAGCTGAAACAAAATTAATTTTCCAGGCTAAATTTACTCCTCTCCCTTAAAGCAAAAACAAAAACAAAAACAAAACCCGTTACTATTTTTTACTCTTAAATCCTGGAAGTTGGCAGATGCAAACTCATGGTTGTGCTTAATTTAGAGATGTTTCAGGGTCTGGCTTTAGGTGGGTTTCACTGATAGGGAGATGTAATAAAGATTTGAAGGTAACAGCCGGTTCCTTGAGAAAAATAGACATCAGGCCAAGAGATAGATGCAGGGCAAGTGTTCTTAGGCCAGAAGAATGAGGGTAGACTTCCAATTATACTATGATCCATATTATGGGAGACTTTTATGTAATGACAATTATATGTGGGAAAGGTTTGGAGATCATGATAAATCTACTTCATTATGACAGATTTTGTCATATTGTTTTCTAAATGTTAAATTTAATCCAAAATGTCACACGTGCTATTTTGAAATTCTTTTGTCATTAAAATCAATGATATAGTCTGGGTCAATATATGAAAATTAATATTTGAGACTACTTCCCTCATATGTGTATCTTTTTTATTATGATACTGATACAATTATTCAGCTCTCAAATCAATTAAATCCTTAAGTATTTAGATGTTACTAGATGCCAGACTCAGACAATACAAAATATTACATTGAAGTGTATTTTAAAAGTGCATATTTTTGGTCCAATTATTCATATGGAATTTTAATAATGTGAAACTCATTCTTATTCTGAATTATTACAAGTTCAAAAGGTTTTAGAAAACTAAAACATTCTTTGAAGTGCTTTGAAAGATTTTTAAAAATGTATCTCGCAAACAAATTTTTGTTTTTTTGCATACTTCTTTGCTCACGGTCACACCAAGACACCACTTCAAACGTTAAGGGCAGAGCTGAGGACAGACAAGCTGCCACAAGAGAAGCAGGGCAGTCTTGAGACAGACAAGCTGCAATCATGAGGGGGAGACGTTAAAAAATAATAATAATGAAATGGAGAAAAAAAGAAAAAACTCTTAAGTGTTTCTCAGACGGGAGGTAGAAATTCATTTACCAAGCACCTCAGTTTCTGTAACCAGAGCCTGCAGGTCTGAACCTTGCACAAGGAACAACATGAGATACACCCTGCTGGACCCAGCGGCTCTGCTGACAATCAGATTCTCAAAGCAGAGCATGAGCTGCTGCAGCAGTACCTTTGAACTTGGAGATTAGGGATAATTCTGCTCATCAGTCAAGCTCTATTTTCAGGCACATTATTAGTAATATTAACAAAATGAATTTTAAATAAAAGATACTTTTCAAAAGAAGAGTTTTTGTTTTGTTTTAAATAAACTCTTTTGGGTCCTAAGATACTCTGGGTGTTCATTAGGGAAAGCATATAAAAATCAAAACACTTAAGAATAGTAAACTGGGCATGGTGGTGCACTCCTGTAATCCCAGCAACTGGGGAGGCTGAGACAGGAGGATTGTGAGTTCAAAGCCAGCTTCAACAAAAGTGAGGCACTAAGCAACTCAGTGAGACCTTGTCTCTAAATAAAATACAAACTAGGGCTGAGGATGCCCCCTGAGTTCAATCCCTGATACCTCACTTGGCCCCAAAAAGAATGTTTAATATGTTCAATAAATTTTAATATTATTACTCTTTAAAATATTATAGTTCTTTGTATTTGATACATTCACGTGAAAGTACAGTTTATCAAGCATGGCTAAAAGCTTTGAGCTCCCTGTGATAACATTGAAGTTCATATTGTGGGAACTACTGAACTATTCTTTGGTACCTGGAATTATCCTTTTGGCTCATTTGATTTTATCCTTGGAATTTTCAATTATGGATATGACTTTACTTTCAAGTTTCTAAAAAGATTTTTTTTGAGGAAAGTTTATCAATCTTGGTTTTATAAAGAAAGTTATACTTACATTCAATAAGAGTCTCTTATTAGGATATCTGGTTGTAAAATTCTTAGACAAAAGGACTAATTTTATAAAGTTAATAATATTTATTTCCAATGTTTGGCATTTCATGTATTAGGTAACAGATAATTTAAGACTTGGTCTATACATAGTAATATAAGACACCTAGACTAGGGGAGAAAAGCATCACTAAGAAATTTTTGTCTGGTCAGTAGGAGGGTAAATGCAATAGATTTTGGATAATGTGATCGAAGATTAAAAGTCAATTTAGATTTTTACCACACTTAGATTTTTACCACATACTAAAACAACAACTACCACCACCAGATTTGGGGGGAAAAATAATTTGGGGTCAGAAGTAGAGACCAGATCACAGAACTGGCTCAGCAGGAGAGAGAAAATTAATGTTGACAATTAGGTGGTGGAAAAGAATAGGCCAATACTTCACTAGTCCATCTGAGTCACTGAAGTAGCAGCTTCTAGGGTTCCATGTTAAATTATTCAGTGAAAAGATGGTTATTTTTATGGCATTGGAGACATTTAGAGTCAAAGTTATCCACACTATTCAAAATGTGAATAAAAATAATGAATCTTGAAATAATAAAATGCCAGTTCTCCCATAATCCAAGAAAGATTACATATTCACTGACTTGAAATTCTTTTAGATAACTAGTTGTTTTATAATAATTTATAACTTACAAATTAAATGACATGAAATATAAAAATATAATGAAAATATGTTAGAAAATAAAAAAAAAATTTGTCAGTAGAAACATGAATAGTTATCAAAACTTAGTCACAGAAATTAATAATCAACAGATCATTTAACATTCTGGTAAAAAATTACAAGTGCATATGCATATATATGTATATATGTGAACTATAAATACACATATATATTCTACTTGCTGGTAATTTTAAAAAATATTATTATTATTTTTCAATGCACCAGAGTTAAAATCTTTATGAATTTTATCATTAGTTATCTTAATAGTGAATTAAAAAAAACAATTTTCAAATTAATATTTTTCTTAACCTCCCATCACCACTTGCCTTGCAAATTAAAAAAACAATATATTTTTGTATTTTTTTTTTTTTAGAGATGATAATCAAAAGGAAGTAGCCCAACAATGGCCTTCTGACTTTAATGTGGACTTACTTTTGATGACTACAGCAACATTTTACTTACAGAAATGGACTTTAATTTCTATTTACTATAATTCTAAAAAAATTCTGACTCCTTTTTTTTTTTTGGAAAAAGAATATCAATATATAATTGCTGTTAACGAAAGACAGAGATAGAATATGGCACCTTCTATTTCTTTGTTAAATTGCTTGTTTGCACTTTATCTTACTAATATATAAGAAGATACATTGTTCTATTACAAACCAAACTAAGACAACTAAAAGAGAAAGACAAAAGTCTCTGGGATTATAATTAAGGAACCCATGAGTATTGTTGAGATTCTAGATACTTATTCTTTAAAAATGCTGAAGAATTCATTTTTCAAAATAATAAAGCATGAATTAACAAAAATGTGATCTTATTTCCATGTTCATGTTATGAATTATTTCATCTTATATATTTAAAAGGAGAATGAAATAATTTTAATATACAAGCTATGGTCACATCTCTCTTGTAGTTGATTGATTGTTTTTTTCCACTTCCATTACCAACAATGACTATCCAAAAAAAAAATCAGTCTTTGGGACTCTGAAAAAGGATTTTTGTTTGTTTTTGTTACCAAAGAGTGGGAAAAAAAGAATGTGTGTATATAAGCGGCAGATACTCAAGTTGAACTTGAGATCTTAGGTGAAATTTACAATAAGCATTTACAATATAGGGACAAGTAGGAAAAATATTTTGTGAGGAAAAAGCAAAAACTTTTATATTGCTGAAAATTTATGTAGAGTTTTTCTGAGAAGATTGGGCTTATAAGGAAAAGTCTGGGTAAAATTTCAGGATTTAAGAGAATACCAATAAAGTGAAGACTGACATTAACCAGACCTGGCTATAAATACCACACAAAGAGACCAAACACGTCCTCCCCTGACAGGTCTGGCCACCTCCCCTTCAGAACAAACCTATACCAAACAACAGGAGAATGAACCATTGTTCTTTTAGGATCCATGAAACTTAATATGCTAGTTAAAGAACTTTTGCTTTAGGATGATTTCGATGTGTGTATTACCTGATTACCATGTTAAGTATAGTTAAACCCTGCAGTGTACCAGCAGAGCCAAGAATCTGCACATGTCATCATTTAATCATCTCTATTATCTCCCTGTCTTATCAGTCAAAGTAATATGACTTCTTTCTTCTCAACATCATTTTGATGTGAAGGAGGAAGTCACTTTTATGTTGCTGAAAAACCTCTAATTACCTTTATTGAGAAAAGTGAAAATACTAACGTGAAATAAACATGCTTCTTTCTCTCCTCTATCTTATTTGCTTGGCAAATACTAGTGCACAGACCTTACTTCTGGTTGATAGCACTGATTTACATGCGTTTATTCTCCTTTTCAGTCTTTAAAATGTACATGTATTCTAATAGAAATATCATATCCTGAAATTGTTATAGACTAATTACATGTTACTGAATAGTAAAATATTTTTATTATTTATTGTTCAATATTCCAACAATGATCTTAAAGGTATGATTTCTGATACTTAAAGTAAATCTTTTAGAGTATTATCTGTAAGGACCAAAATAAATATGACTACTATATGAAGGCAATATTTTAATACAATTTGCATTGACAAATAATTATTACCTGAAATATATATATTTGTTTAAAGTTCTAAATTTTATTTTAAATTATTATGTGACTTGACTAAGAAATATCCAACAAATATTAATTGAAGATTTTGCATGTAAAAGATATATGCAAGTTATGAAAGTTTTGAAATGTAGCCAGAAAACAAAGTGACATTGTTATTTATGTTTAATTTTCAAATTAAAGTATTTTTTTGAAATAAATATTTGTTCATAACACTAAAATAATTTTTTTCAATTTTACTAATGACTCAAACTAAAATGCCCTGCAAAGGAAATCACCCTATTACAGATAGCTAATTAATAAAATTAAAGTCATCTTCTATAAAACCTCCAAGGTTCATTTCTTTTATAGAACAGGATTAATACATTATATACACTATAATTGACTGATTTGGATCCCAGTATACTGAAAGCACCAGTAATGTTCATTACTAAAATATTTAAATGGGGACCTGCGTAGCACAAACTTTGAACCACATCTTATGAAGTTAAGGCAAATATGTTCCAACATCACTGAAATGCTTTACTCATGGAGATTTATTTCTGTTCCTAGTAATTCACCAACTCCTACTCTCTTTTACTTGTTTTGGCCACATTTGATATTGAGGATGCACTGTCTTTTATTAAGAATCAAACTCTTCCTCAGAAAAAATTAGCAATGGCTGTATTCTTGTTAGCCTCTAGTAAAATATCATTGAAACAATTTACCGAATTCAGCATAGGATAATAAATAAATTTTCATTTTTTCGTTATTGCTGCATGTTAGTTCTATTTTTCTCTTGGCATCTTTTAAGCAACTTGAAGTCTGAGATTATTAGTTTTTTTATGTTTGCTTAGCCCAGAACCTGCTCCCCCCGGGAAATGTCTACTAAATAGTTTGTGTATGTACAAACAAATGGATGAATTTGTGCTAGAGAAGTATTTATTCAAACAGGCCTTCACAGTCGTCTTTGGACTGTTGTGTGGTACGCTAGTTTCTGAAGTGCATGTGAGAGTTCAAATTAAATGGAGGTAAAATGAGAAATCCAAAGAGGTTTTTCAGATGTGCTCCACAGATCCTGGGTGGGCCTGGGGGTTAGAATGTTGTTTCAGAGAGCGAAAGGTAAAACAAAGAGAGATATCAGGTAAAGAATCTAATTTGCAAGATGGCATCAATTTTTAAAGAAAAGGCTATGCTGTAAGGAGACAGGTTTGAAAATTCTGTATTTAGGAGGTGAGACAAACATTTGATTTAAATTAAAGCCTCCATGGTGAGAGCCTGGACTGCCTCTTTACCTTCCTGGGTGCATCTTCATTCTGAGGCATAATCTTGGCACATGATGGCTGCTCAGTAAGTATTTTTACCAGTAATGATGATGATGAATTGGCTAATGTCCTGTTTGTATACAATGACAGTTAATCCCAATAAACACAGCAAACAATAGTGCAAAATTCAGCTTTACTTGTTTCACACCTTGTTTCTCTGTTTATCTTTGAGTTAAATTTGATGTGCTTCTGTATCATTTTTGAATTTATACATTTTACATGAGTTAGAGGTAAAGTGAAACAGTATTTCTTGAAACCATATGTTTAAAGGGAGAAATTTAAAAGAATATATTTAACAATGAAATTGGTGACAAAGTTCAAGTTCATGTTTACAGTCATCAACTAACCACACAGCTATCATCACCCATACTAATAAGCATGCATCCAATGAAATCAATATTCTGAAAAGTCACACAGATTGAGATGAAGAAAAAATGCCATTGATCATCACAGATCACTTTTCAGAGGATAGTCTCCCATAGTAGAATTTCACAAAAGCATATCCTGTTTTTCTCTTAAATCATTTGGAAGCACAAGTGATCACAAAAATAAGATTCTTTACTTCAGTATAAATAAAACAACACAGTGTTATATAAACTCTATGCAATAAATTTTAAATATGTCACTTTAATTTCATTTGTTAAAATTTTCAAAAGAAATACATCAGGTGTAAAGTAGTATCATGTACTATTAGGAAAATGCTTATCAAGCTTTTCTCTTATTGACATTGTCACAAGTATACAGAGAAGAAAACACAGTTTATAATATTGCCTCATGATATAATTTAGAGAAACCTCGAGATTGATCATCCAAAATATTATCAATCTGAAATATAATATCATAGAATGTCTTACTCATTCAGCTATATAAAGTAGGGTGTCACAGATAATCCCATATTTTATGTTCAATATATTACACAGGTCCATATAAAAAATAAAATATTTGTAAAATATTGGAAAAATATATAATACAAAAACAATATTTAAAGCTTTTATCACATCATTAAATAAGTTGACCAAGATCTAGTGATGCCTGTAGTAGCTGAAAACAATGGCAGAGAAGGTAAGAGCAGTGTTTTTTTCAAATGCTTATGTAGAAAATATGTTTAGATTTTATATTGTTGGATGGTGCACAGATAAAAATAGCAGTTCTTAAGATACTTTTATCTTTCATAATAGCATTAGATAAATGTCATATAAATTAAATATTTTTAAGGTCTAGTCTTTCAAATGCAGATTTTTCAAAACTATTTGTGTGAACAGCATTAAGTTTTAAACTTCCTTTGTTTTCATGGTAGAGCCTATTGACTTGTTTTATGGCAAGGTGTTAATATATCTATTCCAAATAGACAAGAAACATCCCTGCTTTCTAACGCAGGGAATTTCTTAGCTAAAATAAGCTCAGCTATGCCACTGGCTTTCCTACAATGCACATCCTGTTAATATTTGGAGTAAGTCAGAAAGGATCCTTTTAGTAATGTACTATCACAATGTCATTTTACTTATTTAAAACTGCAAATAAAGTGTCAGTAATCAAAACAGAGCTCTTAAATTTGCCTTGAAATGTAAGTAACATATATTTACTGTTTTGAAACTTTGATAGAGATAGGGTGAGTTGACTAATTTTAGAGGCTGACATTGTTGAACACAGAATGGATAAGATACATTTGAACATTAGTTTCGAAAGAATGATAATTTAAAATGGATGAGAAACTGTTCATCAACCAATTCCAACTTGAAAATTTAACAATTAAGGTTTGAGAGCAGATGTTAGATAATGCTAGTAATTCAACCTTGAAACAATTTTCTGCTACTTCTCCTTTAGTCTTCCAGATGAGTTAAATTGAAGAGCATCAGAAAATTGCAGGATGAGCTGTTTAAAAACTGTTATCATTTGCAATTGTTCTATATAATACAGAATTGTTTTTATATCATGAAACCCAAAATAAAACAAATAATTTTTATGTTCAAGATTATGTAAATTGTTAGCTCTCATTTACAATCTCTACTTAGAAATTCTTTGCTCTGAAATTACCTTTGTGTTCTCATTAATTGCCTCTACAGGAAATATTATATATGAAACTTAAAAATAAATACATACAAGTAAATTACTGTTTTGTGTACTTATGGTTTGTGGTTGTATGTCAACTTTTTTTTTTTTGAAGAAAAGTTTCAGCTACTAAAAATGCATGAAAAGAAGATTCTAGGTGTTTTATTTAACTATTAACATAAAGAACACACCTTTGATTTTCTAACTTAAAACATGGTCATTGCAATAGCTTATTTTTAGTGTTGTTGTAAGAACTAAGGACAGTATGTGTAATGTTTACAGATAATTTATGAAGCAATATTGAAACACGTAACACAGTGTTTGTCCTGAAATAATCATGCCGTAAATTTCATTATTATTGCTCTCAGAGATGCCCTCTTTGTGAAAGAGTGAGAAAGGAATCTTTAGGAGTACACTGAATAGCTCTGGTACTTCTAACTTTGATATCACAGCTTAGCATCTAATATTTCTCAAAGTGCGTTTTGTCACAGCTTATTTTAGAATCTGCAGAAGCTGGAGACCTGCAGCTCCCACATATGTAAGCTTTTTGTATTTTCCTTCTGAGTTTAAAATTTCCTGTAGAGTCTCCTCTATCTAGAGATTGCAGATTGAGATCTTACCTCAAGTTTGATATTTAGAGATTATAGTAACTCAGCTAGTTCTTCAATGAAATAACCCCAAGACATATTTTCTCATATTTAACAATCAGTAGTACGACTTTAAGATTTCAGAATTCACTGCGTTGGTTTAATGTTTAGCTGTTTGCGAAGAGCATTCCTATAGCCTGTAAATTGGATATTCAGTTATCAAGTGCAGTTGTCTGTATCACACCTTGTCTTAAAATGGAGAAGAGGGCAGGGAAAGAAGCACACGATGACAAACATTCTTTCTTCTAGCACACATCTATAATTATATATATATATATATATATATATATATATATATATATATATATATATATATATATATATATATTTCCTGAAGCTATTGTCTGACATCTATGAAAACAGATATATGTGTATCATGGATAAGAAAAAATAAATGAAGAATGCAAGTGAGCTGAAATGCTGTAACCTAGGTTTCTAATTTGTATTTACACAAACTGTAAAATTTTCAAGGGCACCACAGGATATAAAGTCCATTCTTTTTATATGTTGAATGTTTTAAATAGTATTTTCAGATAAACCTCTTCTTTCTTTCAAAGAAGTAAAATGCAGGGTGATTAGTATTACAGTACATCAGTTAGTGTCTCTGTTCTCTTCATAATATATCATATGTCAAAACTTCTCTCTTTAGAATAACAAAAATGACCTTTTGGTGCCATAAGCTCTGGCTGACCTTTTAGTAGCCATAACAGTGGCAGAGAAACAATAAAGATACATCCAGCCAGGGTCACTTCCAGCCACTGGAACACTCAGGAACTGAACCAGAATATTCTATGAAATTTGTTTCACTAGATTTGAAAGTAAAAATTAACAAAAGGACTTTCTATTATGAGAATCAACTTCATGACCTTAAAGTGGTGTTTAAGTATTTCAGTTTAACATAAAGCTTACAGCAATCTGCACTTTAGAGAAAGTGCCATTTTCAGAATATACTATAGTGAGTGATGTAAGTATCAACATTTTGAAGGCTACATCTATAGCTTGAAGTAAATTTATTAATGGAAAATAAAGTTTAAACACAAGAGTATTGTGGTTTAATTTACAAAAATATAAAACAGTATAATACTTTTTTATTTGACTTTTTCCCATTAATTAAGATGTTAACATTGGCTTGTCACAGAGAAACGATTTCTTTTCAAAGAACTTGGAACCACACACTGACTGATGTTTGAAATCCAGAATCTATGTGATTTATCTGTAGGGCAACGTTTGAACATTTATTATCTTTGCTGTCCAGCATTTCTAATTTTGTTTATGTTTTTCATGAAGTGTGGAATCACAATTATGAATTTATATAAACCCAAGCTTGGTAGTTAAATAAGATGAAAGACCGGAATTACTTCAGAACATTCCAGTGAGAGCAAACTGGGATTCTGGTTACAGTGAAGCTCCTACATGGTGAAGTTGTTATGGGTGAGGGTGAGAAGAGGGGGGTTGGTGCCATCAAAGGAAGCTAGGTCTATGTAGGGAAACTCTGCCTGACAAAGAAAGGTTTCTTCAAATATGGTTGCAATAGTTATTTATTCTCCTGGTGTCCTGGTGCTGTTAATTGATAGATATCTGTGATCTCTGCTTTTTTTTTTTTTTTTTTTTTGGCTATTTTTGCGGTAATCTCTTATTTTTTCCCCTAAATACTTGTTTTTTTTCCTTTCTTTCTTTTTTCTTTTTTTTTTTTTTGGTAAACCTCTAATCTCAAAATCTATTGCAAACAATTTGGACTCTCTGTTAAAACAATGAAACACTTGTTCCATTCTTTTAGGCATTTGTGCTTAAATTATTTTTTAAAGCAATATATTCTCATTCTCAGCTCTTTTCCCCCTCCAATGAAAATTTACATATGTATTATTTCTCATAATTGCCATTCTGTTAAATCCTGCCTCCCTACAAGACAGTCTTTTCCTCTTGACCTTTTTGATAATTTTTCTTTATTTTAAATAACATTCCATCTTCTTCCCTTGGTTAAATAATTCCTTGTATCTCTTCAACAGCACCTTCTCTATCCAAGCATCCTGTTGACGCCTCTCTATCTCCCACAGCACCTGGGGCGAAGCTATGCCCTGTGTTGCTAGCCATTATACTCCAGAAACGTTTGCACCACAGGGGACTATTTACTGAAAATAAAGTGTGAATGTTATACAACTCTGAGGTCATGCATATGACACAATTTTATCTTACTGAGTACTTTATAATTGCGTTTCACTAGTTTTTACCCCCTTTTCCTTGAAATCAGTGTTTCTGGAAGTGTGGTCTGAAGAAGCCATGCATTAGGGACACACACGAGTACCTATGAAACTCCTTGGATGCCTAAACTCCCCTCACAAGGACAGAGAGGAGTCTGAGCATCTGCTTTTCAAATAGACATCCAGGAGATGACTATGCCTCCTACAGTTTCAGGAGTATTTGATGCCTTGAAACTTCTCAAAGGCACCAATCATTGACTTTTACAACTTTAGTATCTACTCTGGCCTATGGAGGCATTAAATGTTTTAAAGTGAATATCTAAAAGAAACAGCTTTCAAAGTATCCACTATCAAAGGAAGCTACTGAGTTCAAGATGGATGGGATAAAGAGAGAAAAAGACAGGGAAAAGATATAGTCTTCAAGGGCATGCTCTCAGAGATCTTCTTGGTCTAGGCATACCCTACCTACCTGGAGTTATCAACAATAGTCCCTTTAATTTTTTTAAAAATTTATTTCTTACATACATGACAATAGTGGAGTGAACTCCATTCATAATTATCCATTCACAGCACAATTTTTTTGTAACTCTGTATATAAAGTTATGTTCATGCCAAATTATGCCATTATACATGAGCTCTCTTTTTTGCATACAATTCTTAATACACCTTTATACCACAATTTATCATATCTCTGTTTGTATATAAGGTATAGTACCTTTAAATTTTAATCCATCAAATAAATTAATCCACTGATGAGGTTGGAGCACTAATCATTGCTTAAAAGCCCCACTTCTGAAACTTGATGCATTGGAAATCATGCTTTAAGACATGGGATTTGGAGTGAGGGGGTCTTTCTGAACTAAACCATAATACCCAACAAGAATAATAGCTGACTTTTCTGCAGAAACAATGGAGACCATAGAGAAGTGTGATAACATATTCAAATGGCTCAAAGGGAAAAAACAACCTAAAACCACAAAGAAATGACAACAGCTGTCATTAATATTCTATCCATGAAACTCTCTTTAGGAAAAAAAAAAAACCAAATTAAGCATTCCATAATAAACAAAAGCTGAGAGAACTTGTTTTTAACAGAACAACTTTACAAGAAATACTAATAGAAAGTTCCTCAAGCTAAAAGCAAGTTATTAAGAAGGTAATTCAATTTGATAGATACACAAAACAAAAACACTAGTAAAGGCAATTATATAATTACAAAGCACATTAGAAATACATTTCTATTTTTTCTGAAGTTATTTTAGAAAGCATTTGTATGAAATAATATACTATGTGCTGTTGGGCCTGTAATATATTTAAATGTGATATATTTAAAATATGTTTGTCAATAACAGTACTAAGGAAGTGGGTCGGAACAAAGCTGTATAGGGCTAGAGAAAATCATAGCAATGTAATATTGAGTTTGTAACATTGATATGTGTTATCTATATAAACATCATGTCTCAAAACTGAGAAAAGCAAATAGAGATTAATAAGTATGTTTTTATATCCCTGGAAGTAAACTAGCATAAATATAAACCTGTTTCTGTTAGGTTAAAATATATGTGGTAAGCTTTAGAGCAACCATAGAAAAATAATTTTAAGAATATAGTGAAAAAAGTTATTAAAAATTTAAATCCACTATTAGAAAATATTCTCTTAAGGAAATCAGTAAAGAAGGAATAAGACACAATAAAAACAAGAGATACAGAGAAAATAATAAAATGGAAGACAAACCAAGTTAGAAATGATATTAAACATGAATAGATTATTCACTTAAAAGGAGTTCCCATATTTCAAAGGCAGAACAGTACTCCATTGTGTATATGTACCATGTTTTCTTTATTCTTCTGATGAATAGCCTGATTCCATATCTTGGCTATTGGAAGTGATGTTGCAATGAACATGGGAATACAGGAATCACTTTCCATAATAATTTGAAGTTTTATTAGAATACAAACTCTGAAGTAGAATTGCTGAGTCACCTTATAATATATTTTGGCTTTTCAGGAACTTCCATAGGTTTTCCATAATTACAATATTAATTTGTATTTCTAACAATGGTAATCAAGGGCTTCCTTTACTTTGCCTCTGTTATAAATAATTGTTAACTTTTCTCTTTTTGATTACAACTATTGAACATGTGTGAGAAAATAATTATAGTGTTAATTTGCATTTTCCCAATTATTAGCATTTTGTCATTTATCTGTTGCTTATTTGTATATTACCTTTTGAGAAATGGCTGTTCAGGTACTTTCCCCATTTTGTAAATGAGGATATTTTGCTTTTTATGCTATTGCGTTTTTTTTAGTTCCTTGCATATTTTGTCTATTAAGCCTTCAGTTGATGTATTACTTGAAAATATATACCATGCTGTTTGCTGTCTCCTCACTTTGTTTGTTCCATTGCTATACAGAAGTTTAGTTTGATGCAGTAGCATTTGTTTATTTTTGCCTTTACTGTCTGAGTTTTGTGGTGTCAGACCAATGTCATGTAATCCTTCTTCTTTGTTTTCTTATAGTATTTTCATAATTTCACACCTCACATTTAAGACTTTCAACCATTTTGAGTTGATTTTTTAAAAAAAAATTTAAGTGCTTTAAGCACTTAAATTTTTAACAAAAGTTGTGCATATTAATGAACTACAATGTAATATTTTGCTAATATATAGTGTAATGTTTAAGTCAGGTTAAATAAATATATCTCTTAAAAATTTGTATTAAATTTCTTTGTGGTGAAAATTTTCGAAATTTTTCTTCCAGTTCTTTTTTTTTTAATATACAGTACATCATTTTGTTATCTATAGTAAGTGCACATTGCAATAGCACTGTAGAGCTTCTTGTTACCATCTAACTGTAACTTAATCTTTGCTGATCAACTTTCTTTATCCATCTTTCACCCCACTCCACCCAACCTCTGGTAACCACCATTCAATTCTCAGCTTCTATAAGATCTTATTTTAAATTCCACACATGATTGAGATCACGTGGTACTTGACTTTCTTTGCCTGGCTTTTTTCACTTAACATGATGATCTTCAGTTCCATCCATGACAGGATTTCTGTAGACGAGGTTTTAATTTCACTTTTATGCATATATATAGACTATATATATATATAGTGTGAGTGTGTATTATATATATATATATATATATATATATATATATATATATATATATTCAGTTGTCTCAACACTATTCATTGAAAAGACTGTGCTTTCTCCACTATGTATTCCTGTAACATTTGTTTCAAAATCAATTGATTATAAATAAATGTTTGGATTCATTTCCGTATTCTCTATTGTGTTCAATTGGTCACTGTTCCACTTTATGACAGTATCATGTTATTTTAAGTATTTTAGTTTTGTTGAATAGTTTCAAGTCATATAGTCTTATGCCTCTACCATTGCTATTTTTGCTCACAATTGTATTTGTTATTTGGTATTTTATAGTTTCGAATAAGGTTTAGGATTATCCCATTTTTGTGAAATAACATTGGAATTTTGATAGGGGTTGCATTTAATTTGTAGGTTGTATTAGGGAAAAAGGACATTTTCATAATATTAAATCTTCCTATTCATGAACAAAGGATACTTTCCATTTTTTTATGGTTTTTTCAATTTACTTCACTAGTATTTTATAGTTTTCAGCCTACCGATCTTTTACCTTCTTGATTAAATTTATTCCTTCATATTTTACTTTCTTATGGCTATGGTAAATGGGATTGTTTTCTTTATTTCTTTTATGGATATGTCATTTTTAGTTTAAAGAAATGTTAGCAATTTTTGTGTGTTAACTTTTTATCTTCAACTTAACTGAATTTGTTTATTAGTTCTCAAGTTTTCTTTTGAGTATAATGTTATCTGTGGATTTTGTGATATATGGCCTATATTGTGTTGAGGTAAAGTCCTATACCTAATTTGTTGAGAGTTTTTGATGAGAAAGAATGTTTAATTTTTTCAAATGCCTTTTCTGAATCAATTGAGATGATCACATTTTTCCCCCTTCATTTTGTAAATCTTGTGAATCATATTTTTAGATTTACATTTGTTGAATTATCTTTGCATCTAAGGAATAAATCTCATTGATCATAGGAAATGATACTTTTAACACGCTATTCAGTTAGGGTTGCTAGCATTTTATTGAGTTGTTTTACTTCTGTGTTTAACAGGAATATTGACTTTAATAAAATTTTCTTATCTTGTAATGTCATTGGCTGGTTTGGTTTCAAGGTCATGCTGGCTTAATAAAAATAATTCAAAATTACCCCCTTCCCTTTTTTTTTATGGAAGGGTTTGAGAAGGTATGGTATTCTTGAAATGTGTGGTAGAATTCACCCCAAAATTTTCAGCTTCCAGGTTTTTTTTTTTATTGTACACTTTAATTATGGATTCATTCTTCTTATTCTCTATTGGTCTCTTTAAGTTACAAATGATTTGTTATTGATTTAATTTTGGTAAGATTATATGTATCTAAAAAATTATCCATTTTTTAAACTTATTCTAATTTTTAATGTTTACTTATTCATTGTAATCTCTAGTGATCCTTGAATTTCCATGGTAGAAGTTGTGATAGTTCTTTCCTTTTTAGTTTTATTTGTTATTGTCTTCTCTTTATTTCTTAATCTAAGTTTGTTGATTTTGTTTATCTTTAAAAAAACTTCAGATTTATTGATTTTTTCAATTGATTATCTATTCTTAATTTGATATATTTTTGTTTTGGTTATTTATTGTTATATATCATTGTTATTTCCTCCCTTTTGCTAACTTTGGGCTTATCTTACTTTTTTCTTAATTCCTTAAGGTATAATGTTATATTGTCATACTTGAGATATTTCTTCTTTTTTGTTATAGGCATAAAGTCCCTTTGGGAACTGATTTTACTGTCTCATACAGTTTAGTATGTTGTGTTTCCATTTTATTTGTGTTAATATATGTATTTTTATTTCCATTTTATTTTTTTCTTTGATCCAATAGTTGTTTAATTTCTACTTATTTGTGAATTTTTCAACATTTCTACTGCTATTAATTTCCAGTTTCATACTATGTGATCAGAAAAGATACTTGATATCATTTCCTTCCTCCTAAATTTGCTCAGACTTGATTTTTACACAATCTGATTTAAATATTACAATGCACCTAGGTATAGAATTTGTGGTATATATCTCAGTTGGTGTGTTTGGAGTGTTTGAGATCTGTGGTTGAATGCCTATTATTAGTTTTGTAAAACTTTCAGCCATTTTTATCTTCAATGTTTCTAATTCTTTTTATTTTATTTCTTGTAACACTATTATGCATATTTAATACCCTTATTATTTGTTCCACAGTTCTGGAATATTTTAGACTTTTTTTCTTAGTTTAACAAGTATTTATGGAAATATCCTTAATCTTGCTAATTCTTTCCTTGGCTATGTTGAGTCTACTGATGAGTCTACTAAACATTCTTCATTTAATTGCAGTGCTTTCAATTTGGGGCTTTTTCTTTTCTTTTTTTTTTATTCTAAGAGTTTTTTTTTTCTATTAATTCTTTATTGTTGTCTGTTTTTTTTCCAATAAAATCCTTGGCATTATAATTTTTTATTTATTTTCTCCCACATCTGATTATTCCAAAGCCTCTGCCATAGCTGAGTCTGATTCTGATGCTTAGTATGTAGTTTTAAAGTAAATTTTTCCCCTTTCTTTTTCTTTCTAACATATCTGGTAATTATTTCTTTGTAGAAACCACACAATATGTAGAGAACTGAGTTCGATATGACTTTAGTATACAATTTTACAGTTTTCTGGCTAGGAGTTACACTGAGTTGACTATTTGTTGTAGCTGTGATGTCAGAAGTTAAAAATTTTGTCTGGTCTTAATTATTTTTTGTCTGTTTGCTTATCTTTGGTTTTTCTAGAGACTCCTTCAATATGGCAGAGGCTTACAGATTTTCAGGTATATTTTTCCCTTGTTATTATATAAGAGTCTATTGATGAGGTTAAATTTATAGAAACAGAAAAAATGTTAAGGATTGCCAGGATCTGTGGTATTCCGGTGATGAGTAGTGATGACTAATGGATACAAGATTTTTGATAGGTGATTAAAATGCCATGAAATTAGATAAAAGTGATTGCCCAACTCTGTGAATTTATAGATAATCACTGAATTGTACATTTTAGTGTGATAAATATTTTGATATGTGAATTAATCTTCATTAAAACTTTTTTTTTAAATAATTGAACTCATTAGATTTGTTGGTAGGGAATATTGGAATTATAATTTTTTCCAACATTATGCATAGTTGGAGAAAATTGAAATATTCTAAATTACATTATACCCAAATTACAAAGTTTTATGCAGTAATTGAGATTAAGTGACCAGCAAGTAACAGTGAGGCACGCCTGTAATTGTTGTGACTCAGAAGGCTAAGGCAGAGGATCATGAGTTCAAAGCCAGCTCAGCAATATAGGGATGCCCTAAATAACTTAGTGAGATGCTGTTACAAAATAAATTAAAAATAAAATGGCCTGGGAATATGGCTCAGTTGTTGAGTGCCCCTGGGTTCAATAACTCCTAATACCAAAAAAAGAAAAAAAAAAATAGAATATGTGACCAAAACACATTGCAAGTTAAGTGAAAAACCCCAAGAACAATTAGATAAAATTATATACATAAGGTAATTATAAAATACATTTCCTCTATTTGTATATATTTCTGCATCTATATTTAAGTTTACATATTTCAACAAGAAAATTGAATAAAAAAATTATCTTTCTTATCCAAATTTTCTCCATTCTTCCCATAATCCCTGCCCCCATTATGGATTAGCATCACTTACCAGAGAAAACATTTGGCCTTTGGTTTTGGGGATTTGGATACTGCAAAGGAGAGGGAGGGGATGGGAGGGGACATGAGGGGAGGAAAGATGGTGGAATAAAATGTACATCATTACCCTAGGTACATGTATGATGACTTGAATGGTGTGACTCTACATGAGAAATTGTGCTCCATTGTGTACTATGAATAAAAAAAAATAGGAAAAGTATAAAAATATTAGTTCACTCAAATATTTTATCTTAATGTCAATTGCATTTTTATTTGTTTTGGCACTGGGGATTTAACCTAGGGGCGCTAAACCACTTGAGTTACATCATAGTCCTTTTTATTTTTATTTTGAGACAGGGTCTCACTAAGTTGCTTAGGTTCTCACTTAGTTGCTGAGGATGGTTTTCAATTCGAAACCTCTTGCTTCAGCCTCCTAAGCTGGTGGGACTACGGTAGGCACCACCATGCCTGGCAATAGTGTTTATTTTTGAATGGCAATATTATGAATAATGATGTTCTATTATTTTTCATTACAAATTTAAAGATTTTCCAAATTCTCTATAATGAGTATGCATTACATTTGCAATTATAACACACACATATTAATAAAAGATTTTTACGTTTAATTCTGAAATCCATAGAATATGATAAAAAGAAATTAATTATTTGATCAATTATAGTTGATGAATTAATATATATTATCCAATTTTTATTCCACTTAACAAATTCAGTGTTTTTTTCCCCTCCAATACTGATAGAATGTTCAAACAAAGGAACACAATGACATATGTGACTTCTAAGTTGGCCTTGTGAAAAATCCATTTGGGATGAGAAGTTTAGCAATGCATTACATGGTGAGGCAAGGTAATTTATAGCACACCTTTGAAACTTAATTATACAATCATTTCAGAGGTAACATTTACAAAATTCCATGAAGTCCATTTAACAATTTTTAAAAAATGCCCTTTTAGGTGCCTCTTTAGTAACCAATTGCAAGATATATGGTAGTAAGGCAAAATTTAGTTTAAATAGAAAAAAAACTGAAAATTAATGAAAAATTCTGAATAAATATCATAATTATATTGCATTCCTTATAATGATTTCACAAAATCTAGAACAGGAAGAAACAGAACTTATTAAAAGATGCGTTAAACAAAGCACTAAATGATAAGGCTTGCAAACTTCTGTATCTAGAAGTCTTGTTACCTTGCAAACATGTAAAATACTAAGAAATGTTGATACAAACTTAAGAAACAAAATATTCCATCTGGAACAATTTTCTCAAAAGTTATTTAGACTTTGCTACTTGGCTTAAAAGCAGTTCACATTACGTTAATAGGTCCAAGTAAGCATTTTAGATTATAGGGCATATGATACACATAGTGGAGCAGAGGTTGAAATATTTTTAAGCAATTAGTTTTCTTAATTTGTTTTATTGATGAACTAAGTAAGTCCTAGTAGCACACTTTTATAAAAGTAAAACTGCACTTAGAGCTTCTACCAAATATTCTGAATTTCATTATATATTGCTCTTGTTGATTATGTGTTTCTTATTTTAAATGAAGTTCCCCTGTGGAAAAACTGTGTGTTTTATTTTTTAAATAATTTTCCCAAGGACCCAGAACTATCCTGAGCAATAATTAAAGAATATGTGATCGAATTTTGCAGTGTTGGTTTCTTATCTAAAAACCCCTGTTTAATTGGACTCACAGTGTTCGCCCCAAGTAACTGTGAATAAAAGTAATACCTTGTCATATTGTCATATATTTTCTGTAAGTTTCTTTCTTCATCTATCAATTTATTCAACAAACTATTTCTGAACTGGCTTTCTTTTCTTTACTACAGGCCTTAAGCACTGTTTTCTCTAGCATTCCAGAAAGCAAGTATTTTAGGCACTGTGGTCCATATGGTCCGACTCTGCCACTGGAGCAGAAAAGCAGCCAAGAAGGTACAAAAACAAATGAGTGTGGCTGGGTTCCAGTAAAACTTTATTTATGAAACTGAATAACACGCTGAATTTGGCCATGAGCATAATTTTCAGATTTCTGAAATCTGTCCATCTTCTTTCTCACTCAGAAATTTTCCATATATATATATATATACATTCAAAGTGCCACAAGACAAACTCTTCTAGAAATGATACCACTCTACTAATAATAAATTTTCAGTAGTATTAATGATATTCTTAATTTGATTTTTTAAAATGTTTTGATTTCTAACATCCCTAAACATTTGCTAGTCCACATAAACATGCTAGTTTTGCCTCATGTTCAGAGAAGCTTGAGCCTTTCCCACATATCAGATTTATTTACACCATTCTATTGTTACTAAACTCTCTCTATATATTTTTTAGGAGCCATTTCTATCAAACTTTGAAAAGCCACTCTTTCCCTGACAACCTAGAAGATGACTATTTAGTAGTGATGTTTATCTATATAATTCATTTATTTGGGTGATTCATTGATCCTTCTGTCTTTATTTTACAGCTTATCTGTTGTTAAGATCAATTTTATTTTAATTCTCTTATTTTATCATCTTGTGTTTCTAATTCAGCTATAAATTCTTAAAGAAATGTGTTAAACTTATAAAATTTTCATCTAACATTTCATCTAACACAGTGATTATCAAATTGTAGATGTTCACTATGTTCAATTTGATGGTTACATCTATGAAGAATTCCCCTCAATAGCATACTCCTTAAAATTTCCCAAGATGATATGGTAGATGGCAATTGATGATTGAAAAGTTTTTCTCTCTCAGGGAAAATTAAATTTCTGTGGGGTAAACACATAATTTGGGGTAAAATTAACAATTTTAGTAGTACTTCTATTTAATTCTGATTGTGACAAAAATATTAGGTATTATACATATAAAATAATTTATCAATAACTATCAATATTATAAATATTTGCTGAAAACTAATAGTATTTGACCTTGTTACCAAGTATTCAACAAAACAATCTTTCAAAGCTTATAAAAGATAAATAAAAGAAACACATTACATGGTATATAGATAAAATTATATCTTTGCTTGTTTTTCACTGGAATGAATATATATATATATATATATATATATATATATATATATATATATATATATTTTTTTTTTTTTTCCTTAAAAGGGAAATGAATGAAGTTTCTATATGATGGCTACTTATTTAATGCACAGTCTGAATGTAGAAGGAATATTTTTTTGTGTGTGAAATTCCAGTTATTAAAGTAATTCCAGTTATTAAAATATTTTTTTAAATTAGAGCTTTATAGTTACATAGTCATTGGATTTATCCTTACCAACTCATGCATGCATGGAAATTGATTTCAGGTCATGATCCCCTGCTTTTCCCTCTCTCCCTCACCCCTTCTTCTTCCTCTACTCTATTAGACTTCTACTTCTACTAGACTTCACTGATCTATTAATTTGTATTTGATGGGTTCTTTCTGTTATCCTATTCTTTCCTCTCCCTTTGTTTTATTATACTCTAATTTTTGCATATGAGAGAAAATTGGACCTTTGAGTTTCTGAGTTTGGCTAATTTCACTTAGCATGATATTCTCTATTTCTATCCATTTATTGGCAAATGCCATAATTTCATTCTTCTTTTTTTTTATGGATGAGTACAACTCCATTGTGTGTGTGTGAGAGATATGCTACATATGGCATATATAACATATATATATATGTGTGTGTGTGTTGTGTGTATATATATATATATATATATATATATATATATATATATAAATGAAACAATTCTTAATATATTCATCTATTGACAGACATCTAAGTGGATTCCATAATTTATTTAATGGGAATTGTGCTGCTATAAACACTGAAGGGCTGTTATCACTACAATATGCTGATTTTATGTCTTTTGGGAAAATACCAACGAATGGGATAGCTGGGTCATATTTTTTGTAGACTCTCCCTACTACTTTCCAAAGTGATTATACAAGTTTGCAGTCAATCAACAATATTCAAGTGTACCTTTTTACCCACAACCTCACCAGCATTTATTATTGTTCATATTCTTGATCACTGCCATTCTGACCTGAGTGAGATGAAAACTTATTATAGTTTTGATTTTCATTTCCTTATTGCTAGAGATGTTGAACATTTTAAAAATATTTTGTTGACCATTTGTGTTTCTTCTTTCAAAAAGTTTCTGTTTGGTTCTTTTGCCTATTTATTGATTGTCCAAGAGGTAACTGGCCAAGATTTTTTTTCCCATTCTGAAGACTCTCTCTTTACACTCTTAATCATTTTCTTTGCTGAGCAGAAACTTTTTACTTTGATGGCACACCATTTATTGATTCTTGGTTTTATTTCATGAGCTTTGAGGATCTTGTTAAGGAAGTCAATGCCAGCATCTTTGTGATGGGTGTTTTTTAAAATGTCTTTATTTGTTCTTTTAAATTATATATGACATTAGAATTTGACAGATCATATATACATGGAATATAACTTCCCATTTTTATAGTTGTACATGTTGTGGATTTACAGTGGTCGTGTATTCATATATGAAGAGAGGAAAGCTATATCCTATTCCTTATACTGTCTTTCCCATTCCCATCTCCCCTTCTAGTCCTCCACACCACCCTGTCCAATCCAGTGAACTCTGCCTGCCCCATCTGAGTTCCCTCGGATTGTGAGTCAGCATCCACATATCAGGGAGACATTTGGCCTTTGGTTTTTGGAAATTGGCTTATTTCACTTAGTGTGATGGAGTTTGACCCTATGTTTTCTAGCAATTATAAAGTTTGTGGTCTAATTCCTAAGTCTTTGATCTTTTTCAATTTGCGTTTTCTGCAGGGTGAGAGATAAGGGTTTAATTTCACTTTCCTACATATAGCTATTCAGTTTTCCCAGCACCATTTGTTAAAAAGGTTGTCTTTTCTCCAAGTTATATTTTTTACAACTTTGTCAAGTGTCAGATGGTTATAGGTATGTGGATTTTTCTCTGTGCTTCTATTCTATTCCACTGGTTTTCATGTCAATTTTCATGTCAATATCATGCTCTTTTTTTGTTTCTAAAGCTCTGTAGTATAACTTCAGATTAGGTATTGTGATGTTTCCTGCTTTACTTTTCATGCTTTGTATTGCTTTGACTATTCTGGCTCTCTTATTCTTCCAAGTGAATTTAACAATTGTTTTTTTCTAATTCTATGAAGAATATCATTGGTATTTTAATGGGAATTGCATTGAATCTGTATATTGCTTTGGGTAGTATGGCCATTTTGACAATATTATTTCTCTTTATCCTAGAACATGGGATGTCTTTCCATCTTGTAAGGTCTTCTTCAATTTCTTTCTTCAGTGTTCTAAAATTTTCATTGTAGAAGTATTTTACCTCATTGGTTAGATTAATTCCCAAACATCTAAAATTTTTCAGAGGTTATTGTGAATGGGATGGTTTCCTGGTTATTTTCTTGACTAAATCACTGTTAGAAAATAAGAAAGCTATTGATTTATGGTTGTTGATCTTGTATTCTGTTACTTTGCTAAACTCATTTATAAGCTCTAGAAGTTTTCTGGTGGAGTTTTTTTGGGGTCTTCTAGATACAGAATCATATTTTTTGCAAACAAAGATAATTTGGCCTCTTCTTTTCCTATTTGTATCTCTTTGATTTTAAAGCAATAAAACAATGCTTTATAGTTCGCAGAATACACATGGAATTAAATTTCATGACAATAAGAGAAATGCCAGTGAAGAAGGCCAAGGAAAACATGAGAGATAGCATTTATTTAACTATAATAAGTCAGAGTGATGATTGCAATCTCTAAAATCTTCACAAAAGAAAAGCAAAAGAAAGGGGACCTCATGAGTTAACAGAAAGTCATAAAAATGTGTCTAATAAGTAGAAAAAGAAGAAGAAGGAAACAGAAGTCAGATCAAACAATTAGAAAAAATATACAATGATAATATAGACTAAAATATATCAATACTGTATGAATATAAATTTAATTAAATTTACAGTTAAATATCCGTGATGTTTCAAGCTGATTAAAACAACGGTGTCTGACAAAAGGCATACTTACAAAAAAGGACAGAAAGAAAAAGTAGACAGTGTAAAGCCTAAGAGAAAGTTGATCTTGCTGTGTTAAAACCTGGAACACTTGGCTTTTAGAAAGACATATCACTAAATTTAAATAGTAAAATTTCACCATGAATTAAGTGTAAATGCATTAAGGAGAAATTTTACACTGACCTGTACCTAGTAAATGAATAATATCAGTCATCTGTGAATTTGAAAATTAGAAAGATTGGAAGAACTATAGGCTACATTTAATTCTTCTAATGAGACTGAAAACTAAGTCTCACCCTCATTTTACAGATAAGAATTGCAATTCTAAGAGTAATTACCATGTCCAAAATTACTAATTTGTCCAGAGTAATAAATGACAGCCAGAACTAAAATGTAAATTTTGTTGTTGCTATGTTTTTCATGTAAATCTTATAAATGAGAGAAATAGGACCACAGCCAGATATGGCAGGAAGGTTAAATGGAGGTTTTTGTTTGGTTTGTTTATTCATTTGTTGTTTGTTTGTTTATTTATTTATTTTTAAGACAGGGGAGTAACTTGTAAATTAGCCAGTGCAGAGAAAGATATGAAAATTGCCATTTAGACAGAAAGGAAAGAAATAATTATGGGAACAGAGTTCTCTGGAATGAGGGAAGAATAAGTGCTTAATAAAGAAATTTAAACTCTTTCTTTGCTCCTTTAAATAATAGCTCCAAACTAAACTACTTACAGAAGTCAGACTAACAAAGTAGATGTCTGAAGCATGATCAGTATATTAGTTTCCAAGTGCTGACATAACAAATTACTATAATCTGGGTGACTTAAAATGAGAGAAATTTATTCTCCCAATGTTCTGGAGGCTGGAAGTCTGGAACCAAGGTTACAGTGGGGCCATGCTCTGTCTGAGGGCTCTAGGGAAGAATTACTCCTGCTGGTTCCCAGCTTCTGGTGGTTGCCAGCAACCTCTGCTGTTCTTTGGCTCACAGCTGCACCACTCCAATTCTGCTTGTGATGTCATGTGGCCTTCTTTCCTCTGTGGGTATCTGTGTCTTCCATCTTTTCTGCTGAAAACCCTAGTCATTAGACTTAAGGCCTGCCCTGATTCAGAGTGACCTTCTCTGACACCTCTTTTGTTCTTCCATTGTCTAACCATTCACATCTGTAACTATTGTATTTCCAAATAAGTTCACGTTTCAAAGTGCTGACAGGACTAGAACATCTTTTCATCTTTTTAGGTGAAATTTTCTACTTTCACTGACTAAGAAGATACTTTCTAATATCTGCAGTTGAGAAGTTGCAGGGGTTATTGATTACAAAACTACTCCAATGTTTCAATCTGCAATTCCTAGGTTGGCCAATTTCACCCTAAACATTAAAAAAAATTTGTGCATTATAATTATACATAATAGTGGGATTCATTATGCCATATTCCCACAGGCACATGACATAATTACTTGATCTTCCCAAGTACCTTCCCTTCCCTTCCCTCCTCCCGCCCTCCCCTGATTTACTTGTTCTAGTCTACTGTGACAGTTATCTTCTCCACTATCTTTGCTCCTTCCTTACCATTAGATTACAGATTCTTCTGGAGCAATAAAACATTTTCTTCTCTTCTCCTCTCACTCCCTATTGTACATACTGGTCACTTCTAAATCGTATTGTGATAGCTTCAAAATACTTCTTTTAAAATTGAAGTTATTCTATTTTATCACCATAGAACTATTAATATGAAATAATAACAAAACATATTTTTAAGAAAGGACTGCATAGGAAAATTAAATTGTTATTAATCACCTACTGAACATCAGGTTAAAGAAAGTGAATTATTTGTGCTTCTGGTGTATTTTATATTACGACTTTTATAATACTGCCCAGGAAGGAAACTCATTTATTATTCGATAATTCCCACTTCATGAACTACTGGATGGAGTTTACTTTGAAACTTGGAAGGATTTTTCTCTTACCTGGAGCAATGAAACAAACTTATTATACTTATGTCTTAGAGGAAAAAAGATACAAATTCTGAAAAGATTTAGCTCTTTGGGGATTGCAATATTTCAATTAATGACACTCCTTCAAATCTCTTAAATCCTGCTTCTTTGCTCAAAATTCTTTCTATTATCATAAATTTATTCTCTTGTGTTAGGACAAGTCTAAACTAGCAAAATGAAGTAGAAAATGGAGCCAATTATTTAGATAATTATAGTAAAATACTTTTTTCTCATTACTGTATATTTCAGATAAAATCTTTTTAAAAACTTGATTATAAAAACTACCCCAGTTCCTTTCTAATAGTTTGTAAAGTTAGATAATATTATTTAAAATTTCTAAGACTTGTGAACTTTTTGACTTTGACAGTCTATGTAGGTAAATAACTCCATTAGCAGGCCTAAAATATGTCTGGGGAATTGAGTTAGAAGTAAAATGTTAGACTTTGATTAGTGAGTGTAAGGTATTAGAAAATTTACCCAAATAGACATATGAAATTCTGTTCCTTAGAGTCTACGTCCAAATCAGTAAATAAAATGAAGAATCAAAGTAATTATCTAAATAAAGAAACTACAAAACTAATGTCTTCATTATAAAGTATAAAAGTTCAAAAAAAAGTGTTTATGATTAAAGCTTTCAAATTTGCCCCCACTTTACATCTTTTTTTTTTCACCTAAAACTTTAAGATATAATGATGTTTTCTGGCATGATATAAAGGAGAAAAGACATGATATTTGCTCCTTAAAACTGAAGTCATCTATTAATTATCCAGAATATTATGAGCTATATTTTCCCCTTTTATGTACTGGAATTATCCTAATATGTTAGTTTATTTTGGTTTCTAAAATATTCTTTAATTGTCTATTTTTGTATTTTATTGTGCTGCTAAAATTTTACCTAGGTCTACACATATGATGATATGGATACTGCTAGCTCACTGTACTGAAAAAAGAAGTTTGTTAATTACATAAAAAGGCATATTTAAGGTGAATTAAACAATTAAATGTGCATAAGTAAAAATATGAAGAATAGAACTTTATGATGAAATATTTCTTAAATGAAACACCATGAGACATACCATAGAACAAAAATGAAGAGACTGAACATATCAAAATTAAGGACTTCTGTTAATAACTGGACAATGTTGTAGCACAATGCATTACTCCCACGTTTGGGGAGATGCTGGCAAAAATAAGCCTACTGTGTTGTCAGTCCCATAAAAGTATAGCAACACAATTATGTGTAGTTCCTTATACTTGATAATGATAGTAAATAACTGTGTTCCTGGTTTATGTGTTTACTATACTTCATCATTAATTTTGAGTGTACTACTATTTAATAAAACATTTTCTGTAAAAAAAGGCAGCATTAAAAATTTGACTAACAGGCTGTGAGAAAACATTTTCATTGTCCTAAACCTGACAAGACTTAATATCTACATATAGCTCTTGTAAAACAATAAGATTCAACAAAACATAAAAATAAGAAGAAGAATTATCAGAGGAAAGAAAAATTCAAATGTCTGACAAATACATGAAAAGAAGATTAATTTCACATCAAGCCAAATAAATGTAAATTAAAACTACAAATAGATATCTATATGCATCCAACTTTTGAAAATTAGAAATTCAGTATCAATATTGTCCAGGATTTGGGAAAAGACAATTTCTTATGTACTATCTTTGCATATGAACTGATGTAATCCTTCACAAGAAATATTTTTCAGGTTTACATGAAATAGTACATATATAATTTATGACCCAATCTCTGATCTAGAAGTAGTAAATTCCACTCCTGGATATTTACCTGAGAGAAATTCTTACATAGCTCATTGTTGCTTCTTTTTTTTTTTTTTTGAGCTAACAAATATATGGAAGCAAATTAGAAGCCTGTCATTATGGAAATGGAAATGTAAAAAGGAGGTAATTGGATATCTCCTATTAGAAAACCTCTGTTAAGAGCAATGGGCCTTAAGAGAGCAAGCAGGAGAGTCAGGATATATTCAACAGAGCAAAAGGATAACATTTTCAAGTGCTTTCTTACTGAGGACTTGCTGTTATCATAGGAGCATGTGACATCTTCTTTACGTCAGATTTATATGTTTTCCTTTAATTGAAAAAGAAACTGAGTAGGATGTTGCCAGTGGAGAGCACATATTGATCCTGGATTTCCATCCCCAATAGAAAATGCCAGGCATCAATTTCCTGCCTCACTGGTGTAGGGCTGGATGTGGCTTAGCTAGAGTCAGGACTAGAGTCAACACCACCCAACAGTGATGAGAGCATCTCAATGGTGTCAGTGCAAGTCATATTGCAGGAGAAATTGAAAACCCCTCTCCTTTCTCAGATTGGAGAGAGTAAGTGGAAGCCTGCTGAGGACCTGGGATTTCTCACTCTGTTAAGCAACAATTAGCAGCTCTCCTCTTGTGGGTATCAGTGGAGGCTGAGAGCTACCAAAATGCTTTGCAACAATTCCCCGGCACTCCTCAATTCCCTGCACCTATATTTTAAAGAAAGCCTGCTAAGGCAGATATTTAAATGGGATCAAGAGGTTCAGAACATACCTCCCTAAATGCCCAGGTTTCAATTTCAGTTCACTAACTATACCATAAATAAGGAAAATCTCAAATGAAATGAGAAAACAAATAAAAAGGTCAGCACTGAGGGAGGGAAAAAAAAACATGGGCTAGAATGATCTGACAAGTATTTTAAAACAGTTATAATGAGAATATTCATTAAGTAATTAGGCAAATATCTGAAATAGATAAAACAAAGAAAGAAATCCTAGCCAAAATTAAAATAAGAAAAATAAAAACTCAAAGAAGAACTAAATGAAAATTTTAGAACTGAAAAATACCCAAATAAAACAATACAACAACAACAAAACCCCTCAGCACATGAAGCTCAGTAACTGTATGGAAGGGACAGAAGAAAGAACAATGAACTTGAAGACAGAACAATAGAAATTACTAGATATAAATATCAGAGAAAATACACGGAAACAAAACTGTTCCTCAGGAATGTATTAAACTAATACTGTTGTTCTCAGAATCCCTAAGGAAGGATAGAAGGGTGGCACTGAAAAATGTCAGATAAATAATAGATCAGAATTTTCAAAATTTCCAAAAGGCACAAATCTACAGATCCAACAAACTGAGCAGACACCAAACAAGATAAAAGGAAATGGATGCAAAGTTACATCTTAATTAAACTTCTGAAAAGGAAAGGAAGAAAATACCTTGAAAGCAGTGAAAGAAAAGTGACCCCCTTTTTTATATAGAAAAGACAATTTGAATGGCAGATTTGTCATCAGAAACCATGAGGCTAGAAGGAAATAATATTCCAGTACTTGGAATATATTCAAGTACTGAAAGAAAAGAACTATCAATCCCTGTTCCTGAAAATGTCCTTTGGGAATTAAGGAGAAAAGAAATATCTCAGATAAAATAAAACTAAGAGAATTTATAGGGAGCAAATTAAATTTATCCTGAAAGGATGGATAAAAAAGCATCATTTAATACAAAGAAAATGATCAGAAAAGGAATACTGAAGCATTAAGAAGAAAGACTAAAGAGTGAAAATATGGATGATTATGATAGATTTTCCTAACTTTTTGAATTTTTGAGTTATTTTGAAAATTATAATACTGTCTGATATAATTCTCAACATATGTAAGGAGTAAAATTACATCTAGTAAAGTAACACTTTTTCCTTTTTTTTTTTAAAAAAAAACTTTTTAAAAACCTAATAAAATGTAGATAACAACAGAAGTGATGTGTATGTGTTATGCCTATGTATAAACACACATAAGTATTTACTTATTTATGTATAGCTTTTTACATATTTATGTGTGCATATGTATATATACATACATATATATATATATCATATGTATACCTACATACATATAATATAGATAAAATATTATATGTACATATATAAACAATACAAAAAGATGCACTCACCACTTAGATAAATCATAATAAGTCTTAATCAACTTTCAAGCATCTCACAATACAGGAAAAAGAATAAAAAAGTGAAATAACAGAAACCATACCTAACATATCAATCTTTTTATAAAAGGTAGTTTAAATACACAAATTGAAAGACAATTGCACATTAGATTAAAAAAAGTTCACCCAATTTTTTATTATTTATAAGAAAGTTCCTTCAAGTATAATGATATGCTGAAAGGACAATGCAAGTATTAACCAAAGAAAGCATGAGCAGCTACAGTAATGTCAGTTATCATAGGCTTTGAAGCAAAGAAATTAATCAGAGGTGGAGACGGATGTTACATAATGATCAAAGTGTCCATCCACCAAGAAGACAAAACTACCAAATGTATTTGAACCAAACAATATTGCTGCAAAAATATGAAGCAGAAACTGATAGAAATGAAAGGAGAAGCAGACCAATCAGTAATTACAGTTGGAGCCTTCAACATGCCTGCTTCAAATTTGGTAATACAACTAGGAAATACCTGGTTTATTGGAAGAGAATAAAAATTCTATTGTGGGGGAAAATGTTTGTAAACTATATGAAACATAGGACTCATATCTAAAATGTACAAAATATTCTCAAAAGAGAACCTTAGAAAGCAAACGATGCAATTAAAAATTGTTTGAGACATTTTGCCAGAAAAATATATGGATGGTAAAAATCATATGAAAATATCTTAATAGTCGCCTGTAGGAAAATGCAAATTAACTATAGAATGCTACTATACCTATGAAAGCAGCAAACATTTTTTTTAAAAAATGAAAAAATCAAATGCTGGTGAGGATGCAAAAAAAAAAAAACAACCAAAAAACAAACAAACAAACAAAGAAAACCCTGGATTTTTCAGACATAGTTAAGAGGAATGTAAAATGGTAAAGAAACCCCAGAAAACAATTTGCTTCTTAAAATTTAGATAACCCTAATCTTGGCACTCCTGGGCATTTACTCCAGGGAAAAGAAAACTTATCTTTATACAAAGTTATGTACATGAATGTTCATAGAAGTATTATTTAAAATAGCCCCAAACTAAAAGAAAACCATCCAAACGTCTTTTCATTGTAACTGTTTGAACAAACTGTGGTATTCCTATACTATGTCACAATTTAGATCTCAATGGCATTAAACTGAATAAAAAATGGGAATCTCAAAGGTCAGAGGCTACATAATTCTATTCTTATAACATTCTTGAAATTACAAAATAATAGAGATGAAGAAAAGATTGGTGATTACTCGGGTCTCAAGATGATGGGGGTACAAGTGAAAGAGGTGACTGTGAATGTGAAAAGGCATCATGATAAAATTGTTCTGTACCTATCTTCTGTGTGTATGTATGTTCTGGAGCTTATACCTAGCGACTCATGCATGCTAAACACACTCTACCACTGAGCTCCACCTCCAGCCACATCCTGTATCTTGATTGTGGTAGTGTACAGCAACCCAAGAATGTGATAAAATACATAGAACTATGCATATACATTTTGCCAGTGTCAATTTCCTGGTTTAGCTGTATAACATAGGTTTAATCATTTGCTATTTAACCATTTGATATCATTACATAAAAGTAAACCTTTGCGGCTCATTGGGTTAAAGGTAGGGGGGATAGCTAAACTATCTTCACTATATCCTGTGAATGTTATCATTTTAAAATAAAACTTTGAAAGGAGATCACCCTAGAATATAATGCATTCTTTCATTGAAATTTGGTGCATTGTTAATACACATTTTCCATATTGCATAACTTTGAGTATTCAGAAAAGTAGTGATTATTTTATATTATGAGTAGGATTATGCAGAAATATTGGAACAGTGTATGACCTGTGGTTGGTGAATACCAGAACACTAAGCATTTTTAATAGTTTAGAACACAAAAGTAAGAGAAATTAAGAAAATAAAAATTAATGTAAAAGCATCCTTCAGGAAATATATGATAAATTTGATTTTCCTTGTTGCTCTATGAGATATGTTCTCTTATCAGAGTTTTATCCAATTGAATTTATTTCCTTCCTTTGACAGTTGGCCACTCTCCAATCTAATTTTATCCATTGCCTAGACTTTCTTAAATGACAAATAAAACAACTTCATCTCTTTTATAATCTTAATTCTCTTCTTAATTAAAGATTTATCTTAATTATCAGTTTTAAGAGAATTTAAGCATGGTATTAGTGTATTTACCTCCAACTTCTGTTAAGCAAAGTCAGAGCACAAGGTAATGGTGAGAAAGCACAGCATATTCTCCATTCAGGTTTCCAGTCATAATTTTGTTGTCTACTCTTAGAATATGGCATGTGTAGATCTTTCTATCACCTTCTAAAGCTACCTATGACTGCAAAGTGGACTACAAAGAACACCCACACTAAAGAAAATTGATGTACAAGTGTGAGGGTTTCATACTCACTGTTACCTGTTCAGATTAGTTAGTCTAAAATAATGATGCTTAGATCACTAGTTTTGTCTTATTAAAGAGTTTTCTGATGACAAGTATAGATTTAACATGATGGAATTTTGTTGTTGTTGTTGTTGTTGTTAAAAAAGCATGATAAAGTGCGCATTATTAAATAAATCTTGGAACCAGTTCTTGACCATTCTTCTACTGCAGAAGTGAGAATCGTGTAGTGAGAAATAGGAGGGAAGAATGACTCTTTTTTTCATTATTATAGAAGTTAAAATCCCAGGGGGGATTTGTAATTTGTTGAAATGATGTCACTTAGGAAAGCGTGATTGGTTTTGGAGCATGTGCAAAGGGACTGTGGGATGTTGGAAAGATTGTAGATTTGAAGTTAAGAAAACTGGAATAAACTCTTGGTTCTGCTCATATTAATGAACAAGTTAATCTCTATCTCATTTTTTTCCCTTTATGGACTGGGAATAATACTACTTTATGATGAAATACTTTGTTAATCCACTAAAAAAATGAATCTTAATTTTATTGGGTAAGAGGGAAGTTTTTAAGATTATATGTATTTAATTTTCTTGACATTAAAATATGAATATATTTCTTATAATAATAATAAAAGCAAAGTAGGAAGTCCTTGTTAATGTGGTATAAGGTATGATTCATCAGAATAATTATCTTCATATACCAATCAGTAAAAATTTTTCAAAGTTTGGTGTTGCTCAACAATAAGCTTAAACCTCCAAGCCCTCAAGTGGACCTGTATTTACACACAGATGCACCCACCTCTCAAAGTAATCAGGTCTAACAAAGCATTGTTTATATGTTTCATGCAAATTGATTTGAAGTGTTGCTTAGACAATCTTATTATATTTAAGAATAAAAACTTCCATCAAGAAATTGTACAAAAGAAAATGGACACACCAGCTGGATAAATCTATCATATGTAGGGGGTGGGCAAGCACTTTTAATTAGCTGAGTGAATGCAGTTTGCTAAACGCAGAAAGCACAGCCTTAGTCATATTAAAATGTGCCTAATTTTCTGTGAAAAAGTCCCATCTGAACAGGCCTGACCACAGTCAATCATACTAAAAGCCACTGGTGCTTAATTTGATTTACCAATATAAAATGCAAATTAGGTTATTAAGTGGAGTGGTAGACAGAGTAGGGCCCCTTTCAAACCATCAAGTTAAATGCAAGCAGACAGCAAACTGGCTGTGCAAAGAAAATTTTAGCATATTCGTTTGATTAGTGCTACAAAAATTTAATTAGGTTGGCTAATTACTTGACAAATTGCTCTACACCAGAGAAAAGGCAGAGGAGTTTTTTTTTCCTTCTTTTTCATTGCAAATATCCTGTGTGTATTTTAGCCCAAATGCTATCTGCCAATTTGAAAAAGCCTTATTAAATGAATAGAAGATGGTCTCCAATAGCAAATTGTATAATGCATATAATTAGACAAAACTCACACAACTATATCCATATGCCCATACTCTATCATGACTTAAAGTATATGACACAGTATTTATATGTAACTTTCATAAAAAATTATTACAAAGCAGTCAGTTCTTAGGAAAGAAAATATTGTTCACAATATAGAAAATAGATGTTTGTGAAATTTTTACCTCCTTGGAGGAGCTTGTTGTCAACTATTAAATGAGAGCAATGGTGACATACTGAGGTTTATCATCACAGGAAGGGCCAGTCACCCAAAACTAGTTGGCTGAGGTTGGGGCTAAACTGGAGTGGAGAAAATTTTCTTCTTGATCTCAGTGTGAAATATAAAATCATCAAAGTAGAGTCTAATGACATTTTACAAAACAAAATTCATTTTTTTTCTAAGTGCTATTTATTAGCCTTTGTTCCTTCCTCTGTCTTTCATGAATCATAACATAGAATCAAGCATTTATGTTTGGGAAAAACATGCAAGTGTGTGATCACAGAATGGAAGAAAATGTTCAGCTCTTTGTCAATAATTTCTGGAGAGATTGAGAATGGCCTTGAGTAAAGGAAAGTGTCCTTTTCCATTCAAAGAAAAATGTGTTTTTTTTCCTAAAACCAAGAAAGCATATATTTACATAAATATCTAAGAGAATAAGAAAAGGTGTTTCTATAAAATCACAGCGTTATTTGGAAAATCACAGATTTTTTATTTAGATGCTTGGTTCAGTATTTGTTAATTTTTATCAGAACCAAGAAGCCTGTTCTAACTCATTCACTTTGATTTTACAAATAATCACTTTGCCTGCCCAAGTGGAAAATAAAAGTATCATATTCTATAAACATAACCCTTTGCAATTAGTAATGAGATACTGTACTTAACCTGTTCTAAAGCAACATCTGAGGTAAGCACAAACTCTAAGAAATATTTGTAAGTAATCAAGGCTTAAAATATCACATATGATGAAGGCTCAATCTTTGTAGCCAAAGAGGGTTTCTATAAAACACCAGAAATGCAAATTTAAATTAAAAAATCTGTCATATTTTAATATAAGTGAACTATACCAACCACTTAAGTTTTTCTCTTTAATATATTTACTTATTTCTTTATCTCTCCCCTGTTTATTTTTATTTTAAATTCAAAATTTAATTGGTGCATAGTAATTATACACAATAATGGGATTCATTTTGACATATTCATACATGCACATAACATAAATTGAAATATTAAAAAAATCTGGCAGACATGATGTCTTAAAACAGTTGGAATCTGAGACATTTTATTGATAGCATGGGTATAAAATAATAAAATTTACTGTCTTGCAAATATACTTAAGTGTTTTTAATGTGTTAATATTGAATATGATGCTTAAATCTTTAATAATTGCTAGTTTTAATTGCTGAGAAAACAAAAAAATCTTTGATTTTTTTGTGATTTGCTTGAAATAAATTATATGCATGTATAACAACAGTAGTTCCCTTTTAATGAGCCTCTATTATATGAATTTACAGGTTTGGTGTTTACATATATTCATCATCAAATTCTAATAAACTTAAGGTATAAGTATTATTGTCCTCATTTAAGGATGGATGAGATTGAGGCTGAGATAATTTAAGTAAAGAATTGAGGATCAAAGAATTACCAACTAATAAATCTATCTAAATTTACATATTTTTTTTTCTGAATTCTCAAGAATAGATTTGGATGTGCATTTTTAAATGTGATTTCATGTATGTATGTTTGTAGGTATGTATACATGATATATAGTTGATGTGTATGTGTATAGTTTGAGATTTACCACTGTAATTGTATACAGTTGAGATTTAAACCATCATTGGTGATTTCTCTGTGTGATACATACATCATTATGCTATATATGTCCATTTTATATTTTCTTGACCTATTATTAAATATAATACTTTAATAAAACATGATCAAGCATGGCCTTTGATATATTTGAAAACTCCATTGTTCTGATCAGTCTGATTATGGATATTCAGAGTTTCAAATCCCATGATTTCAGTAGTTTATTATCAACTATGGTGATTCATACTTAGAAAAACCTTTGGAAAATCATATTTAATAAATTTTTATAACTGAGGCATATTATCTGCTTACTTAAGCCATCAAAAGAAACACCAAGGGGCTGGGTGTGTGACTCAAGCAGTAGCGCGCTCGCCTGGCATGCGTGCGGCCCGGGTTCGATCCTCAGCACCACATACAAAACAAAGATGTTGTGTCCACCGAAAACTAAAATAAATAAATATTAAAAAAAAAGAAACACCAAAAAGGAAGATAGGTATAGGATTGGATTAGAAAAATTTTCCATCTATAATGACAATGAAAGTGTTGGAGAGAAATACACCAGTTCGTAAAGACATAAGCTTAAAATCAGCTTTAGTCTATTAAAAGACTTCATTACCTTTCAGTACTGCTGTTTTGTGAAATTTTTCTTTTCAGTAATATTTGTGGTCAAATTAAAGGCTTGTTTTAAAACTATATGAATATGGCTATTAAAGAGTGATCAGTCATCTGTTTTTTCTTGTTAGTGACATTCCTGAATTTTTTGTTTCAGAAGCTTGGTAGGCAAGAAACAGTTTTTCAAATAGAAATATCATTCCTCTTGAACTAGATTTGAATGAATAATAAGAGTTCCCAATAATATTGCAGTATAGAAATAACACTTCAGGAAATATCAGTAGAGCAGAGGAAAGGGAACAGTAGGAGGGAAAAAGGGAAGAAAAGGGAATAAATTGCAGATTGAAGTAGAGCAAATATATTTGATGCTTGTATAATTATGTCAAATGAACCCTAGTAATATGTATAGCAAGAATTAACTAATAAAAAATTGTGAAAATAAAAACAGAAAAAAATAACACTTCAGATTTTGAATTGATTGATAATATAAATGATTCTAGATTGCACAACATTATGAAAACTTATTTACACATTTTTAAATTTGCTACACTATAAATTGCATGGTGTTAGTTTAGTCATTAATATATAATAAGTCATATAACATAATGAAGAAATATTTTTGTGGGTATAGATGTATCAAATTCATACTTCCGTAGCTAGGAAAAAATTTGTTCATTTAAGAAAAAATCTGTTCATTGAAATCTGTTCATTGAAATTTAGAAGAACCATATAGTACTTTAGAATTAATAAGTGATTTAATATTTTAGACTTAATCATTTCCTAGAATCTGGTTGAATTTTTCAAATGCCTAGACTCAGCCAGACAACAAACCCTCATATTGTAATGAATACAGCCTTGCCAAGTATGAGCTCCACCATCTACTGGGTCCAAGGAACTTTTCTCTCTGCATTCTGTAAATTTCCCTCCTGGACAGGTGGCCATTTGTGCATCTGACTTTTCTGAGCTCTATAGGGAAAAAAAATCAGTCTATGACCTGTTGTTTACTATTACCATGCACGACTATATACATCACTTGGATGCAAAATATAAACATAAATGCTGACACATTGGAGAGAAATAGGTGCCTGTACTTTTGAGTTGCAAATACATCAGAAGAAAAATGTACAATCTTCCCTGATAATTTTATAACCAGAAAAAATTTCCCTGACACAAAAGTGCATAAATAAAAAGAAAAATAGAGTTGCTATGAAAGTAAATTTTAGGCATTACAAAAAATCCAGTTAAATGAGGACTAATTTATTTATATTTTCAATTTAGATAAACACAATAAAGCACTCTAACAAAAATGAAAGAAGTAGAATTATTGCAGATCAATTTCAAAACCTCAAATGTTTGAAAATTAAGATTATAATGTAACTTCTAAACATAAAGACATGTTTTATTTGTTGATGGCTGAGTAGATTGGATATCAAGGAGATGAGACAAGAACAGATAATTCTGATGTTCTCTAATTATGTGGCTTTAAAATAGTTTCCTATACCAGGAACTTCATTTTAACACTTTAACAATTTATTAAACCCTTATACTTTGCATAATAAAAACATGATTTTCTGAACTCCTTATTAGTCAATAGGTATATGTTTAGATTATGAGCATCTGTGGTGGCTTTTCCATGTGGCATTTATAATCAGAGGTACAATAAAAATAAGAATTATTGAATATTTGTAAAATTTTAATGTTTTAGAAAGAAATTTTAGACTGGCTTACTTGCTAGCAGAATGGTCAATGTATCCATATTTTTATGTTTTAAATCTAGAATACTTTTGTCTCCCATATACTAAATCACTTTCTGAAAGTATCTGAAACTGTTCTGCGTAGCACTTCATATGCCTGATACTGAGGAAGAGCAGTTACTTCCCTTGCCTTAATTGTCAGTCCTGTTTAGTATTTAAGAGATTTAGATATTAGGAGCAGAAGCCACTAATATGGATTGTCCAAGTTGAATCCCTAAGAGCATCTCTTTGCTTCACTAGTTGCCATGTTGGTAACAACAACATAAATTAAACTCATGCTAAGTATGTGCAGTGCTTTGAGGAGCTAAGGTACTTGGTAACGTATGATTGACTTGGCTTGGCTGTGCAGTTTAATTTATCACTAAATACTAATTCATGGGTATGCTCAAATGGATAAAAACTGGTTTGGGGAGGGCAAAACTAAAGTATCATTTTCTATTAAAACTCTAAATCCAGCAACATCTTTGTTGCAGAAGAAATAATTTTCCCCGTCCTTTTTCATTTTTTAAATAATCAATTTCCAATAGTAATTGTTTTGTTATTCCCCCCTAACGCTGGAGTAATTATTGCCTAAGCTTGAATAGTACAATCTGGTCATCTGAAAGGATTATTTTTTTCTTTGACAGATCCAAGTATCTTTGAATTTTATCGAGTTTGTATTCCCACGAGGTTTTTGTTGCTTTATGGCTGATTTTGTCTTTGTTTCTCCCAAGAGTTAAAAAAGAGTTGGTACTAGTCACATTAACAAAGGCCCGCCTGTACTGAGATGCTAAAGAGAAATCCAGCCAGGTTTACTGTTATCATATAGGGCATGCGTTAATCAGCATGATCTTTCCCTGGCCTGAGAAAACAGCTTTCTTTCTTGAAGGTAATAGCCAAGGACAGAATGTCTTAATGTGACTCATTAGGAAGGTCCCGCTGTAAAACAAAAAATTCACAATTAACAGCAAACTGTCTCTTTTCCTTTAAAAGTAAACTGCTGTAGGAAATACTTGAGGATAATATTGTGTATACAATATGTCTTCTATAACCTGATCAATTGTTCACTTCTGAAAATGTAGTATCCTTACCTGATAAGGTACTGGCTTCTTTTATTTCTTAATATTTCCTGAAGTATTGGTTACACATATGTGATACATTCTTAGTTTATCATGATAGCAGAAGGCTAATATTACAAACTGTGAATATGTTATAGGTACCTGAGAAAATAGGAACAATGTGCTGAAAGACCATATGACCATCTTGGTCCCAGTAAAGTTTCTGTGTAAAGATAGAAAAAAAACTTTGAATCGTGCTTTAGAATGCCATCAATTTTCTTCCATTTTCCTTTATATAGGAAAGTGTTATTAAATGTCAAAAAGAAAATAATTCAAATAATATCAAGATAAAACAAATCAACAGCCTTGCCAAACTTGTGACAATTTAAAACTATTTGATTAAGAAGCTCTTTTCAAAACCAAAATAATCAGTCTGCTCTGGCATCAAATTTACACAAAAGCTTAACTCTTCTTTCTCTATTGAGCTGACTAAAGTAATTGTAAATACTAATGTTTTTTAAAACCTGAAGCTAAATCCTAAATGCATGTTTTCTGTATTTGCTGTATAAAAATGGGTAAGAAGAACTTTGAAAAGTCAAAATTATCATATAATCATGGATCTACTTATAATATAATCATAGATCTATCAGTTTTCTCAGTAAACTCATTATGAATTGTTTTAACCTGTTACCTTGCCTTTTCTTCTAAGGATAATTACTCCGTTTTAATACCTAATTATGAAGATCTTCTCATATGTTATTCTTATGTGCCACTACAACATATAAGAAATTAGCACAAATTTTAGATATTCAAGGTTTACTTCATTTTATCTAATATATTTGTAGAAAATCAGGTTTGTATATAAAAATACTCTTAAAAAACTCTTCTGATAATCAAATTAATAAATATAATACAAGTTAGAGGAAAATATACAAGAAAAATTATTTAAAATATTATAGGATGAAGATGTTAAGCTTCTAAAAGAATATTTCATTTTAATTTACATTTTTAAATGCTTGTCTTTCACGTATTTTCCCCATTAAAGTATTTTTGAGAATCATACATATCCATAGACAAAATGGTTTTTGTGTTCTTTAGTTTAAAGCAATTGTTTAAATAGTTAAGTACAATAAAGAAATAATTAAATGAGAATAAAATACATAAAGTATTAAATAGTGTAAGTAGTTAAGCACTAGGTAAAAAGAAATAGACTATTCCTTTTTATGATCCAACAGTTTCAAAATTCTAAAACTCATTCTCCTCCTATGAAGACATACAATTGGGAGTCATTTGTAAAAGTTGAATCTTAGGAGAAAAAAAGTGGTCAATACATTCAATAATGTTGTTTTTTTGTTTAATTATAGTTCTATCCCTTATTCTCTCTCTCCATCTAGGTATATGCGTGTACATACGTATGTATATATGTGTATTATTTTTTTTTCCCAAATGGTGGAATAACTAGACTATTTTCCTTACCTTCAAAGGCACTGAATAGAGGGTAATATTGATGTCTTCTATTACCACAAAGTTCCCATTTTTTTCATTATTAATTAATTATTCTTACAAACTTTTATTCATAAATTCATTTATTACAAAACTTTTGTTGAGTATATGAGGCAACGGGGAGGTGTTTGGTGACTATCACTATAAAATAGTATAAAAATATGCAGAATTTTAGATTATGCCTAATAAATAGGTAAGAGCAGTAATAAATAGATAATGCAAAAAAGCAGACTAAATAATTCAATTCTGAAGTCTATCTCTTCCAAATCTGTGGGTTTACAATGTGTACATGAGGAACATATAAGAAATACAGGCTATTTCTATGTTGTCAAGGAAATTATATAAAAATTTAGTATTTATCTGGGAAATGTGAATTTTGAGTGGAGACATTTCTGATAGTAAGAAATTGCCCTCCCAGGGAGCAAATGAAACCAATCTCTAAAGACTTTCTAATCTGGTTTGGGCAGCCTTTGTATTTGCTTGGCCCAGGGACTTCTTGCTCTCAAAAACTCCTTAAGGACCAATCAACACAGAAATAGACCTTTATTCTTCAGGTGGTTATATGTTTATTGTTTTAAAACTTCCCTGCAGCAGATAATGAGTATAGCATTAAGCTTCACACAATTTCTCTTCATGAACACAATAGAGCTGTCAAAAAAACTATGATTAATATTTCATATGAAAATTCATGGAAAATAACTAGATGAAATTAAAAATAGTAAAGAGGAGAACATTCTTTCTTGAACACATAAAAAAACAAACGCACTTATAGAATAAAAAATATTGATATATCATATTTCAAACATTTGATTCAAGCAGATTATGAACTCCCATTTTTACCCCGTATACATATTGCAGATTCATATCGGTTACACATCACTTTTTTACATACTGCCACACTAGTGTCTGTTGTATTCTGCTGCCCTTCCTATCCTCAACTAATAATAAAAAAAAGAATTGAAAAAAAAAAGAATAAAAAAATATTTTTGACAATTTGTTTAAAAATAATTAACATATGTAATGTTGCCAGAGGGTGATTATTAGATCTAGTGATGAAAACTAGTGAATACAGAGATACATATTTGTTTAGAAAATTTTTCTTACAGTAGCAGGGAGAAAAACAGAAGACAGAGTAAAAGAAAGCAAACGCATTTGGTGGTCAGGGGACTATAATTTTGCTGCAAAAAACACATTATGCCATCATAATTACAAACCAGAAATCCAAATTCTATTTTAAATAGAATGAGAATATATCATATGAACCTTCAATTTACTGTGTCAGAATACATTTAACTACTTCCTTAATTGTTATTGTTTTGCAAATCAGGAATTATTTATATCATTTTCTAATTTCCTTTTCTCTTGGTATCTTTTTCTCTTCTTGTTTAGTAATAACACACATCTGGGGGAGGGTAAGAGCTATGTGGGTAGGTGTTTAATCTATCATTCCTTCCTTGGGCAGAGGGAAAACACTTGCACACACCGAGAACACACTGCTCTTTTAAAGAGACATGAATCATTTTCCCTTGAAACAACCCTTATTACTTTCCTTCACTTTAGTACCACACATGTATCTTTCAGCCTGCTCCTTCTGAACACTGAATAGCTTTTTGATGCTTTTATTACAACAGCTACAAATGAATCATAATTCCAAGTAGATAAGCATCAGTGTTCTTAGGTCAAGACTGGAGTTCAACTGGAGTTATGTACTGGAAGCTCTAAATATGGGCTTCTCTTGTTATATAACTTCACTTTTTCTTCCACTGCTCTATTTGTAGGCTTTTATAAAGCATAGGAAATTGTTACTTTCTGGGGAAGGGGAAGTAACTTTCTCTAATAGAGGACAGACCTCTGTTGGGACTCTAAGACTTTATATATAATCACTCACATTTGAAATGGTTTTGTTTTTTACAATTTTGAATTAATGAATATTTAATTATAGAAACCTGGAAGTAGTAGAAAAAAATCCTGCAAAATTAGAAATAAAAACTAGTAAGTGTCTGGGGCTGGGGTTGTGACTCAGGGGCTGGGATTGTGGCTCAGTGGTAGAGTGCTTGCCTAGCAAGTGCGGGGCCTTGGGTTAGATCTTCAGCACCACATAAAAATAAATTAAAAATAAAGGTATTGTGTCCAACTACAACTAAAAAATAAATATAAAAAAACAAATAAGTGTCATTATCCAAAAAGGTTACTAACATTTCCAGATATTTTGTCAATATTGGTGAATTTTCTCCTACTTTTTAATATTTACATCATTTATATGTATATATAAATATATATTGCTTTATTCACATTCATCATGAGCATTGACCATGTTATCAAATATTTAAAAACATAATTAGTAATGAAAGAATGATATTCAAGAAGTGAAACATCATAATTTACTTAAACTAGACTTTTTTCAACATTATTCTTTTACAATTATATGAGCATTTATGTGCATAAAGTATTGGGGCCATTTCTGTTTTGTCTTCCAATGGATTTTTATTGAAAATGTGATATGTGTTCATGGCACAAAGCATTCCCAAAGACCAAGTAGATTTAAAGCAAATTGGTGTTTTCTCCTCAACAGATGTCTGGTCTGACTTACAAACATTCCCATTATTAGTAGATTTTAAAAGTACTTTTCAGAATATTTTTAAATAAGAACATTTTGTACATGTTGTTCCTGGCTTTTTAAAATTTTCAAAACAAAACATTTTAATCTGTGTTGGGAGTTTTTCACATTTGGATACAAGAAGATAATTTAATTTCTATACATGTTTACATAATGTTCTATTTATCCATAGTAGGACCATAATAGACTTAATTACTTTCCTCAGATAGTCATTGAAGTTCATTCCAGTTTTTTAATCTATCAAACCATGCTACAAAAAATAATCTAATGAATGTATCTTTTGCTTGGGGACCAATACCTGTGAAATAAATTCCTAAACCATAAGAAAATAGGTATACATTTGAGTGTTTAACAATTTGGTTAATTATTTTAGATCATCCTTAAAATTATGCTAACATACACCTCTGAAAAAGGTAAGAGTAATTTTACACTTTTTTAATTTTTTCCATCTGATACAAATAATTTTTTTTAAATAGTGCACTGCTTTAATAATGAATAAGGTTAACCATTTATTTTACATATTTTTTTGGCTATTTGCTTGCTCTCTGTCCTTCTTTCTTTCTTTCATTTGTGTAACTCAACTAACATTATCTATGAGAACTTAATTTCTATGTTATTCATGTATGTATATGTATATTAATTTATGTTTAACTACATATACATTTAGATAACATAATAGGCACCAGAAACATTTTAGAAGTAGATGAGTTAATTAAGTCCTCTTTTTAATAGTGCATTGTGCCAAAGTTTTAAAATTCACATAAAGACTCATTGATCAGATTTTTCATTTATGGTATCTGGGTTTCAGGTCATAATTAGAAAAATCCTTTTTTTTAACCCCCAAGATAATATTTTCTAGTTTGTTTTTAATTCCATAGGCATTTAAACCAATTTTCCCTGTGATTACTATTACATGTACAGTCAAATATATTTTTGGAAATATTCTCATAGGTATCAAAATAATAAACAACTGTAAGAAATCAGGTCAAAATTTGCATGGAAGAAAAAATTCTTAGGGGTAAGAATATTTTATCTTTTTTTTTTTTGTCCTTAAGTTTTTTGTAGAAGCAGAGGAAACTGGAATCCATTTTCCAAAGGAAGACAAAAATTGAAATTCTGGATCTTCTCAAGTTGAGACTTCCTCTATCTATTCTGCAGGAAACTGGATTGAATTCTGAGCAGAACAGGAAGGAAGGAAAGTCCACAGGTGTTGTAATGATTAGCCAATCTCTGCAAGGATTTTCCACAAAAGTTTCTCTCTTTCTCTCACCTGATTTGTTTAAAACACCTCATGTCATACATTTGAATTTCACCCCCAGCTGATACTGACTCCGAGGGCCTAGCATGAGGACACTCAAATGGCTTCTGGAAGAAAGAACCTTCATCCTATGATAAAGTAACTTTGTAAATTAATTGAACTCAATTAAAAAAAAGAGTTTTAAGCAAATCAGATATGAGGCTTTTCAGACACAGAATAGAAAACTATGCTTACCAGAAAATACATCCAATAACCCAAAAACTATGAATCTCTATGACATTTGAAAAACAGTCCAACAGAATTCTAGAAATTATAAGAATGAGATAATTGAAATTAAAGTTGTAATGATGATCTGTTTAATAGTATATTAGCTGTTATGGATGATAGATTAATAGAAACCCATTAGAATGCATCACAGAAAAATAAATATGGAAAACACAAAAGAGAGATTAATAGATGAGAAATGTACAGTGAGATATTCTAAAACTTAATCTAATTACAATTCAAGAGAGAAGGAGGTGGGGTGTGAGGGGGCATGCCTGTAATCCTAGCAGCTCAGGAGGCTGAGGCAGGAGGATTATATATTTAAACCCAGGCTCAGGATGTATAACCAATGTGATCCTGCAATCTGTACATGTGGAAAAATGAGAGTTCATACCCTATTTGAATCAAATGTATGATATGTCAAGATCATTGTATTGTCTTGAACAACTAATAAAAAATAAATAAATAAACCCAGTCTCAGCAACTTAGTGGGGCCCTAAGCAATTTAGCAAGACCATGTCTCTAAGTAATAAATATTAAAAAGGCTGGAGATGTGGCTCAGTGGTTAAGACTCACTGCATTCAATTTCCAGTACCAAAAAAAAAAAAAGAAGAATGTGAGAGTTAGTATCTCTTCAGTGATAACAACTCAAGAATATTTGTATTATACAAAGCCCAAAATCCCAATTTCCAAAACAAGAAATATAAAAATGCAGTCTATAGCAAAATACTTAAAAGTCATGCTATAAAATATGAAATACAAAGAGACATTGAAAGTAGCCAGAGAAGATTAATTAACTTCAGAGAAGCAAATTAGACAACAGACAAAAAAGAAATTTGCAGGGAATTTATTTCCTTGGTAATTATAGAAATTAAAAGCCACAGTGATGTATCATTATAAACACCTTTTCTTAGGAAAGAGCAAAACAAACTTGATAGTCCCAGGTACTGGAAAATTGGATATATCATTGTACAACAGAAATTCTCCTACTATTTGTTTGGTAGGAATGTGAATAAGTAAATGTCTTTGGACAGCAGTTTGTTAATATGTAGAATTTTTTTTCTCTTTCTATACACTCCAGAAAAACCCTTGTCAATGTGGAGATTTGAGCAAGAATATTCATGGCAATACTATTCATGATAACCCCAACCTAAAGAAACCCAAATGCTCACAAACGGAATAGACACATAATTTGTGGTACATGTACAGGAAGAAATATTATATAGCACATGTTAAGTCTAAGAGATATTCATACAACAGAAGGGAAATGTACAAAAATATTGTGTAAAAGAAATAATCCATAAATAAATGCATTGTATGATAATAGGTTCATATAGTTCAAAACTAGAAAAAGTGACACTATATCTTTTATGATATCCCCCCTCCACATTGTTTTAGTCCATTTGGAATCATAAACAAAACAAGAAAATATCATAGACTGGGTGGATTATAAATAAAAAATATATTTTTCACTGTTTTGGATGCTGAGAAGTCTAGGATCAAAACACAGGTATATTCACTATTGAATGAGAGCCCATTTTCTTATTCATATATTATGGTTTGGATATGAGATGTCTCCCAAAAGCTCCTGTGTTGATGCACACTGTGAAATGATTAGATTTTGTGTTGTGACCTGATCAGTGGATTAGCCCATTTGAGGGATTCATAATTTGATTGTATTACTGGGTGGTAACTGTGGTGGCTGGAGGAAGTAAATCTCTGAGGACGTGTTTTGAGGATTTTCTGTTTTGTCACTGCCTCCTTATTCTGGTTCCCAGCTTCCTGGCTGCCACGAGCCAAGGAGATTTCATCTCTAGGTGCTACTGCCATGATACTTAGCCTCAAGTTGGGCCCAGAGCAAGGGAGGCCCAACCATGGAATGAACCTGTGAAACAATGAGCCAAAATAACCTTTTTTTTTTTTTTTTGCTCTAAGTTGTTATTGTTGGGTATTTTGGTCAGAGTGAATAACAACTGATCAATCCATCATATGGCACGTTTTGTGGTGTACTCACATGGTAGAAAGGGATAGTTAGCTCTTTGGGGTTTCTTTTATAAGAACACTAACCACAACTATGAGGAGTGTGCTTCAATGCCCTGAATACTTCTCAAAAGTATTCACTTTTCCCTCCTCCTAATAGCATTTTAACCTTGGGATTTAGGATTTCAATATATGAAATTTAATGGAACATATAAACATTGACAACATAGCAAACACTACTTATAAGCATACATGTATATGTGTTGTTAAGGTAAATAGCAAAGTTAAGATATAGTAATTATCAATATCAGAAGCCTGGATAAGTTTGAGTGATACAAAGGGCTGGGATCATTGTAGGTGAAAGCTGAATTGGCTCTGTGCAACATGCAAGAAATTATTAAAGTTTTAGGTATTTTTGTAACAGGCTGATAATTATAGATAACAAAATATTTTCATTGTGTATTTGCAACATGAAAATCAATAGATGTTTCATGTCAGAAACTTTGGATCACATTTTTTTTTTCTGGAGAACTAGTTGATAAGTATTTATGGGCAAACTGTTGGGTGATGGGCACTAAGGCTTTTGGTGCAGTTGTTATCTCTTTCTATAATGGATGGTGGATAAACAGGTTCTCATTCTTTATTTTATTTTCAGTGCTGGGGATTGAAGCCAGTGCTTTGCATATGCTAGGTAAGTCCTCAGCCACTGTGTTTCATCCTCAGCCTTAGACTTAAAATTCTCATACATTTTAAATTTTCTTCTAGTATAGAGTACGACAAAACAATGGAACCTCATTAATAATTTCATGTCAGATTTTATGCAAAAATCTGACATATCAAGGATGTATGTTAGTAAAAAGAGCAAAATATGAGATCTAGCATTATGGTTTTCAAAATTGGTCCATGGTCAACCCTGAATTCAGATGCAATATTATCTAATTCAAAGTCTTTGTCCATTTTTTTTGGAAGCACCCTAAAGCATATTAGGTGGTTTTATGGTTTCCTATTTATGGTTTCCTATTTGTTTTCCTATTTGTCTCTGTAATGTCCTGCTGAAAATCTGCAAAGTTGATGGTATGAATTCACTTTTGCAGCACCATACAAAGATTCTTTTAGCCATCAAGAGGAAGAAATGATTCTAAGAAAGTTTCAAAACACCTAATTCCAAGACAATTTATCCCTCTCAATTTAAAATAAGTAATCTAACAGTATTAAAACTAGCAAGAGATTGGAAAGGTGTATACAAATGGACACATTCTCATGATGCTATTATAGGATCATAATTTCTTAATGTCTTTTGTAAGATTGCCAGAAAAAGTTCTCAGAATCAGAAATGTCTTAGATTGCTATAACTTTTAGTTTTAATGTAATAAGTTGAAAACAGGTACAAAATAAACATAAATCACTTTATTTTTGCTGATAATTTACTTTTTCTTTATTGACTAATGACACATCATATTTGTGTGCTTGGATATTTCTTTGATTTTTATCTCTGAATAGACATGTGCTCACCAAAAAGTACCTTTTTTTTGCTATTGTTGAAGTATATCTTAGTACAATAATGAACTTAAGACTGCTAATTAAAAGCTTGGTATTTAATACTGCTGGCTTTGACACAAGGTGATTTACAACTTTGTAATTCCCCTTGATGGAACATAATCTTTCTTAGCTTTCTTCTAGGGAAAGATCATGCTATATTAAACAGAGTTCTGATAATGTCACGCTCTTATCATATTACAGAAAGCACTAATCCTTAGGCCATTCACCTACCTCTCTATTCCTGACATGATCCATGTTGGTCTTGAACTACTCTCTTAAGAGTTTGCCTTTTTTGAGGATATTGAGATTAGTCTAATTATTGCACAAAGTGATCTTGGTTTTATGCAAAAAAGTCTTGGTTCCAGATGTTAAATTTAAGTTTTATTATTTTTCACTAAAAAATTCCAACAATATGCTTATAAATGTTCTTCATGCTGATTACTTCTCTTTCTTCCAGGGTATTCTGCTGAATTAGTATGAAAGTAGTCACTTTTGATACTTTTAGAAATTGGTGTGGAGAAGTTAGGATAATAAGAAAATAAAAGAGTGAAAACAGAATAAAAAAATATGGGGCTGGGTTTGTGGCTCAGTGATAGAGCGCTCACCTAGCATGTGCGGGGCACTGAGTTCAATCCTCAGCACCACATAAGAAATAAAATAAAGGTATTGTGTCCAACAAAATATTAAAAAAGAATAAGAAAAATTTGAACTATATTTTTCTCACTGGTGTTTTATCTTCCCAATTGCCACAGATGCTTCAAACTTAAGTATATTTGATATGTAGTATTTTTTATCATCATGAGAAAAAAGTTGTAAGTGAAGGGGACTTAGCTTTTTTCTTTGGAAGAGAATGGAATATTTGTAATAAAGTACATCTTTGAAGGAAATTAAGTATATGGAAAGGATTTGGATGAAAGAAACATACCTACAATTGGTTGTGTCTCAGTGGTAGAGTGCTTGCCCTGCAAGTATGGGGCACTGGGTTCAATCCTCAGAACCACATAAAAAAATAAATAAAATAAAGTTATCATGTCCATCTACAATGAAACACACACACACACACACACACACACACACACATATCTTTTGTATATATATAAAAGATTGAGAAAAAGTTTGAATAAATGTATCCATTACTACATATGTGACTTATACAATTATTTCTTTAGAAAATATTTTTTAGGAGAGGCTGATCTATGGTTGTTGGCTTTGAGTGAATAGAAAATAGAGTTTTGAACAACTAATGTGTAAATATTTATATATTTCTATTTTAATAACTATCATGGATAATGGTTTAGGACATTTGGTAAGCAGATTAGAATAATTGACAGTTTCACAACATTTTATACAATGTTGTACTAATAAACTGTTCTGTATTGATGAGACTTGCATTATTTCCCTGACTTTATGTTTCAGGAAGTCATCACAAAGTTCCTGTTGCTTCCCTGTTAGATAAGATGATAGTGAGTAGTGGTTAGTCATTTCTGTCTATTGTATGAAATGCTTTATTTAAAATGGGTTTTGGGTTTTTACTACATTGAGTACAATTTTCTCTCTTTGCTCTTAGAATTTGATTTGCTTCTTTTAGACCTTTGTAAAAAGTAGACTTGATCTTAAGCCATAATTTCTGTCTTCCTTTCTCTGAAGATTACTTTCTAGGATTAAAAGACCGACAACAAGACTCAAGGGACACAGAATGTGTTTTCTGGGAATTGAACCACCATTGGGTTAAAATTGTATTCCATGTATAATAAATTAAATACTAATAAGACACTTTCCTTAAAACTTAGTAGGGAAAAGTTATTGCAGGATTTTCAAAAAGGATCACATTTGGCAAGTTTGTGTTTAAGGGGTTGCGCCTGAGAAATGCCTTCTATCACAATGGATCAGGGAGAAAGACTAATTATCAAGTGATAAATCAATATTGCTGTTCACAGTATATGTTTATACTTATTTGTATTTTGGAAAAGTTATGATTTAGTATGAATTTTCTGTTTAATTACACTATTAATAATTGAATTAAACATTCATTGAGAATCTACGTACAAGAAGTCCACAGGGCTTATGAGAAATTCAAAGATCAACTATGAATATGCCTGGGATCCACTCTCATGAAAGTTCAAATTAAGTACTGGGTAAATGTATAAGTAAATTACTTTAATCCTAGGAAAAATGTGATAAATTTTGTAAAAAATTTATAAATTATCAATTCCTTATGTATTTGTTAAACTTCTATTTATCATACATAAGTTTGGATATTATAGCATAAAGAGTATGACAATGAATTTATGATCTAAATCTAAAAGGAAAAATTATAGAGAAATCAAGTGGGAAGTCAAGGAGGAGTTAGCATTTAAAATCAGTTGAATATAAAAAGATAAAATAGTATTAATCAAAAAAGAGATACAACTGCTTCAGTCAATGACAAATTAACAACAACAACAACAACACAGTGTTAAATATGCTTGGACATATTAAACCATGCTTTAAAATAGTGTTAGTTTATATAATGTATTCTGATGTGACCAATATTTACTGAGAAATTTTTATGTGCTAATAGAGCTTCTGTCATCAAAACAAAAATGAAGAAGATATCTTCTCCGCTTTCAATGAGATTTCACTTCAATAGATTAGGTGAGAGTTAGAGAAATTTTGTTTTAGCTTTCATCCAAAACATAATCCATAGCTCATCCTTTCTGATATTTAGTGAGGGGATTGATGATAGTCCCTCTCTGCAGCTCTACACGTGATGGCTTGTTATGCTGATTGTGCTCTAGGAAGACTGGGGCTTCCCAAAACCAGGACTTGTGAAGGTCACCCTCACTTATTGGCATACAGCATAATAATAATAAATAATAAGCATATTTATTTAATTAGCTATCATAAGACGTATGATAACTAATTAAGTAAATATGTGGATTACATCACATATTTTATTCAAGTAACCCTTATATCATGTTCAAGGAGCTTGAAAGATGTTTTTAATAAAATCTCATATTGAAGATATTATGAACCATACAGGCACAAGCAAAAATTCAAAAGATAGCAGCAGTGTGATACTTTGCCTACTCAGCCATATTATGAATTTAATTAAGAGCCAACTGGAAGGATAAGAAGTCAGTAAAAAAAATGAAATATTCAAGATGACTTGAAATTAAATTTACCCACTAAGGTTACTGATTAATCTTGGCCTTAGTATCAATCTGCTTGGAAATTCACTAGTGTTATTATAAATTCATCAGAGCTAATAAATCATAAAATATTATATAGTTTATATTGATTTTATATTTAAACATTGTTACATATATTAAAATGTACTTAATATATGAGTAGAGCAACACTTTAATGTACAAAATTAATAACTAAATATTTCTCATGATCAAATGTATTTTATTATAGTCTTTGATTTAAGAAAGTTTTGAAAACATTTCTCCAAATGAAGGTGTTGCAGACTCATGATAGGTTGTGGGAACAGAAAAGAAAGGTGAAATAAGATGAAGTGAAGCTGTAAAAGTAGAAATGGCCATATTTATTAAATTATTGGACCTGGAGATCAGAGGCTGGGAAGAAACAAAGATGAGACAAAAACTTTGAAAAATGGGAGGATTTTAAAAAAGAACAGTAGGTAACATTTTAGGATTTATGGCAGTGTGTGTCTTAAATGTTCTTTTGCAGAACACTGTGTTCCACAAGATTAAGAATGCACTTTTCAAAAAAGTCATTGTGTGATTAAACACATGATAGAAAATATGGCTAAAATAACAATCATAATCCTTTTGATTTCCAGACTTTTCCTTAACCTCATTGAAAAGACCTAAAGGTGAGAAACAGTATGCAGAATTTTACTTGACTATCAATCAAGGGGAAGGGTCTCTCTCTCTCTCTCTCTCTCTCTCTCTCTCTCTCTCTCTCTTCTCTCTCTTAGTCATACTACTATCTTTAGGTAGATAGATAAAGATGTAGTCCAAAATAGTAGTAGAACTTTACTTGACTATGGACCAAAGAATAGGACGTGTGTATGTATTCAGAGAGATGGAAAAACATGCTGCCCTTTGGTCTGTGATCAGATAAATCAACACACTAATTTTTACCATTAGGTCTTTAAGTCTATTTTTATATTTAGAAGTCTTATATAATCAAAACAAAACAAAACCCCCTTATTTTAGCATATTCTCTCTCTCGCTCTCTCTAATATATATATATGTGTGTGTGTGTGTGTGTGTGTGTGTGTGTGTATGTGTGTGTATACATATATACATACATACACAAATATACACAGTATGTATGTATATACACACAGATATATATATTAATCATTAGTGATATGTATTTATAATTTTAATATATTTCTTAATGTCATATACAAACAGTGGACAGTGCTAGGATGCATTCAGTTAGACATATTTGGCACCCAACTGCAAAATATGTCCAAGGATATTAGAAGTCTACAGAGAGAATGGAGTGAATTATTAAGAAGTATAAAGATTTAAAACATGAAAACAAAATTATAAGCAAACTTATGCATGGGTCAAGAGGAAGAGTCAGAAATGCTGAGGAACTGGAAACAAAGCAGTTCACTGGAATCACATAAGGAGAGAAACAGGCTAGTTGTCTCTTTCATGTGCCATGGCAGATAAAAGAGGAACATATTGAGCTGCTGCTCTTGAATTTGGTAATGAAAATGCTATAATGACCTACAGGCAGGCACCTTTGGGCCAATGATGAAAACAGAGACCAGGCAGCACATGGGAGAGGAGACAATGTGTGGTTAGAAAGAAAAAGCAGCAAATGCTAAGTATTCTTAAGTGAAATTGTGCACCGAAGGATAAGAGCAGGGGGTGACGGTTATGAGCACGGCTGTAAATGTAGGAGAAAGAACCTGGGAGTGGGGGAGTAGATAAAAGGAGAGAGATGCAGATCTAGGGGCAAGTAGTGCTCAGGAAGGAAGCGGGCCACTATTCTTCTTAAAAGAAAAGGAGGTAGAAAAGGGAGGCTGAAGTGCTTTAGGATTATCTTATTTCAGAATTTTGTGAACTCTTACAAAGAAACTCATAAACATTTAATTTCACAGGCAAAATAGCATCTACTGCTAAAATTCTTATGCTAATATTGACTATGTGGCATAGCATTTTTCTTTTCACCAATTATTAATTTGAATAATTGAATTACACATTTAATTTTTGAGTGATGAGAGACACACAAAATGATCAAACATATTTTATCTATAATCTACAATTTCAAAGCCCAATTTAAATATTTTACATCATTAAGAAATACAGAAACACAATTAGGGGTTAAAATATCTGGCCTGTATATATCCCTCATTCTGCCATTCAGTTTGCAAGTGGAAGTTAATTCAGCTGTTGTTGATACTTTATATTTGTTATCAATACTTTAGTACATTTTAAATAGAAAAACATTAGCACACAGGGTCTAGATTTCAAACCTCTTATAAAAGTCACCAATATATTTATTTTAAATTAGGCTATTTAGAATAGAAAAAAATGACAACCTTATTTCTTGGGGGTTTGACTGAGTTTTACTCAGACTTAATTTTCTGCAGATATGTTTAGATAATTGTCTAAGAATTGATGTTTTAAGTATTTTGATGGAATGATGGACTATTGTTGATAATAAAGAGACTGTATATAGTGTCTATGAAACAACCACTAATTAGCTTCATTACAGCCTGCAGATAATTCTTATGAATAACTTATGTAAATGATGCGACTCTAGTAGGTTTTCTGAATTTCCTGACAATGAGATTTTGAGAGTAATAAGTGTGGCAAATTTCTGACAGCAAATACATTTCTTTGTTGCATTGAAAAAAGAAATAATCCAAATACTAGATTTTATTTAGTGGCAGAGGTTTTTCCTTTTCCAAAAGCTTTAAACTATAAGCTAAGCAAAGCAGAATAAAAAGAGCTTCAAGTTTGATTTGCATCTTAAGAACAAAGAAATAAATGAAAATGTGACTATTGTCTTTATCTTCACTGTTATTGTGTGCAGTATCCTTCGATAATCTTTTCTTGTAATGAGACTTAATAGCTGCCTTTGAGATATTAATGGAAATTGTCACAGACAAGGGAGATATTACTGCATCTAATGAACTAAAGTAAGACTAAAAGGAAAGGAGAAGGAACAATAAGTAAAATCTGCACAAATAAAAAGAATTTAACTAGTTTCTAAAATTTAACCCTATATTCATGATAGAAATACATTACTAGTCTGCATTTTCAAGTATCATTTGTCAAATAGAAGAGAAAGCATCTTCTTTTATTATTTTGCATTTAAGTAATATATATAAACCTCTTGACTTCAATTTTACACTGTCCTTAAAACAGGAAATCTTATATGGCTCAAAGGGTAAGTTAGATTATTAAGTTTGTTATAGTCAACAAAAGGACAGATTCCAAGGAAGTGTGTGGGGGGGAACTCAAGCATTCAAGTTAAATAATGGAAATGGAAAAGAATACAAGGAACAACGTGAAAATTACAATAGAATTAATTTGTATATTGAATAGTCGTTTGGGAAATTTCAAGTTTAAATCAGTTTTTTTTTTTTTTTAATAGCTATTATGCCATTGACTTTGCCCTCTACAGACTTCACCTCTGGATAAAACTAATCCTCTGAAGAGTTGCTTCTTAGGTAATGTGATTTCCCAAATGAAAACTCTTACCCTTGTTTCTTGAAAGCTGAGTGGCGAGTGGCTGTCATTTATGCAGTGTTGTGTTGCCATCTAATTAAATGAAGGATGTGCAGATTGAGCTGTCAGGCAGAGAATTAAGAGGTTAGTGTATAAGTTATGATGGTCACCAGACTTCTTCTTCTTCTTCTTTTTTCTGTAGGGCATTCCTTGCGGAACAAATTGTAAAAAACCCCATCCAAACTTCCTGAGAACAAGTTGCATGCCACATTTCTGCTATGATAGCATTTGATGCCTAATTGAGTCTGGGATAGTTAAAAGTGTCTCCTTTTTATAGTCCTGAATCTGCAGAGCTGATGAACAGATTTCATTTTAGATTTGAAGCATCAGCTTCCCAGCAAAATTCTTTTATGATTTGGTTTACTAACAAAATAAAAATAAAAACAGACTATTCTTAGCTTAGCACATGCAGATGTAAGACATTCATTAAAATGTATATGTAAATTGTGCACAGGACATAAACAGTTATTCTTATGGCAGGTAACTGATGAATTGATTGATCCTTAAAAACACATTCCATTTTAATCATATATTTTGGTTCAGGATTGGGGGAAAAAATAGAAAAAAGAAAGAATCTTTGTCCATTACTGTCTTTCTCTGACTTTCAGACATATAGAAAATTTCCGAAATTTTTAGACAGTGTATGCTTATCCCATGCTTAAGAACAAATACTTATTTTTTGCCTTCAACTAGGGATATTACAAACAGAGATTATTGGCCCTTCATGTCAGAGCTGTCAATGTTGAAGTGGTGTGAGCTATTAACATTCTATTGTAAGTGGTCAGAAGCTTCTTTGGTTTTTCTATCCAAAGCCCACTAAACCCACAAGTTTGTGCTGTTTTCACTAGGTTAATCCAGTCTTATGGTTTTTGATTGGTTGATGCCATTCAATATAGCACATTTACTGATGATGCTATGCAACTGCTCAATCTCTTCTGCTTAAAAGAGAAATAAAGGTTCAGCCTTGAATCAGCCTGCGGTCTAATGATGTTGCCATTTGGCTTCTACAGAAATATTTCATTCCAGGAAAAATAAAATGAAACACAATAAATAATTATGAACTACTTTTATCAATCAAATTAGATTAAATATTATGTTAGCTGAGTATCACAATGCTAATGAAAACAGAAGATCATTTATGTAACCAGTAGAACAGTTATACAGAACACCCAACAGAATGGGCAAAGATCAACATCCATTATTTTCTGTCTCTGTGACTCCTTTAGATTGTAAGGTCAGCATGGGCTTTATAATAGCCTTAATGGCAATTGTTTAATGAAGGAATAAAATAAAGATATGCATTTTTTAACAAGACTATTATCTGTATATTCCTCATCTCCTTGTTCAGTTAATTTATAAAGTACTACATATTTCCCCTCAATTTTCTAAATCTTACAACTATGTATAAGGCTAGAAAAAATAGAAAAAGTTTTTATATATTGAATATATACCTGTGACATGACCTCAATCTTGCATGAAAATATATGTTGATGCCTTTTCTAATAATTGAATTAATGAATCTATTAAATAATTATTTCTCCATGCCTATTTTTGGCAGGAATTGTGGTAGACATTTAAGATAAGACAATGAGAAAATTGGGGAAAAATTTCTACCCTGTAGGAAATGCATTGCAGAGAGAGAACACAGGAAACAAATAAATTAACTATAGTAATTCTGATGAGGATGAGTGTTCCGAAAAGCAAAGCAAAGCAAAACATAACAAAAACCAAACAAACAAACTAGGAGAAAAGGATTGGAAGTGTCCAACAGGGGAGAATAGTGGTAGTAATGGGATCCTGAGGCCAACAGACTTAAAGAATTGATGCTGAGAATTTCTATGTAGGATTCACCCATATTTTGTCATACCTTACTCTGAGGAATATTAATTATTTAGTATGAGATATTTAGTCATGCTATTCAATAAGTCAAATTTGATGTTTTTCTTCACTTTTCTTTCATACTTTTTTTATTTGATAAATATTTAAGGATGGCACATTCTGGCACTGTTAATATAGTGATGTGAATTAGCAAGTGAAATTCTACTGTCTCCCTTCAGGGATGACTTTTGAAAACAGGTAAACAATTACCTGGGTTTGTATTAAATTTATTTCCCTCTTGAGTCACAATGATCCCTTAATCTATCTTGATTCTGTGAGTCTAGGATGCATTCCAGCTTCCAGAGAAATATGGGTTGGGGAAGGGAAGAGAGAGTGAAAGAGAGATGCAAAGATAGAGACAAAGAGATGGCATTTTGATTATTATGACTATATTCTTTGAAATACTTAAATTCTAACAAAAATGCAACTCTTCATAGACAAAACTTTCTACTTGGTATTGCCCTCACTGCAAGCAACTCTGACGAAATAGATTCCATTTAAAAATTAATTTTTTTTTTGTGACTAGAAAAAGCTGGTTTGGTGGACTTTGAGGAGCCAGACTAATTGTGACCCAGTTAGAACAGGAAAGCTTTGCTATTATTAAATGGTGTCTGAGGTGAATGTCAGACAGCATAGATCAACCTCTGTCCTCCTCTTGCCTTCTATGGGAGCTGTATGAGTATTCAAAGTGTGAAGTTAGCCCCACAAATCTAACAGACAACAGAATAACTCAGATTGCCCTTTTAGAATCTAGTGATTACTTTTATTTTTTTTTTAATTTTTTTAAAAGAGAGAGTGAGAGAGGGAGAGAGAGAGAGAGAATTTTAATATTTATTTTTTAGTTGTCGGCAGACACAACATCTTTGTATGTGGTGCTGAGGATCGAACCCGGGCCGCACACATGCCAGGTGAGTGCGCCACCGCCTGAGCCACATCCCCAGCCCTAGTGATTACTTTTAAAAAATGATTAATCTCTTTTAAAAATTCTGTATCCTTGTTTTAGAATGAGTAAGTGGCTTTCCTTTAGGAATGACAATCTAGCAATTTCCATACACATGTCTGTCAGATAATATTATTTTTAATAAGATGCACATTTGAAAATGTTTACAATCATAGCAAATAAAGCCTTAGCATACAATTTTTGATTTGTATTTCTCGAATTTAGATATATAATTATTCATAGTACAAAAATACCTGGGCATTTAAATTTTACTAGAAATATTTTTTATTGCTAATTAAATAAGTTTTTATAATAATCATCACAAATTCCCAAAACTTATAAACCTCTTAATTTCCTTCTATCTTCAATGGAGTAAATCAGTATATAAAATCAAATCAATTTTTCTTCTCATCATAACCAGTTTTATAAAATATGTTATATTATAACAAAAACAATGATCATAGTGTTAAGATTGGGGAACCTAATATTTAATTCAAGTGTTTTGTTCTTTCCCACTGATAACCAATTTCTAATCCTTATGAATCGATGAATAACCTCATATGCAGTAGGTAAATTTTCTATTATATGGTTGAAGAAAAAAAACATTTTATTTGTAATAAAATAGTTTTTTAAAATATTTAATTGCCTCTCTAACTACTTGTTAAATCATCTTTAGCCTCAAATGAAAATAAAAGAGATCACATAATTAATAAGAATGTCCTTGGACATTTAAACTATTGATTTAAATAAATATAACCACCATACATATTGAGAACATTTTATTAGATAGTTGAATAATAGTGTTTAAGTATCTCCTCTCCTTTGGAGTAAATAAATATATTTTAATTAAAATGATAGTGTAGAGGGCTGGGGTTGTGGCTCAGTGGCAGAGCGCTTGCCTAGCACATTTGAGGCACAGGATTTGATCCTCAGCACTATATAAAAATAAATAAACAACATAAAGATATTGTTTCCATGTATAATTAAAAAAATATTTTTTAAAAGGCAGTGTAGGGCTGGGATTATGGCTCATCGGTAGAGCACTCGCCTAGCATGGGTGCGACCCGGGTTCGATTCTCAGCACCACATAAAAATAAATAAATAAATAAATAAAGGCATTGTGTTGTGTCCATCTACCAAAAAAAAAAAAAAAAGATTCTGTCTTTAAAAAAAAAAAAAAAAGGCAGTGTAGATGCTTTAATAAGTAAGGAAACACCATTAATTTATTCTTGGATTCAACAAACATTAATGGGCTTTAACTTTGTTTTGTAGATATGGGCTAAAAACATGAATGAAGAATTTACTACCTAATGTGAAAGTTAAACAATGAAATTATAATAAAAATATAATTGTGCGATGGTAGAAATAGGTATAAGAACGTATGGAAACTTAAAAAATGGGATAACTTTGCATTGTGGGTTGAAGAAAGTTAGATAAGAAAGGTAATAGCTAAACTGGACCTTGAAAGATCAACAAAGATTCACCAGGTAGAAAGCTAAGTGAAAGGGTGAGCATGGGAAATATGCCAGACAGGAGGGTTGTGTGTGGGGGATAGTAAGGGTGGGAATCTAGATCCAGAAGAGTTAGAAAAGATGAGTGTAGGGTAGTGTGATGTAATTGGAGATAGCTTCCTTCTTCAACTGTGACCAGACTTGAGCTGGATCAAAAAGGGCTTGTATTAATTAATTATTAATTCAATCTAGAAAGATTAAGAATTCAGGTAGGTACACCAGAAATATGTTTTTCATTATGATTATCTTGTGTACCTCAGAATTATACCAAAGCATGCAACAGCTATTCCAAGGCCCCCTAGCCTCCAAGTAGAACAATAATGTGTAGATACTATTGATAAGAGGAACTTTGCTTTTTAGTTGCTTGCATTGAAATTCAAAAGTAAAAACATATCACTTAGTGTCTTGTTTTCTTCTGTTACACTTGGTATAACAAGCTATGGAATCTTGAATGAACACTATAGACAAGGAAAACATTCAATGACTTTGGTAGGGGTAAGGCATCATCATATTTAAATTCATATCTTTAACTTTTGTGTTGTATTATGATAGGAGTGATGAGGATTATATTTCCCGCCCAGGATTGCAGGAATAGCGTCTGTCATCTTCACTTCTGTCAAAATCACCTGCAAACTGAGCAAGTGCTCCCTAAATTTTTGTTAAATAAATTTTTAAAATGTTGGTAGTTATTGATGAAAGAGAGAGAAAACTCACCCAGGGCAGTGATGATAGGGAGTAGAGAATCAAAGATAAAAAAAATATATATGTATATGTGTATATGTGTATATATGACATATAAGTATATATTATGTATGAATCAATATTTATGAATAAATATATATGAATATATTCATGTATATAAAACATATGAATATCTCTCTCTCTCTCTCTCTCTCTCTCTCTCTCTATATATATATATATATATATATATATATATATATATGAATATATGAAAATTGTTTAGGAATTGATATGAACAAAACCTTGTGGTTGATTCTGAAAGGAAGAAGGAACAGAATGTTTCAGGGCTTGAGAGAGGGAAATTTGGGGTCATATTTTAAAGCTGCCCTATGAGAAACAAAGGTGCAATGTACATATTCTTGTTGTTTAAAAAAATATATTTCTAGTCTTGGCTCTTACAATCCAACATTAGGATTTCAAAGGAACTACTACTGTTTTCTACCTTTTTCAATATGCATATTATGTCTCCAAAGCAATTGTAAGATTTGCACAGTAGAAACTGAGTTTAATACCTCTGTATCACCTTCACCTGGTACACAGAATGGCATTTACTAAGTATCTCCCAATCAGTAAGTATTATTATTTCAATTTAAGTAAGCAAAACAAACAGTAGATTTTTAAAAAATTATGTAAATTCTGATTTTTTTTTTTAACCAGAGTTTGAACCAAGGGGCACTTAACCACTGAGTCACATCCTCAGCACCACTCCCCCCTGTCACCTCCGTTTTATTTGTATTTTCTTTAGAGACAGGATTGCGCTGAGTTGCTTAGGGCCTTGCTAAGTTGCTTTGAACTAGAGATTCTCCTGCTTTAGCCTCCTGAGTCACTGAGATTACAGGCATTTGTCGTGGTTCCCAGCTAAAAAACGTGGAATGATACATTCTAAGATTCTCTCCAAAATATTCTCCTTGACATTCATCACATGGGAACAAGATACAGTTGAAACTTTTTAAAACATTCCTTTTGGTATTTTGGTACTTCATCCTCATTGATTAGTGCTGAACTGGGATCCACAAGAATGGTGATGAGTGTATTTTCCTTGCCCTACATTACTGATTCCAGATTTGTTCACTAAGAATCCAATTTCTGGATCTAGAACGGTCCTTCCTGTTTTGTAATCTGGTTATATGTTTATTATTCTGTTCAGTGGTCTCCAGCTTTCCATAGTAACTTGATACTCTACATTTAGGGTTGTTTAAAAATATATTTTCAATATATTTTAGAGATCCTATCAATTTATTTAAGTACATGTGATTATTTGGGCATAATTGATAGTTTAGAAACATTCATTTCTCCTTAAGAGGAATGATAAGTAAATATAATTCAGGAAAAATATGGTTTTACATTCATTATTAAGTTGTGTGTGTTTCTTGGTATACTGTTTAAACTTGAGTTTAATTACCTTAATGCATTATGTAAAGGAGTCACGCAAACTAATAAGAGGAATTTTAAAGGTGACAACATTAATATATATCAATAGTTTGTAAATATTAATTTGTCTGTAAATGATCATTTTAATAGTAATACATACTTTTTTATTACTTTTGCTAATAGAAACAAAGTATATTGAGGAAAGCTTAAAGAAGGAAAAGAGCTACATAACTACTTCATGGTAAACTTGATTATTAAAACACTTAAAATTTATTGCTTTAATTAACTGAATGTAGTCTTGTTTTTGTTACTATTATCCAGTTGAGATTCTGATGGAAACAAACTCACATTGAATGAGAATGTCCCAATATCATAAAATCAGTAGTAAACACTAGTCTCATAATAGTAATCAATTTAATGTGTTCAGCTTAGGTGAGTTTTTTAGATCTATACTATTTTTATATGTTTTAAAAAATGGAAAAAAGCCTGTATGCATTTAAGCCTTACTATTAGAGGTTGCTGATGAATATGTAATTAATTAATATAAAATCTATTTCTTATTTTCAAAGCAAGTTAAAATTCTATTGTGTAGGTGAGAAAGATATAAATTCTAAATAATTTTGAATGAATGACTCAGCAAGTATAAAAGGATTTGATGTGACCAATATATGCTTTCAATATACACACAAAAATTAAGTTTTTAAAATATAAATATTGAAGACCTTAAAAACCTGTCTTCAGCCACAGTGGCATACACCTACAATTTCACAGTGTAAGAGGCAGGAGGAGCACAAATTCAAGGCCAGCCTCAGCAATTTAGAGAGGCCCTAAGCAACTTTGTAAGACACTGTCTCAAAATTTTTAAAAAAATTAAATGGCATAGGGATGTAGCTCAGTGATAAAGCATCCCTGAGTTCAATCCCTAGTACCAACAGAACAAAACAAAACAAAAACAACAAAAATAAATCAAAAAGAAAACCTATCTTCAAAATTTATAGATTTATACAGCTATTTGAAAAATCTCACATTAGTAATAGCTTTCTTAAGAACTATGATTTGTTCTAGAAACTTATCTTCATTATTTGAAATACATATTGAAGAATACTTTTCAAATATTGTAAGTAATAAAAGAACTATAACAATGTGAAAAAGGATAATTCTTAATGAGAATATCAAAATCAGATTCATTCTTGATGAAGGAAGAAGATTGACAAGAAGATTAAGTATGAGAAGGATCTTGTTTGCCTTGGAAGTTGTGATTATAGACTCAAATATATCTAATTGTATAACTTGGCTATGTGTTGAGTAGAACATCACTCAGATGTCCTTGTCCTGGGCATTGTAATTTTTTTTTTTTAATCTGAGTTTTCTTTAAAAGCTTTCAGGAATGAGCTTTTGTGTAGTAAATCAAGTCTACCTGAGTGTACATCAAAACTCCTTAATCTGTGAAAGCGATACTCTTGTTTGTTTTGTGATATTTGATTCCTTGTTAAATACTTTAAAATGGAGACTTTGGTTTGGCCGTGTGGGGTAAGGGTACTTAATATCTAAGAAGATTCACTTGTCATCAATATATTTAAAGGGTCTTAAAATAGTTCTTTGGGATGGAGACATTTTGAAGAGTATTCTATTCATTACCTATCTCTAAAAAAGTAAAAGTTGGCAATTATAAAGCATCACAGGGAACATATTTCTTCTCTTTCTGTCTAGTTCAAGTATGGGAATGCACTGAAATAGAGCGATGAGAGAATGAGGGGAAAAAAAATAGAGGTATATTGTCAACTAGATTTTAGGTAATTGCAATTGACCACCTCATTAGATTTTTTTGGAATTCTTTCATTAGGCAAAATATATCCACTCAAAATTTTCTTCCCTAAGTATGTTATAAGGAGAAAAGGGGTGCTCGCTGAAGTTATATGTGGGATCAATAAAGGATTTTTTTGTTTGTTTGTTTGTTTGTACTGGGGATTGGTGCTTGCTAGGCAAGTGCTCTAACACTAAGCTACATCCCAAGCCCAATATTCTTTTAGTTAAGAATTGTAAAAAAATAAATAAATAAAATAAAATAAAATAAAAATAACAGTGGAAGACTGGTTGAAAGATCTTCTAGAAGTGGGCTGGGGATGTGGCTCAAGTGGTAGCGTGCTCGCCTGGCATGCGTGCGGCCCAGGTTCAATCCTCAGCACCACATACAAACAAAGATGTTGTATCCGCCGAAAACTAAAAAATAAATATATAAATTTAAAAAAAAAAAAGATCTTCTAGAAGTGAAAAATCTGAAGACACAATTCTTACTGTCTTGAATAATATGAGAGAAAATAATCTAACAACCAAATAATTAAGAGCACAATCTAGTATTATGATGCAAATACAATAGGCTGCTGTGAAAATGTAAGTGAAAGGATGAGGTGGGGTTCTTTTTGCTAAGAGATTTGTAACTGGGAGGAACAATTACTGGGATAGAAATATTCTAGGTGGAGAGACTAAACAGTGATGAGTTTAAATCAGGCTTAAGTTTGGTTTTGCATGAAGAAATGAAATGTCTTAGGGACTAGTGCAAAGTATCTGCATTTTATTAGTTTTATTAGTAAAAGAACACTGGAGGTTTTTGAAAAAGTCATATTGATCACCTCATAGAGAATGGTATTAAGAAGTACCTAGGTAGAGGCTGGGGTGGTAGCTCAGTGGTAGAGTGCTTGCCTAGCATGTGAGGCCCAAGTTCAATCCCTCCCTCCAAAATATAGGTAGACAAAGGAAAACTAGTTAGAAGTGGTTGTAATGGAGGTGACAGGCTTTATTAAGATGGCTGTGGGAAAAGTGTATAAAGGTGAAAGTTTATTTTACTAAAACAGAAGTTTTTAAATAAGCATTTTAGAATTCTTTTTATAATAAAGTTATAGTAAGAGTAACTGGCATTTAATGACCAGTTGCTGTTTGCTGAGTTATTTTGAATCTGTGGTAAGGATTTAATAAACAGTAATTTATTTATTTTTATACCATTTATCCTGTTCTTTTTCTATGGGTGAGAAACTGAACTTCAGAGAGGTAATTTTACTTGCTCAAACACATACAGTTAGCACATGCTGGAGTTCAGTGCTTATCCAGGCTCTCACTCTGGAGCCTACATCTCAATTACTCTTGTAATTGTCTTCTCAAGTGACAGTGTTTTAGCTATTACCTGTGTCAACACAAGCATCCAGATTTCAGGCTCCACAACAACATTATTCACTAGTTCTAGTCTGTCCTTAAAGCTTGTGAAGAATCAAAGTGAAGGGGGTGGTTTCCATTTCTTATTTGGAGCTAGAAGATCCCTAAAATAAATTTCATCAAAGGTCTCCACAAGTTCATTATTCCAAGTCATTTCTTCCTGTTTGTCTAACCTAGCCTCAATATTCTATTTTTAGCTAATCCCACATGAGTTTTTGGTGTATAAGCCTTGTTTTCATGTGCCATTGGGAGTGGGAGGACAGGAATGACTACTCCCTGTCATAAATATAAAAGCAGGCTTCCTAAACATGATGATGAGTCCTTCTCTACTACTTTGTTTCTGGCCTAATTTCAGAGAGTTAATTGTAGATCAATAAAGAATGGGATTTGGGGAGACACACATTTTATCCACATAGGAACAAAAACTACTGGAAAATATTTAATGATTCAATTTTATATTGTAATTATATTTCATGATTGTGAGTCAAAAAAGTCCATACCTCAGGAAAATAAATAGAGGTACGAAGATTCTTCTTAACCAGCATGGATGTTAAAATAGAGGTTATTGGGCTGGGATTGTGGCTCCGTGGTAGAGCCCTCGCCTAGCTTGGGCGGAACCCGGGTTCGATTCTTACCACCACATAAAAATAAAAAGGCATTTTGTTGTGTCCATCTACAAAAAAGATTCTCTCTCTCTCTCTCTCTCTCTCTCTCTCTCTCTCTCTCTCTCTCTCTCTTAAAAAAATAGAAGTTATTAGCCAGCTGCAGTGGCTATGCCTGTAATCTCAGCAACTGGGTAGGCTGTGGCAGGAGAATCTAGAATTCAAAGCCTGCCTTAGCAAAACCAAGGCAGTAAGACCCTGTCTCTAAATAAAATACAAAATAGAGATGAGGATGTGTCTCAGTCTTAAGTGCCCCTGAGTTCAATCCCTGGTACCAAAAAAAACAATAACAAAGAAACAAACCCAAAAACAAAATAAAACAAACAAACAAACAAATACAGGCTATTTAACAAGTGTATGAAAAATTGTTCAACATCATTAGCAATTAAGAAATGCACTTCAAAAGTACACTGAGATGTCATCTCACTCCAGTCAGAATGAGTCATCAAGCATACAAACAATAATAATTGCTAAAGAGGATGTGAAAAAAAAAAACAGTTTTATATTGTTGGTGGGATTGTACGTATAAATCTGTATGGAAAGAATCACCATGTGACTTAGATATACCATTCCTCAGTATTTATCCTGAAGAATTAAAGTCACCGTACTAGAGTGATACATGCATGTCCATGTTTATAGCAGCACAATTCACAAGAGTCGAACTATATAAACATGCCAGGTGTCCATCAATGAACGAACAGATAAAGAAAATGTGCTATGTATACAAAATGGAGCCTTATTCAACCATCATAAAGAATAAAATTATGTTCATGATCTTTCTTTCATTAATGAAACTGTTCTCTGTGTTCTGGAGATGAGGAGAATGATGGTTATTAAGAATAATTGGCTTGACAAGGCCACACAAATAGTATGTGGCCAAGATTGAAATGAAGCCACTCTGACTCCCCAAATTCGGCTTTAACCACTGTGTTTGATATGCCGTACACCCTTACTGTCCTTCTGCACCATCCTGATCACTGAGATAGTTTTATTAAGATTCTTACTTAAGTGTTAAATGGCAGACCACTATTTCAAAAGTTATTTTTCTTTCAAAATTCCTTCTATCATTGAGAAGTGCAGTCACTTCAAGCAGCAGCTGTTCCCTAGATTATTCCAGTACAGTTCCTGGATTGAGCATAGCAGTTTACCAATTAAAAACTAAATTCAGTTTAACAACTCTATCGTGATGTTGAATGTGTAAGACAATCTTGTTAGCTATCAACTTCTGCATAAATGACTTTTTTGGTGGTGAAAAAATGACAATTTTCAATAATTCCAGACTTTTTGGCACTATGAAGACAGGTTCATTTGGTGACTATTGTCATTTGTGTAAACAGGAAAAGCTCCAGTAGCGGGTCAGTCCTTGTGCTTTCCCTCTGATCTTGTAAATAAGACATCAGAATGTGGTTGTCTGAGAGGAAATTGATTCATTACATTTCTTTAGTCTCATAAATATATCAGGAAGAAATAGAAAATTGAAAATGCAATATAACTTACTGCATTTTTCCTCTTTCTGTCCTACCCTTTACTCCCAAACAGAATGTCTCATATTTTAAGCAGTTTGAAATTGACCTTCCCCTGAATGATTCATCTTTTTGATAGGGTAAACATTCTCATCTGACTCACATAGACATCAATTTTTGTTTTTGATTTTGTAATGTGGTATGACATAGAGACATTAGAAAAAAAATATTAGTTTTGTTATACCTAAAATAGCATCCTCATGTTTGTCATGAGTTTTACCTCAAAAACTGTAGTCCCCTGAGTATTTGCCCATTGCTATAGTCTTCATCTTGATAGTTTGAATAATTCTTTTGCTTTCCTTTCCAAGTGGTCAGAGGAAGATTTTTAAAGATTCTGGGGAATGCAAGGGATTTTTATAACCACCAAAGTGTGAGAATTAGGGTTCCTATTTAGTCCTAATAATAACAATTCAAGCAATAATTTAATAATACTAATAATTAAATAATTAAACATTATTTAATTACATAACTTAACCACTTTAACCTAGTGGTTAAAGGAAGGGAAATTATTTCCTGTCGCATATAGGAAGATTATATGAGACAGTAGTTAAGCTAATCCATGAACTAGATTGCCTTAATTTGAAACTCTGCTCTGCTAGTTACTAATTGTGTGATCTTGGGTAATTTACTTACCTCAGTTTTCTCATCTACAAAATGAGGATTACAGTGTGGCTGACCTCATATGGTTATTTGAGTTATCAATAAACTAACAATCCTAAAGTACCTAGAAGAATGTTTGGAACTTAGTAAAAGCTCTGTGCTCACTAAATGCATCATTTCTAATAATTACTTTATGGTTAACTGAGAATTGGTAGTTTTGAGTTGAACTGTGATTCTGTACCTATTCAGAAATTAGTGAAGCAATAGAGACATGGGTTCAAGAATCTTGGTCTACCATTGTTTTAGTTCTTGATTAAACATTCAAGGAATTTTTTTCCAGATAAAATGTTTTATTTTTATTCAGATAAAAATTATCTGATTATTATAGGAATCTGAGAATTTTTATCTGAAAGAGATTTTCAAATTCACTTAGTCCAAATCTTTCTTTTCTATATATGTGAAATATCTAGATCAATTTGAAAATGGCCTAGCTGTTCAGCGCCAGAGTGAGGACTGGAATTCAATGTCCAAAGTAGTGCCTAATAAATATCGAGTGCTCTTTAATATTATGATCTGATTTCCTGGTTAACATCCTTAGGCAAGTTCATTCCCAGGAACCCACGTTTGCTGTTGTTCAATGCTGTCATCAGCATCGTGACCTTGGTTATCAAAGTGCACCAAACTTATTTTTGGACTAACATAAGAGTGATCCTTAAAAGTATTAGATTTGTGCCACAGAAACACTTTTCTTTGTCTCCAGTTTTGTGATATACATAGTGTGAAAGAGAAGTTTATGTCTGTAAAATATAATGTATAAAAAGTGTAAGTATTCAAATGAGTGTATTGTCCTTGATAAGCACTATTCAATAGGAACTGCCTTTGACCTTGAATTCATTTGCTCCATATATATAGTGACACTTCATCCTGGACTATGGGCAACTAAAGAATTTGATGGATAAAACAGTTCTATATAAGTCATAAACTTAGGTTCATTGTCCACAGAGACACAATGGACTGAAGACAGATTAACTTAAAAATGTTTAGACATATTTATGCCCCTAAGATCCGTGATAGATCATGTATAGTAAAGAGAATGCAGTTGTTCTGGAAAGTCATATATAATATTTATGATTGCAAAAGGATAAAATCCTTTTCTACTATAAAATTGCAGTAGCTTTAATGCATAGGATGTGATCTGTGTGCCAGACGTTGTGTAAAGTGCTTTATCAAAAATCTTTATGACATTAAATCCCCCAATAAACTCGTGAGGAAAGTATTATGATCAGGTGCTGGACATATAGTAGCACTTAATAAATAATTGTTACATGGAAGACAAAACTGAGTCAGTGAGATGTCTAGTAGGTGAAGGAAGTGATATTCTTGTGGTATCTTATCAGTTAGAACCCTGGATATTATATGGGTCAACCTCATTGTGTTGAATGTTTGGGTTGACACTGCATATTTGTGAATGAATAAACTTCAAGCACCAGAAAGTTCAGAGAATTTTTAAAGCACATCTTTTTCTTTCTTTCTGATTTTTTTTGGGGGGTGGTGGGTTATTAGGGATTGAACTCAGGGGCACTTGGCCACCTATCCACATCCCCAACCCTATTTTGTATTTTATTTAGAGACAGGGTATCATAGAGTTGCTTATCGCCTGTCCATGGCTGAGGCTGGCTCTGAATTAGAGATTCACCTGTCTCAGCCTCCCTAGCTGCTGAGATTACAGCATGAGCCACTGAACTTGTCTAAGCACATCTTCTTCTTAACAAGTATGTTAAATTATTATGCATTAAGTAAACAAAAAATAGATAAATCATATTCTAAGATAAAAATTTAGAAGTGTTTGCCATGATGATTTGTATGTGGCAGAATTCCTTCTGGTGCTTGTAGTTAAGGGCACCAGAAATTGGGTTTTAATAAGTATCTGTTTTGTTTTTTTTTTGCTAGTGCATGCTGTTTTGGTTGCCATGGCTCTAGTATGCTTGAAATTAGGTAACGTGGTACCTCCAGCTTTGTTCCTTTGATTCAAGGTTACTTTTGGCTCTTTAGGGTCTTTTGTGCTTTCATATTAATTTTGGGATTGTTCTATCTAGTCTGTGAAGGATTTAATTATTGTTTTGATGAAGATTGTATTAAATCTGTAAATGACTTTCAGTAGTATGGACATATAAAAATATTAATAATTTCAATTTCTAAACATAGAAGTTCTTTCCATTTTTTTGTGTCCTCTTTCATATATTTCATTAATGTTTTGTAATTTTCATTGTAGAGGTATTTTGCTTCCTCCATTAAGTTTATTCCTGTTTTTTTGTTTGTTCATTTTGGTTTTGGTAGGTATTGTGAATACTACCAAAAATCTAGCTGTTCCTAAGGAAATTAAATTAGCATACCAAAGAGAGACCTACACTTCTATCTTTATTGGGCATTGTTCACAACAGGTAAGATAAACACTCAACCTACCATGCCTATCAATAGATGAGTAGATGAAGAAAATATGCTATATAAACACAAGATAATATTATTTAGTCATAAAGCAGAACAAAATCCTGTAATTGCAATAAAATGGATTGGACTAGAGGATATTATGTCAAGCAAAATAAGCCAGACACAGAAAGACACATATTATATGCTTTCTCTCATATGTGGAATATGTATTAGTGATTACTGAAGGATGGGAAGTGTGAGGGTGTGGGAGGATGAAGAGATTTTAGATACTGGGTATCAACACACTGTTAAATGGAAGGCATAAATTCTAGTGTTCTATAGCATAGAGGACTGACTATACATTACAATAGCCTATTTTATATTTTATTAAGTTCTGGAAGAGAGGAGTTTGAAGGCTCTAGACATGAAAAATTGAAAAAGATAGGGAAATGTGAATTGCCATGATTTGACCAGTGCAAGAAAGGTCACAATATACACTCATCAATGTGTAAAATCAATACATGTTAATAAAATAATTAAGTATTAAATAATTTGCCAGTTTTAGCTATCACTAAAGCACTAGGTATTTTGGAAATAGAAAAATGATTAAGAAATTATCAAAATCCACTTAGGTATCAAATTGTTCTGCAGAGCTTAGTCCAACAAATTGATTTGTGAGAATACTGAGAAATAAAATACTTTCATATCATTCAGGACAATTAGACTCATTATTTGTATTCACTTCTTTAACAACAGAAATCCAAGTACATATTGATTAGTGTTTCTGGTACATTTTGTGTGATCTTTATTCTCTTTAAGAAGAATTATATTTTTTCAAAATAAATATAATTCTCTTCTATATGTATTATTTATAGATTTTTATTTTAAACTAAGATTCTATTTTAGGACCCTTGAGAATACTGATAAACAGTTCACACACAGTGATCACTATTATGCAATATTCATTAGAGTATGTTAAATTATATGCTGAAGAAAATTCAGTATTTTCATTGTCATACCTTTGAGCAGGTAGATTTCCTAGAAGGCAACAAGACTTGTGACATGCTACAAAAGCCTCTCATGTTTTAATTATTTATTATAGAATTTTAATCTTATGGATTTATCAGAAATAACTTTTGTCTGTTATTTTATTTTACCTTCTTTATGCTACTATTCATTAAAGTTATACATAGATACTTATTTTAAGAGATTCACTATATGGTGGCATTTGAGGATTAAACTAGTTATCAACAAGAGAACCATTCTGTGCAAAAATGGTACTCTCTGTCTTGAAGGCCTAAGGTAATATCCAAATGCAATCTATGCAATAAAAGTAGTACAACTATGTTTATATGATTGTACACATTCATTAGAGATGCATATATAAATGTATTTGGTCTCATAATGCTTAATTAAGACAGTTTTAAAATTAATGTGAATAAGCTCATCATTTAACTGAGCTAAAATGTCTTTTAAGATCAAATAAAATCAAGTAGAAAGTTTTAAAATATAATGTTAAAAATTAATATGAATAAGTTTGTCATTTAGCTGAGCTAAAATGCCTTTTATAAGACCAAATAAATCCAAGTAGAAAGTTTTAAAATATAATGTTAATTATCAACTTATTTATTTGATATTGCTTCAAAGTCTATATTATGAAGTTTCATTATGAAGAAATGCTATCTTGAATTAATATATTGTTCCAGATCATCAATACAAAGCAATACCAAAAATAATCTTTAATGTCAAAATTGTGCACATGCAGAGGTTGAGCTTTATTTTGCAACAGAAATCAGGCAATACTACATAAAAAATATACCAGCATGGAGATAAACTGTTTTTAAAAGAATGTAGAGATTCTATGGAAAACTAAAAACAAAGAGAAAATATAATCTGGAAAAGATTCTATGATTTTAATTATTTGCAACATCAAAAATATCTGTCTCCACTTGAAATTGAAAGTTTTGTGGAGAAATTATGATTCAGTTCAAGACTGTTTTAAGATAAATTATGAGAATTAAATTAAAGTATTTGGATTTGCTTCAGTGTTCACATTGTACTGCAAAAAGAAGTAAAAACTAGAACTCCATATCCTCATTTCCAGTTCCTAAAGGTACCATTACTGGTAGTTTCTTTTCTTTATATATTTACACACAGCTTTCCCCACTTCTTCAAATGTGATGACAGATTGGATTATGACATACAAATGCAGCATATGTTTTTCTCAACATGCTTCTTTATACTTAGTATCTATTCTGACTGTTTTTCCATATTAACACACATAACATTTTCAACTGTTGCTTAGAAGCTCATTGCATAGATGTAGATGTGTCATGACATCAGTAATCTATAAGTGAGTATTTTGTTTGTTTACACTTTTTTTGGTATTGAAGTCTGTCTGGATGGCCCTTGCATATGTGCCTTTGTGTAACATTGGGAGACATGCTTATAAAACGAATTCTTACAAGAGAAATCTGGGTCAAAACTGTAAGTATTTTGACATTGACAAAACATCTTCAATAACAATCTCTCCAATTACTAGGATAGTGGGAAAATATCTCTTTTTCTAATTCTTCATAAAGAATTATAAACTATATAGTAGATAAACATGTTAAATTTTGTTGTAATTCCTTTAATAATAAGAGTTTATCAGCATCTTTACCTGTTTGCTAGCTATTTGTATTTCTTTATTACCTGTTTATTTTCTTGCCTATGTTTCTATTGTGTTGGAAAATTTTTGCTATTAATTTGTAATTATTAAATATCAAATATATTAACGTTTGCTTCTCATAAGTTGAAAATATTATTTCCTGATCATCATTTGGCTTCTGACTTTGTTAGCACGATTTGTCATTGTATAGAATTGAAGAAGAAATTGCAGTAATTTGGAATTTCTTGTATTTTATCTTCTTTGAAAAACTTTACACCCAAAATAATTAAAAATTAATGATATTTTAATTTCACTATATATGTATAGTGAATATACATATATTATACATACATATATATATATACATACATACATATAATCACAGTATGAAGGTAAAGAAAATAGACTGAATAGTCTTTTTGGATGAGAATTGAGTGGAATCTAAGTTGAATGTAGTTTCAAATGATTTTTAAAATATGATCTACCATTTTAATTTTAAATATTCTCACTGTTTTATTTCTTGATCAATTAAAAGTTTAATTTTACCTAATGACTGATACAGTTATCAATATGCCCATCTTATGGAATTATTTTTATTTTTCTTTGAGGAGGAATTTGGGAACTCATAGTATTTCACAATCTAACTTTTAATCTTAAGGGATCATCAATTTTTGCAAATCATTGATTGCTACCTCCATTAAGATGAGGAGAAACTCAAGTTATAGACGTCATAGTAAACATGTGTCTTTCTTTTAATCTTTTAAACTAAGTAAATCATCCCATTTTATATCATCTTTAGAAAATGGAAGTAATAACAAAACTTGTGATTATATCATTAGTGCTAAACAAGAGAAGCTAAAGATAAGATCTGAAACAGAGGAACCTATATGTCTTATTCCTCCTGATTACACTTATGGTGAATTCACAGTTAAGGGGGAAGTATACTTTTCTTCTGACTGCATCAATGATTCCCTGTGTAAATAATTTATGTAGCATCTTCTCTGTTTATAAATTAATTTTATTGTAATATTTCAAATTACAATTATATACTAGTTAACTAATATCTCTATCCACAAAAATAATACTTATATTTAAAAGATGAAGCTTAAAATCTAAGTAATTGGTTACTGTTGATAACGGGTGTGGATGGAAAGGATGTATTATTGTGAATATCACCCAGGAACAACGTTAGGCCCTTCAGAGCTAACAATCATCAATACAAGCTTTAGTAAAATTCTGTAAGAACTGAGATGAAATAGAGTGAGTTCAGTGGAGTTTTATTTAGAGATAAGCCAATCTTAATTTAGTTCTTCAGGAAAGTTATCTGTAAACTCTACTCTCTACTCCTCTAACCCATATAGACATATGGATCATGATTTGTGTGTAGAGTTAGTATCTAAAAGCTGCCTGGCTCCAGTCCCAGCTTTTCAGCCAGTGCTTCCCAGGGTAATGACTATGAGAACTTATAATTTATTTGGCTCTTGTCTTCCAGTTGCTCCTGGCTGGAATTCCCAATTCAAATTCAAGAGTGGTGACACATGAACTTTGGAAGATTTGTAGGTTTGGATGAAACTCCAGTGAGATCAGATCCATATCCACAGTTGATTTCAATTTGCATAAAATATATAGACATATATATCTCACTTAGAGATCAGGAAAAAAAGTTATTAACAATTAATTTGTAAATAAATTCAATTTTTTATTGTTGGACAGTGGACAAAATATTACTACATTGAAACTGATAGATTTGAAGACGATTTCTATTTCAGAACCCTGCTAACAGTTCGTTGCTATAATAAAATATATGCTGACCTATTTTAGTAATTTATATCTCATATCTACAAATGACAGTTTCACAAAATACTTCCTAAATTTGGCTGAAATTACTAGAGAGAGAACAAACTTGGAAGTTTTAATTATCTGTCTGACAATTAACAATCAATATGTGCAAGTTACATTTTCTAAGGCTTTGGAACAGGAGATTGTTGTCATATACATCACTGTTTGTTGGCTTTTAAATTGTAACATCTTGCTCCCTGTGAGTAATCTAGAAATGGAGGCCCCACAATGGCCTTGTAAATGAATTCATCTGAAATCTTTTGAGTGATGGACAAAACAATAAGTCTAGGCAAGACCAAAATCCCCACTTGGTTTATTATATGGCTACTATTGTACACAACCTGTAGCCTACACTTGAGATCTTATAAGGTGATCTAAACACTAACCAGACGTTCTAGCTCTTTTTAATATGCTCTGAGAGAATATGTTTCAAGGAAATTTGCTACTTGGAGAAAAGCCATTTTCCCCATTTGCACTGTTTGGGTCTATGCTTGCTCATGGTAGTGATTCCAAAGCCAGGAGCACATGCCATTACAGCCATACGACTTCTGTTAATCACGCTGGAGGTCAAATTAAAATGTCCTGGGCAAAGACATGTTCCTTCTGATTTGAAAAACATGTGCCAGTTTAGTTTTGGCCTGGAAGGGTTTTATAAATGAAGTATTGATTAGCTTGGGTGAACACAATATTGAAAGGAATAGAGTGTTGTGCTTTCTTAACCATGAGACCTGGCATGGCCACTGAGTGCATCAGGGAGTTTCACGGTTTTCCTATGAGGATGATTCAATAGCATTGATGATTAGAATAAAATGAATGACCTTTTCAGAATGATTTCTTATGGTTAATGTTTTCCAAATATTATGCTATATGACAGTCTGTAAGTTTAAAATGACTTTTTAAAAAATTTACATCAGTAGTCAAAAGAAAGTGATTTTGTTTCACTTAACCAAAGCCACTTAAATATTGATCTGAGCAGTATTGATTAAGTATTGATTCATGTAGGTCAGAAATTAAAAATCTTGGTCCCTGTCACATTCAATAAATTAAAAGATGTTTACTCTTATTGTGTTTCGTTTGTGTATGATGAATTGAAATGCATTTTGCTGTCAGTACAACTAACTAGAACAAATAAAAAAATAATAAATTAATTTTTTTTAACAGAAATATTTACTCTTTCTATTCTGAAACCATGAGGGCTCTAACAGTCTTACACTGGAGAAACCTTAAAAATTTAGAGCAAATTGTATATAATCTTAGGATATATTCAAATTTTTAATGACACTATGATGCTGGGTTCAAAACAGAACTGAGAAACACCTCATCTGTCTATTCTGGTTGAATTGTAATTGGTACAATGCAAACACTGTTAAAAACGGGCCTTACCCTCTTTGCTTCCATTCCTCCACCCCCCCTTGGTGCCCAGCTTCTAGTCTTCTACTTCTAGTCTTTCTTTTATTTTCACTGATATCCCCCTTTTTTATTCCTTTGTTTTCTGTAGTATCTGCATACAGGAAAAAACATTTGACTGTTGCTTTTCTGAGTCTGGCTTGTTTTGATTAGCATGATTTCTATAGTTTTATCCACTGATCAGTAAATAACAGAATTTAGTTATTTTTTCTAACTAAGTATAACTCCATTGTGTAAAGGGGAAGGACTGGGAAATGAAGTTGATCAAATTATGTTATGTACATGTTTGAATATATCACAGTGGATTATAATTTTGTATATAAGGATAATATAACAATTTAAAAAATAAACAGAAGATAAACCAACACAATAGAGGAAGGGGACCAGGGGAAGAAGTCGGGAAGGTAGCTAGGCACAGTGGTGCACATCTGTAATTTCAGTGGCTCAGGAGACTGAGACAGGAGGATTGTGAGTTCAAAGCCAACCTCAGCAATGGCAAGATGCTAAGCAGCTCAGTGAGACCCGGTTTCCAAACAAAATACAAAATAGGACCGGGGATGTAGTTCAGTGGTTGAGTGCCCCTGAGTTCAATCCCTGGTATGCCTCTACCCCCTAAAAAAAAGGTGCTTAAGGAATAATTTACCACACCCTTCATTACCCATCATGGCAAAGGACATCAGTGATAACCATAAACTTGAGAAACTGTAAGGATAATTAACTTAATACCATCTTTTACCCACTACTCATCTACACCACTACTATTATCCCTGAGGTTAAGACTTCAAATGCCTTTTATAAGAGAAATTTGCAACCCACACACTCCCTTCATATTGATGCTGCTTATTCTTTTAACCAATCTTTTCTTCTAGGAATACTTGACAAGATTCATTTTCTTTATTCTGTTCTACCATTCTTAGATGTCTGCATTTTTATCATCACCATAAAAATGTCTGTTCATGACATATACCATTGGTCTTGGGTTTCAATTTCTCTCATTCATACTTTGTTCATTGAAGATGTATGAAAATGACATTGACATTTGATTGAAAACTTTAAAAAAATTAAGGTAGACACAATATCTTTATTTTGCTTATTTATTTTTACGTGATGCTAAGGATCAAACCCAGTGCCTCACAAGTGCAAGGTAAGAGCTCTACCACTGAGCTACAACCCCAGCCCTTTGATTGAAAACTTCTAAATTTTAAATCCTATTACTAATATGTGTGTCTATAATATCCTCATGAATGAACTATCCAAAAAGCTTCTGAAATTTTTTTGGACTGATGACCTTTATATTTATTTTAGCATTACTTTCTTACCTTGATCCTATCTGGATCTTGTAATTTTCAAGTAATGTTCTGCTTCATGAATCTTAAACACTCTCACTTCTATTATTGCTCGCTCTCACTCTCTCTCTCTCTCTCTCTCTCTCTCTCTCTCTCTCTGCCTAAATTCACAATGAATTTTTTCTTTATTATTTCTAACTTTAAGGTATTGCTTTATTCTTTGACAGCACAATTATAACAAACCTAAACAAATACCATATAAAGCATATGGATTGTCAAAATACTTAATACAAATCCATTAAATTTATCACAAAGAATGACCACTGGACACAACCAAGGGTCAGAAGGATTTCATTTGAAACAGAAATATTCATAACATATATTAGCTGCAAGAGACTCATAAATAAAAGGCATAAAACAATCTTTAAAGTTGTATTGAGAAAGAATACCAACCTTTATTACCTAAGCTGGTCAAACCTCACTATATTTCTATTTTTTCTTTTTATTTGTGTGTATGTTTAGCCATTTAATTCACTCAACTAACGTTCAGCCCATGCAGCTCACACCATCATTACTAAGGCTGTACCCCAAATCCCTAAGAGTAAGGTCATACAGTCAAAGAATACAAGACATGCTAGAAAGGTTAGGAAGCAGAATTCTGATTATCTTTTTCTGTTAATGAGAATGTCAATCCTCAAGTCCTAGATATTGTTTCCTAACCCACTCATATTAGATCCAATAGCCTTGTTCTCTGCCATTGGTTACTAACCAATTATTAATGTAAGTTATTCCAATTATCTTTATTTTTCCTGTTCCCTCTCCTGAGCTCTATTGCTATCAGATAAAAGGTTACAATAGCCAACTCCACAATGCAACAGACTTATGTATCTATCACAAATGAGTTTTCAAAATGACATGAAACTACCAATACTAGTTATTTTATCCCAGAAAACTATGAATAGCTAGGAAATTTTCTGATTTTCTCCCTATTATTAAAAGCCCTGACCTGCAAATTTATTTCATTTTTTATTTTTGAAAGACAATATTTTTCTTTCTCATTCACTATTTTGTACATTTGTGCTCTATCTCTTCATTATGAATTAAGATAGCTAGAGTTGTTGCTTGTTTTCTAGAAAAATAAATGAATTTTAGTTTTGTGTCTCGAAATTTATTCATATTTATTTTTGCTGTAATTTCTACTGCTTCCCGAATGTCTTTCTACAACATTTTCATCCCTTTATTTAATAATACAATCACTTGAAGTAATAAATTTCCTTCCAAGATAACTATGGCAGAATTGTTTATATTTTTATATGCCTTGACTTAATCATTAGTGTTTTCTAAATATGTTAACCTTTAATATTTGTTTCTTATTTACAGAAGGAGTGGTTATAATGTATAAAATTTACAACTGGTTGCTTTTAGGTGTTCAACTATTTACTGATTTCCATTTTTTATTACTATTTTGATGAGGTAGTGGTTCATAGCAATTTCAGCTTTTCAATGTGATAAATCGAGTTGATATGCAAGGATTTTTGCTATACACCACTTGCTCTCATACTCTACTCCTTGACACTAACTTATACACAATTCAAACTAATACAAAAGTAGATGTTTGAAAATATATTTGTGGTTACAAAGTCAATTAAAGGATATCTATCTGACATCTGATGGTATGAATTTCTTACAAACTAATCCGTCAAAAGATAACCATACCCTGGAAAAATCCAAAAGTCTGGAGACAAAACAAAACAGGCAACTTATGAAAGAGAGATAAATTCTTGAACGGTAAGCATCAGTATGTGAGTTTTCTAGGATGTGTTTTATTTTCTTTGGTTTTGTAGCTTTATCACTGAGCAGCATAGCATGGATGGCTAAAATTCTAGTAAACACAGGAGGCCCAGTATTCTCTGGCTAGAGACTCAAGGAGAGGGGCCCAAGTTTCCATGGGTACTGGAGAATGAGGGGAGAAGGCTGGCAAAGAGAGAGCTAGAGAGGGGGATGCATTAACTCATATATGGAATCTGTCCAGTCTCAGGCTGACCATGAAATCATGTGCTCATGTGGAAGATGGAAAGGTTATGCTGTTTGAACAGAAATTTGAACTACCAAACAGAAGAGAAGGACAGATTTAAAATTGGAGTCTTGTAAAGTTAATTTTCCCTTAAAACAAAAACACAAACATTTTTTTTTTCAGAATAACACTGCAGCACCCAGATTTCCTCTCTCATAATTTATATAATATTCAGAGTTCAATAGAAATTTACTTGAAACAAAAACAATGAAGACACAGCTATGTTTAACCTGATTTGAACACCACACACACACACACACACACACTATATATATATATATATATAAAGCATCACACAATTCTCTCTTAATATGTACATTTTTAATGTTTTATTGTTATCAATTAGAAAACTTAATAAAAAAGCAATCAGCACATAATTTTGGATACATGATATTGGAATAGAAAACAAAGCATGAAATAACTATCCATAAAATAGCACTCACACACAAAAATCCAGAAAACGGGTATACATTCCCAAGGCAAAGAAAATTAGTAGATCCAGTCTAAGACATTGGCAAATTTCTAGAGTCATATGATTTGCCCAAATTGCATCAGGATGACATACACAATTTAAACAGATCAATTTCAAGTGATGAAATAGAAGATGCCATCAGAAGCCTACCAATAAAGATAAGCCCAGAACTGGATGAATACACAGCTGAGTTGTACAGGACAGTGTGTGTACTATTCGGTGTCACTTTGTGTCACTGAGACCAAAATATCTGATAAGAGGAAGTACAGTGTAACTTGGGCTTACAGTTTTCAAGTTCAGTACAGTGGTGGCCAATTTCATTATTGTGGGCTTGAGATATAGCAGAACTTCATGGAAGACGGACAAGGAGAGGAAAACTGATTATCTCATGACAGTTGGCAATCAGAGAGACTGAGAGAAGGTTCCACAGTACGGTCCAGACCACATCCCCCATAATCATCTTCCTCAGCATGCTCCTCCTGCCTGCAGTTGCCACCCATTGGTCAATTCAAATTATTAAGTTTCAAATGAGTTAATCCACCAATGAAGTTACAACTTTCATAATCTACTAATTTTGCCTAAACACCTGATCCTATCTAGGGACCTTAAAGATTCAAACCATAACCATGTGGTTTGATAACCCATTCCTTCTTATCTCAAAGCAACATTTTATTGTATGCATGTCTTATTTTGCAGATTCACCTACTGAGGAACAGCTTTGTCACTTCCAGTGTTTGGTGACTATGTGGAAAATTTCCTATGAAGGATTATGTACAGGTTTTAATGTGGACATAAGTATCAACAAATCAGTTAGGTAAATATGTAGGAATACATATACATGATGAAATTCATTGTAAAATTTTATCTGACTTCATGTACAGTTCTCTGTGTGGTCACAAGTTATATAAAACTGTTTTAAAAATGTCTCTGACATACTACATTGCCATCAGCAATGTAAGAGTGCTGTAGTTGCCAGCACTTGGTTTTCAATTTTCATGTATTTCAGACATTCCTATAGGTATGTAGAAATATCTTCTTGTTTCTGAATTTCAATTTTGTGATGATTAATGACTGGGCATCATTTGATGTACTTATTTGCTGTTTATCTTGTTTGCTAATTTACATATTCAAAATATTTTGCTCATTTTTAATATAATTTTTCATATAAAGTTTTAGAGTTCTATATATATTTTGCTACAAATCCTTTGGCAGAATATTTTTTGAGCTTTTTTAAAAATATAATTTATCAATTATAAGTATACAATTTAAAAATTCTTAGTAAGCTTCTGGAATTAAAAGACATTATTATTAATTTATATTTCAAAATGCTCAAATTTTTAAAATGTATTTATATTGGAAATACAATGTCCAAATATTCAATGCAAATGGAGCTATTTTCTGAAGATACAAATTTTGTATGTTTTTATGTTATTATTCTTCTCTTCACAACCTAAAAGACTTTTGGATTTGAATTTGTTTTTAAACTCAATCTATTAGCTTTAAGTCTAATCATTCAGAAAATGTTTATATTTTCTTTAAGGAACATTTTTTTGTATTGACTTTAAGTTTTATAATTTAATAATGACTTGTTATTTAATATGACGTTCAACATATTTTTTAGAATACTTTTATATTTTTTGACTTGCCATGAATTTTAAAATTACTATCAACTATTATTAAACATCACAAAGTAAAGATAGAATAAAGAGAGATTGAATAGTGGTTAAAAGTGTAGATTCTTTCACCTCTGTTTAAATATTCAATTTTGTCTTTATTGGAATATATTCATTATGTTAGTTGAATAGAAGTTGGTAGAGAGATTCAATAAAATGTTATTTTCAAATGAACAGTAGGCTAAATCACCAGTTACTTTAACTAATTTGAGTGATGGAAACACTAAGGTGAAAATTCCTTCTCCATATACACTGATCTGAGGCATTCTGCAGTGCTGGACTCAGATTTGGTTTGCCATTCTTTAAGAGAGACATTGACAAATTGGAGCTAATACATAGGGCAACCAAGATAGTAAAAGGGCTAGACATGGTGTCACATATGGAATGTTTAGAAAAAACTGGAGTGTTTAGTCTGCAAAAGGAAAGAATGATGGGGCTACAGATTGGTTGGAGGAACATGATAGCCATCTATCTTTAAACATTTAGAGGACCAACAAAATAAAACAATTTTTTTCTTTTCCTTTTTCTTTCTTTCTTTCTTTTTCTTTCTTTTTTTGTTACAGAAGGACTCACTAGTAATTATAGATTAGGTTCAAAGGAGGCAGGGATTGATTTATAAAATGAGAAGATTTTAAATTCAGAAATTCTAAAATGGAATGCATGTTCTAATTTAAATGCAAACAGTGAAAAATTGGACTCCAAAGTCAATAACACTCCTGAATCCTATCTAAATATCCTTGAGGTGTACTAAATAAGATTCTTCAAGAATTTTTCTTCCATCAAGCAATATTCTCTATGATAACCGACAAATACATGGTTTTGATAATGAGCTTTATGTTGTTGCAGACATTGAATAGAAATCACACTGCAATTAATGGAAAAAGGGTGATAAAACCGGAACTTTAAATGTGAATAGCTTTTGAATGGGCAGAGAAGCAACATTTTAACTGGGAATATATGTGTAAGACAAGAGAAAGAAGCATATATAAATATGTCATTCTCATAGAACACTAAGTAGTCAAATGTGACTGGATAAAAAGGGTATATGTAAATGTTTATGAAATAGTTGTTTGGAAGGAAAGACTAGGCTTATCATTAATATTCTTTCAAAGTTTAAATTATATGACAAGTCAACAGTCATAATTTTACTTGAACAATTAGTAGCATGGATACAACTGGACATTTTCTCTTTTTTCATGAAATTAATTACTTGGCTTCCACAAACCATACATACTTCATTTTTTTCTTCCTTTTGAGATCCTCCTCCTACTTTCCTTTACTGATCCTTTACTTATTTCCAAGGTAATATAATTTCAATCACTTAGATTTATATGTTGTTCATAAATTGATATTTCCCACACTTAAACTCTACTCTCTACTTCACAGTATTTCACATTCAGTTATTAAATCATGTATATGATCACCTATAACCTATCACATATTGAATATTTAATAAAACATATTAAATAAAACATGTCTAAAACTGAATTTCTGCTATCTACTCATTACCACCACCTTCACCTCTTGTAATATATTTCATTACATTAAATTACAGTTGCTCAACAAACCAGATTCATTCTTGATTTCCATTTCCCCTCTTTACCACTCAACCAATTCATCAGTAAGTCCTGTTGGATCAACCTTCAAAATATATTCAGGACACAAATACTTCTTATCTTCTCTATCAGCACTCCCTGATTTCAGCTTCCTTTCTCTCTTTCTGGGATTAAAACATCACCTAATTTGTCTACTTACTTCCACCTTGCCCACTCAGTGCATTCTCAGCAGAGCAGTCTTGAAAACAAAAGTCAGATCATATCCCAACTCTGCTTAAAATCTTTCAGTGGCTTCTGTCTTGTTCAGCATAAAAGGGGAATGCTTTCTGATGACCCCCAAAGCCTTTGTTATCTAGCACCCTTCACCTCTCTGACTTCATCTCTTAGTACTCTTCTCATTTCATATCACATTGGATATTAAGGCTTCAAAATATGAATGTGGGGGTGGGTAATAAACATTCACTCCATAGATATAGAATAAAGAAATGGTGACTATTGAGCAAAAATATGAAGGACACAAGAGAACATGGAATCATGTAGATTTATAATTACGTGAAAGCTGATGTCTCTCCAATTGGAGAAGTCCAGCCACATAATTATTTCAGCATTTCTTCTCTTTTCTTTCAGACATGCAGGCAAGGTATGCAGAATGGCTCTTTGGGTAGTCTTGGGCCAACTCCATTATCCTATTTCACTTGTGGTTCTCAGGAGTAACTGTAAGATGTCTTAGGAATGGAGCATCTTGAGATGGAGTAGCACAGGCTCTGTTCAAGTTCTACCCTAGAACTGGACAACAATTTGATGTTTTAGTAAAGTTCATTCTACAACCTTGTGGCATAAAACTTGGGGTGGGCTGCTTTCTGGAGCCCCTTATTTTGGTACAAGTGGGCCACATGTCCAGGCAGCCTTCCTGAGCCTTGTGAGACCAGCTCACATGAATGCTAGGTTTCTGTTCTCTCTTGCTTCCTTCTGTTTGTAATAATAGTGCTCCACAACTTGATGTGCAAGGGTGTTCTGCTTCGCCAGACTCAGACATGTTGGCAATCAGTGCACAGTGAAGCTGCTTCAAGAATCATTTCATTAGGATCTTTAGGATTACTCTTTACTTTTTAGGATTACCTTTAGGGTTACTCTTTCCTTTCTCTACAGTAGTACCCTTCCTCTAGATATCCATATGGTATGTACTCTCATTTCTTTTGTGTCTTTACTCAATAGGCACCATTTTAGCCAATTCTACATCTATGGACTGAATGTTTGTGCCTTGCATCCAATCCCCACATTAAAGTCTCAATTCCCAATGTGATTGTATGTGGAGGTGAGACTTTGGGAGGTAATTATTCATGAAACAACAGCCCTCATTCATGGAATTGGTGTTCTGATAAGAAGAGACATGGGAGAGAGAATCTTTCTCTCTGTCATGTGAGAATATATCAGGAAAGTCGCCATCACACCAAGCAGAAGGCCCTCATCAGACACAAAGTCTGTTGGTACCTTGATCTTGTACTTCTGAGCCTCCAACAAATCCTCTTCACTTAACTCCCTCAGTCTTGATATTTGTTACTGCAACCTGACCTAACACCTACCCTGCATAAAATAATATCCCTTCATCTCAACACTCAATATCCTTCTCCTGATTTATTTTTCATCCTTAGCACTTTGAATATTTACCTCCTAAATATTTTTATTACTTTTTCTGGCCCTGCATATTAGATTCAAGATTAGAATTGGGCTTTTATGCCTCTGAGAAACCTGTGGGATAATTTTTATTATAAAATATTATGCTAACAATATATTGTAAAATAATTAATTTCCCAAATTATGACTGGAATACAGAATGTTCAAAGCTGCAAAAATTTAAGAAAAGAAGAACATCTAGGAATATATCTAGGAATGCGGTAATTTACAGAATCTTGTAGTCAGGATGAAATAAATCACAACCAAGAAAACAACAATTGAGAAGGATTAATGCTCCATTAAGAAGTGAAAATGATTTCAGAAAAGAGAATAGGTATTTGGAGGTCAGTAGAATAAAGAAAGATATTGTGAAAAATCTCACTGAAAGAAAAATAAAAGAATGATCTGGAATTGTTTATAATAGTAGTGGGACTAAAAGAGCACTAGTTTCATACCTATAAAATGACATAGATTTGCTGTTTTAAAAGTGTGTTAATTTTCCAAATATTTCCTTTGGGTTAATAGAGAGAGGAAGTCTTATGAAATAATCTAATACACTATTTGGAGATAAAAGAATCATCTTGAAATGTGGACAATTTGGATGTGTTGATTTGCTTTATCCTTCATGTACTGTGAAAAATTCAAACTACAGGAAGATGAATATTCTGACAGACTATACAGAGCAAAGAGAATAAGGCAGGAAAAAAGAAGCAATTGGACAGGAAGAAAATCAAGTGTGTAAACCAGCAGTAGAGAATTTTTCAAGATCTATTTGCTCAAATATAAAATTATAAAAGATGAATATTGAAAAATAAAGTCATTGATGATATTTGAAAAATAATTTTCTTAAAAAATAGAATACTGAAAGAAAAAATCAGGTTACAAAGGATTAAGATAAAAATAGTGTAATGTACCACCTTATTCCCTGCAGGACGGAAGCTTTTATTTTTTCAGTTGCTAAACACATTAATGGTGACAGTTCTTAGCTAAGATTTTTACCCCCAGAAGAGTCCTTTAGTGAAGAAAATCTGCTCACCCAAGGTCGTTCCCCCTTACCTGGGAGCAGACTACTGCACCCAAGACTGGTCCATGAGAAGGTTCTTAACTTAAGATGGGACAACTCTGGGGAGGCATTCCATTCAATCTAAGGAAAACAGTTATTTGACTTGGGAGAAGTATTGAAAAAAAAAACTGAGAAAAAATGGGAACCAATAGTATTAATTTTTCGGATAAATAAAGAGTATATTGTACAGATTCTAAAGTTGATCAGAGGTCATTACAATTCAGTATGGATTTATTAAACACTCAGGGTTTATAGAATACCATACAATTTTCTATTAAAGCATAAGAGCAAGATCAGCCTTGCTTCTAAACTCATGATAAATGTATTAAACTTATGAAAGAGCATTGATTCAGAAAGAGACTGGAACCTTCCCAGATTACAACCACTCTCAGGATGAACAGCCTACAGATGCGTATCACTTTTGAAAGGCAGCTGGACTGTGAAGGATGTGAGATGATGCTAGTCTGTTTACAATGCATTCTTCTAAAAATAATTCTCAGCATCTGTAGACTATTTAGCACTTTAACTACCTCAAGCAGGTGTGCTTCTGTAGTATCAGGAACACAAAAAAAATATAATGATATTATCTTGTAATATTATTCTTTCTGACCTTGGATTAAGGCAGTATGTGGATGAGCAGTACTTAAGAGAACTCTGAGACATTAGTTAATGGTTCAAAAACAATAAATGCCATGATTTAAAAAAACAACAACATTTTTAAAATTTTACTTTCTTAAAAAACAAAACAAAACAAAAACAAACAAACAAACAAATCCCTGACTCTCAATAGCTCCCCCATACCCATATTGGAAAACCAGAAAGAACTGCTTCTGAACTATGGGCCTTTCTACTCTTGCACAAAGACGTAGCCAGTGTTCTATGTCAATGGATAGTTAAGGATTCTGCAAATTTGGGTTGCAGTAAAATACTAGCTTCCAGGTTGAGGAGACCTACAGCAAGGAGAGAAATCACAGGAATATATATGTGGTAGGAAATGGCATTTGCCAGCAAAGATGTTGTAAAGTACTCACTACAAATAGCCATTCACTATATTCTTAAGCATTTCTCAGGGAGGAAACTCAGAATTTAATAACCTCTACCATCAGTCTTAAATAAATCCCTCTATGACAATTGAAGTCCATTTCCTGTTTTTATATCTTTAAAGCTCTCTGTGATCTACACAGCACTGTATAATAAATTTTCCCTACTCTCACTGAACAATGATTGAATCTGCTATGTTTTCTGTCTCCCTCTTCTGTCACCTCATATTCAATGTGGATGACCTAATTGGATTCTGCCATCCAAAATACACATAAAACATTCTCATCTACATCGTTTATATAGTTCTTGCTCTGAAAAGGTCTTACATGTCTAAATAAAGTGCTCCAATTGGTGATGCTTGCTTTATTGTTGATTTTTAAATAGGTTATCTCATCTTTTGTTTTATACCTGATGTTTTCAGGAGACAAAAAGAGTTTCTCCTATTTCACACTAGGTTTTCTCATATTAGTAATGTTCAGACAATTTTTAAGTAATGCCTTGCTAATAATTTCTGCATTAGATTTTTATTTACAAAAAGTGCGCTCTGAGTTTGAGATGGAATCAGTGAGTTTCCTTGGTGAATAAGCTTATGTGGATCATTCCTACCGGGCTCTGCTTGTAGAGGGCACATTATCTCAATCAGTATACACTATGTGTTTGGCACTGTAGAGTGATATAGGAAAATTCCGCTCTTCCAGGTGAAAATGTATCAACCATGACATTTCAGCAAGGCAGATGTTTCCTTTATGGGTAGCATTAAGATTTGGGCTTTTATGTCAAATGTAAATGTTTAGCCCAAGCATTCATTTATAATTTTCTTCTGTACATACAAAAATGCAATATGTCTGCAAACAATAGAGTGATTCATTAAATTCCATTTGAATTTCCTTGTATAATGTTAAATTTTACAGAAATATTTTCAACAAAATTGTGGAAACTGTGGAATCCCAATATCCATCCTACTATCTTTCCTTTTGTTTGTCTACATGTATTTGATAGAGCATGACATATTTTTCTTATGTCTGTCTCCATAGTTCAGTAAATAAAAATATTCAAATAATAGTAGCATTGATGCCCATCCCCAAAATTTGTATATGAAGCCAATTCTAAAAATACTACATATCTTTTAGAAGTTTTGCATCTAAGCTATATTATAAATAAAAAAGTAAGTTGTGTAGGAACAGATTGCAAAGATACATTGCAAAGGTAAAAGAAAGGTTTCTACTATGTATTTGGTGACCCTTTTATATAATACACACACAAAAAATTGCCTTATACATCTGTTAAAGTACATTAAATTAAATAATATTATAGAATGTTCACAAAAATATTGAGTTACCGTTTGTGGAGAGAATTGAGATATGTACAATTCGATGGTGACATTCCTAAAAATCTACATAACTCTTTAGTGTTTAAATTTATTTTTTAACATGTATAAGACATGTTTTAATGAGCATAAAATTGTTTTATAATCAAAAATATATCTAAGAATGAGGTATGTCATTTTGCTTCTCAGGAAATGAGGAAGTGGTAGCTTATTGACACTTTTTTTTAATATATCAGGGATTGAACCCAGGTGCGTTTAACCACTGAACCACACCCCCAGCCATTTTTTAAATACCTTATTAAAGACAGGGTCTTATTGGTTGCACAGGTCTTTGCTAAGTTGTTGAGGCTGGGTTTGAACTTGAGATCCTCCTGCCTCAACCTCCCAAGTCACTGGAGTTACAGGTGTGCATTACTATGTCAAGCTCCTTGACACTCATTTACATTGCTTTATGGGGACATGTTGGCTAGGAGTCAGTTTATAAGACAACCTTTATATGGGACCTTTTTGTAGTATTCTTTTTTGTTAATATAGCTTCTACATTGTTTTTCTAGGAATTTAAAATTAAACTTATTGGAGTTTATTTTGAACTGAAGCAAAGGAGAAGAGTATTAATATCTGCCAGTATTTTGAACTGTAATTTTTTTTAAGATAAAGATTTTAGAAATCTCCCAAGAATAAAACTAAAATCCTTCTAGAACCATTAGAAAACTCATCTGGAAAATAAAATTCTGCTGAATAAAATAGCAATGTCCTCTAAATTGTATTGAAACAAAACATCAACAATGTGTGAGTAAAATAATTGAAGCACTGACAGTCCAGCCCATAAAGTACTTTGAATTTTTTATAACACCAGGTGTGAACATTATGATGTGGGGAACAGCTTCATTTCTAATTTACTTCATGCTATTAAACAGGCAATAAAAAATCAGACTGGTGTCTCCTCTTTGCATCTTTTACATTTTTTTCATGAAAATCCTTTTTGTATCTCTAATTCAGTATGTAATTCTTCTACTTAATGGTAACATGGTTGATAATATGCCAGTTATTTAAATGATGACCTTAATGACAAATTCAGTCATAAACACTCGAATTTTGATCTAACAACTCCTGATTTCTCTTTTTGGATTATTAGGAAAAACTTAGTTGGTATTAATGGCAGTGATAATTTTTCTATATTCTTGGATCTGCTGACCCTTTTTTGTGATATTTTCACCTATAACTTGCTCAAAAAGTCCTGGAGGAGGAGAGACATGAAGGATAAAGTCTGAATTATGGAGATTACCACAACTGGGTGCTTGGGGCATCACATCAAATCCTCAGAAGAGTAGTTCTCAAATACATTTAAATAGTTTGAAAGACATTTCTCTCTGGATAGAAAGTCATAACACGGTGAAATTTGAACACAAGAATTAAACAACATACAATATATAAATGTATATGAATATATATGTACAAACAATTTTTTCATTTAATAAAATATAATTTGATTCAGACAACTATTGGCTTTACATATTGAAATGAACAGAAAGAATGCTGAAGCAATCAGTATAATATGATTCTTTATTTTTTAAATTGCTGAATTATAGTTATACCTAATAGTGTACACCATTGTGATATATTTGTACCTGCACAGAGCAACCTCTGGCTTTCTGAGTCAGAATTATTTAACTTAGCATGATATTCTCCAGTTTCATCAATTTGCCAGTAAAGAACATAATTTTATTTTTCTTTATGGTGGAATAAAACTCCATTGTGTGTATATACCACATTTTCTTTATCCATTTGTCTTCAACAGACAGCTAGGCTGGTTCCATAATTTGACTATTGTGACTGCACATTTGAGAAAATTTTTGTATCAACTTTTTCTCTTATTTATTGAAAAACATGTAATTTATTTAATTAGGGCAAGCATAAAACCTTGGTGTTCCAAACAAAGCATAGTTTCAGAACTTTTTAAAATTAATTAAAATTAATTAATTATTTTTAAAATTAATTAATCAATCATCAATATCAAGCTCCATATTTGTATACCCAACTGCCTACTGGACAACTTAATTTATAATTAAAATCTAAACATAAATGCAGAATAAAAACAAATAGATCAAAACAAAAAGACTTACTGTTTTCAGACTCACAGTCCCAAACCTTTTCTCTATTCTGATCATTAAATTCTACCACAATACATGCAGTTACTCAAGCCAAAATTCCTAGCAATGATCCTAGATTCCTTCCTTCCTTTTTTCTTTTTTCTTTTTTTTTAATTTTCTGAAGTTTTTTATTGGTTGTTTTTATTTATACACGACAGTAGAATACATTATGATATAATTACACAAGCATGGGATATATTTTATTCTAATTAGGACCCCATTCTGTGGGTATACATGATGGTGGGATTCATTTACATATTTTCATATATAAACATGGGAAAATTATGATAAATTCCTTTCTTTTATCTCATATATCTAGTACATTATGTCCAAACATACACATCATATACATTCAATTTGTCTTCGTCTCCTTCACTGTCACCCAAGTGTGACCTACTGCTATCCCTTATCTTGATGACTTCAGGAGCTTTCTAATAGGTATCTTAATTTGGGGCTCCTTCAAAGCCTATTCTTTACACAGTAGCCAGAATAATCTTTAAAAAATATATAGATCATATCATATCACCCCCTTTGAAATCTCTAATGCCTTTTCACTTCACTTAGAATAAGGAAATGAAAACTTCCCATTTTCCTGCAACACCCAACATGATTGATTCCTTGTCTATCTTATTTTCTACCAGCTCTGCATTGTTTTCTTAGGCTATACTGGGCTTCTTTATGTCACTTGAACACACCTAATGCATGCTTGGAACTAGCTTCATAATTGCTTGTGGAATAAATGAAGTACCTTTTGATATAGAAATCAGAGAGATAATATGAAGATCCTGCTCTCCAGATACTTACATTCCAGGAAAAATGATACACCAGTAAGTCAACCAGAGCAGTGACTACACTACTCTATAGCTACTATAGATAGCTTTAAAGGCTGTAAAGTGGAATGGTCAGATTTACTTGGGAAAAGGCTGCTGAATTATATTTTGAAAAATAACTTGATCAACATTTGCCAGGAGGTCTATCTGTGAAGGTCTTATATCTGTGAAGGAGGCAAGTGTCATACTACCTGTATTTTACCTAGGAGTGACACCATATCATGATTAAAGGGACGCACCTGATTTGATAAAAGCATTACATCAAAATAAGGACCTTTAGGGCTGGGGATGTGGCTCAAGCGTTAGCGCGCTCACCTGGCATGCATGCGGCCCAGGTTCGATACTCAGAACCACATACAAAAAGATGTTGTGTCCGCCAAAAACTAAAAAATAAATATTTAAATTCTCTGTCTCTCTCTCCTCTCTAAGAAAAATAAGGACCTTTCATCATATTTTACTATGAGCGATATGGAGAAGTATAAAAATATTCTATGGGTCAAACAGTGTCATCAGATTAGAAACGTATTTCTTATACCCAGTCTAGAATCTTTTGCTTATTGAACAGCTATTTATATATCACCTATGCTTAATATCTGGCTTTGTCCTAACTGGTGGAGATAGAGAACTGAACACAATTAACTAAGTCCCTGTTCTCAAAGATCTTATAATGTCATTTGGGAGATAGGATACAAGCCAAATAATACTTATTTACTATTTCAGACTGGGATTAGTACTACAAAGAGAAAAAAGAAGACAGGGTAAAGAGATTTGACTCAGTTATCCTACTCTTTGTCATATATCCAAAGGATTTAAAATCAACAAACTACAGTAATGCAGTCACATCAATGTTTATAGCAGCACAATTCATAGTAGCCAAACTATGGAGCCAACCTAGATGCCCTTCAAAAGATGAATGGATAAAGAAATTGTGATGTATATGCAAAGTAGAATATTACTTTGCCATAAAGAAGAATTACTTTAGAACATTCACCAGTACATGGGTGGATCTAGTTTAAGAAGCCAATCCCCAAAGAGCAAAGGTCAAATGTTTTTGCTGATATGTGGAAGCTAAAACACAATAAAAGGTGGGAGAGAAGAGAAGTTCAGTAGATTAGACAAAGGGAGATAAAGGGAAGGGAGAGAAGAGTAGGAAACTTGGTAGAATGAATCTAACATAATTTTCCTATGTTGATAAAGTAAAATATGCTTTATCTATTGATGATTATTTGACACAATCCACAAAACTGGAAGACTTTACTATGGAAAGCATAAAGGAAAATACCTAAGTGAATCCCTTGTGTGCTCCCGTAAGAATGGGGTCCTAATTAGAATAAAATATATTCCATGCTTGTATAATTATATTATAATGTATTCTAGTGTCATGTATGACTAAAATGAATCAATATATATATATAAAAAGAGGGTAGTAGGGAAAGGGAAGGACCAATTTACCTGTAGTGATGTAGGAGATTATCTCTGATGAGGTAAAAAATCATCAAAAACCTGAATAGAATAAGGAAAGAAGAGGAAGCAATTTGGGACAAGAGCATTCTTGATTGCTGCTTGACAATGGCAGAAGCCCTGAAGAACACAAGTGTCTTGAGTTACTGGAGGAGGGGCGAGGAGGCAAGTGTTGGTGCCAAGTGAACCGTGGAGAAGCCGTAAAATCTAGAACCTGTGACAGACCACATATAGCATTGTAGGACTCCTCTCTGTTTTTATTAAGAGATGGGAGCTATTGGCGTTTTTGAATAGAGGGAAGGTGCCCTGTGGCTTGTGTCCAATAATCATCAATCGATAAAGGAAACCTGGGAGACTTTACTATGGAAAGCATCCAGGCAACAGGTGATGGTGGCTTGAACTGAGGAGGTACAGTGGAAATGAGGAGAAGTAGATGGAAATAAGTTATTAAGTTTTATTTTGAAGCATAATCATTCGGGACTACTTTTTTTTGCGGGGGGGGGAGTGAAGTGGGAAAAAAAGGTGGTTCCTATTGATTTTTTTTTAATTTGATTTTGGTACAAGAAAAATCTGGATAATTGTGCCATTTTCTCATATGAAGAGAAAGTTTTGAAGCTGACAGTCAAAATTTCTATTTTTGCCATATTAAATTGGTGATGCTTAATAAATAAGCAAATAGGTATAATCAGCCAGAAGAGAGAAGATACTTTGATGAAGTTAAAATAGTCCAGATATAAATGCACAGAACTTTGACTTACACACTTCAAGGTGAGTTGATAAGTCTAAGCATTACGGGGAAATACTAAGCTGATTCATGAGAATAAATTTTAAAGTAAAGCTGAAAAAATAAATTAACATAAAATTGCAAATATGTGCCTAAAACAAACAAATGACCAAACAGAAGCTAAAGCTGAAGGTTTCTGGACTTACAGTGAGAATACTAGTGTGGCAGTGAGAATCCATAAGGTCATTTCTTTTTTAGTAAGCAGTGGTAACTGACAGTTGGGAGGCTGCATGTTAAACTGAAAATGTAAGAAAAGAGAATCTCAGGTTTTTATGAAATTTATCATTAAGAATAGCATGAATAATCTGTCTAGCTCCAGCACAGGTATTCTGTACATGTATTACATTTATAACATACTTTCTCTCCTTGGCTGTGGCAACACAGATCCACCAGGTCAGAAGACACACCTTTGGTAGCTTTATTTGGAGAGGTCACATCTCAGACCAGGGATTAAGATGATAACCTTGCCCTTGATGAGACTTTGGTAAATCCTTCAGGTCCAATAATTATAATAAAAAGAGTAAACTAATTTTGTAGATGTCAAAACACATGTATTCTATTTAAATTTAACCAATCATTCATTTACAAAAAAGTATTCTGGCTAGATTTCCCACCGCAAAATTCAGTATGCTTTTCTCAATGTATCTGCTTTCATAAAGATTAAAAAAATTATCTTTATTTACTTGTTTTTATGTGGTTCTGAGTATCTAACCCAGTGCCTCACACATGCAACATAAGCGCTCTACCACAGAGCTACAGCCCCTATATTCATTTTTTAGGGTAATGAAACACTAGAAAAAAAATCCAAAAAATTTAAATAATCTTTCACTATTTACATACCAAAGCAATTCCAAAGCAATGCAAAAGTCAAAACAAAAAACTCCAAACTCTTACCAGAACATAACTTGAATGTGATTTTTAATGAATTTAAGTAGAATTTTTAATTAAAAATAATATCCTAATGCAATAATCAGGATTAAATATCTAATCCTAAATTAATCACTTTGTGCTCTCTAAATCATTGTCTTATAAATTAAAAAAGAAGGAAATTGAAGATGATTTCTAAAAATAAAACCATAATAGATGTGACCTTGGAATTTTATCCCTTTCTGTTTAATGAATACAATTAATGTTCTGTAGAGGTACTTTATCTGAAACTACTGTACTCATTATGTTAAATTGCCTGTAATTATTATTTTCAGGCAATTTGGCACAAATAGATCAAGTTCAAAATTATAATCCTCATGGAATCTATGGTGTTTGATAAACAGAAAGTTATAACTTTATGTATATAATCATGATGTCAAATCAGCAGCCAGTGGAGCAACTCGATGGGGCTGGAGCTTTTCAAAGCTGCCCTTCTGATAAGGAATTCAGTAGATGTGCATTTATTTCCACCTGGCCTGGCCTCCTTTGTGATACAGAGAACTGCTCTCCTCAGAGGGAACCAGCCGTGCGGCTTTACTCATGTAACTACTAAGATTAGATTCAGTTTTGAACTCATTAGCTGAAAGGAAGCACTTTATTGTGTTAGTATAATACAATTGTGTTCAGAACTGGAAAAAAAGAAATATATATATATATACAGTCAATGATACAGATGTGTTTTGCTAATGATCAGTCCCATTAGTAACTCTAGCTACTACTAAACTTTCAGAGAAGGAAATAAATATTCTCATTGATTATAAAAGCCCTGGTTTGTAACCTTGATTCACACTTGATTTCATTCTTTTCCTCAGAAGTTGTGAGCTACTCATGTTAACAGTGGGAACACGAAGTCCCATAAAATAGACCTCCTAGAAGAGGCCTTGCTGTCTTCATGCTGAAGAGGATCCAAGCCCTGCAAAAGGTCTGCTTATAATGAGAGGTGGTTCAACAAACGCTTTTTGCCCTAGGGGCCTGACTTACAAATAGTGTTTCAAAGAATTACAAGGAACTGAATGACAGGAGGGAAAAGAATTGTGGTTAGGTTCAAGGGAGGTTATGTTTTGTTAAAAAAAAAAATACTAGTTTAAGAATTTTGTAAAATGCTTTAGAATCTCAAAATGCCGTAATCAAAAGCAATTGCAAAAATTTACTTTGACATTTGTTTTACATTTTGTAATCTTGTGGAAATTACATCTCAACCTTTTAAGATTTTTTTTTATTGGAATATACTTTGCAAAAGTCCTTTGGGAATGAACACATTAAAGACATATTGCTATAAAAGTCAGAAAGTCGAAAGGTATATACTCTTTTTCTCCCCCTCAAATCAGTATGGAACCTATTGTTCCAAATTGTCCTGGAATTAGAAAACATGCATTGTTCATAATTCCTCAGCTGAATTCTAACAGTGACACAGATAGGAAGACAAAGAAAATTCTATCCAAAACATTGGATCTTACTTCCCAGTACAACTGGCATTTCACACCAATCTCCATCTGACACAATCCCAAAGTCGTTTTGCAAGCCAGACAGAGTCTGGTAATGACACTTAAATTATACTGGTCTCTGTGCATATCTGGCTGAAGATTCTGAAGAGTTTACTTTTTCCTTTGCAGGGCTCCAATACAGGGCTGCCAGATGGTGGAGAATTCTCAGGACTTGGTTTGTAATTGAACACTTCTTGTGAAATCATTTTGCTGGAGCGATGGTTTTATCTCCCCAGTGATCCTAAGCCTCACCCTGATCTCAGAAAGGCTTGTGAAAACCACCTTGCCCTTAGCCACCTGTTTTAGGTTTCTCCTCCTTCCTTTATCTACCTTTTCCACACAACAAGACAATCCAAAGTGCGTGTCATTTAGGTGTCACTAGGTCTGTGAGACGTGAAAAGCTCTGCCAGTTAACATAAAACAAAATCCCGGAGGTTTCAGGGAATCACATTTCCCTACTGCAGAGAAAGTTGAGAAGAGGGGCAAGGTAGCTTTGGAGTGGGAGTTTGAATGAGGACACTTTGTCCATGAATGGAAACTCTACATTCTTTGTTATTTTAACAGGCTGTGTCTGTTCTCCTTGAAAGAATTTGTATGAGAGAAGATTGGATTAAGTAGTTTTTATTTTATTTCAAAGTACTTGTACACTTTTCCAAAGATCAACTTACTTAGCCAAGTAATAAACTCTTGTTTTACAATAATACTAGTGTATATTATATCACTCTAGCTTATTACAAAATAGAGAATTAGAGTTGGGAAACAAAACATTTGTTTCTTTGGTGAATGAAGCATATATCATTACCTATTCACTCTGTCAGATATAACTTGAACCTTCTAAGATATTCAAAGAAATACCCAACTAGTTAATCTGCTTTAGGAAGAAAAGAAAAAAAATAGCTTTGCATCTACTCAGACTCCTTTAAAGAGATCAGCCTTTTGCAGTCCAAAGAAAGTCTAAGTTTATATTTTCTTTGCATTTGTATCTTTTGAAAAGTCAAAAAATGTGTTTACATGCTTTCTGATTTCACTTTTCACACTTTTTAAATCGTCTCAGTGACACAGGATGGATGAATTCATTGGACCATTATTTATATGGATGTGTATTTCACATCACATGGAAACTGGTGTATGCAAATTTTCAAATTGTAAATTACCTTAAATTGCAATGTAGTTTATTTTTAACAGCAGAGACTACCCCAGATGATTATAATGCTTTTTAAAGTTTTTACTATTAATTCACTTTTGTCTGTTTATATATCTAAATGCTTGTGTTCTTAAGGTTTTTGAACACTGTCTCCCAAAGACAAAGCCTAATTTTTATAATTTCTGTTATTTACTACTTGAAATTTTCTTCTTTGTTCACAGATTGGCCAAATATTTGATCATTTACCCTGTTTTTAACCTTTTGTATAATAATCAAATTTGTTGCAGGAAACTAATTAGATAATTTGCATACCTTTTACTGTCTTTTTATTTTTCAAAATAGATCCATATATTTCTCATTAATGTCATTTTTATTGAATTCTGTTGCTCACTAACGTACTTCTTAAGAGATCATCTATTGTGGTCACTAACATTTTGTCTTTTAAAAAGAACAGAACAGAAAAATCATTGGGTGGTCTTAGCAGACACAAGAGTTAACTACTTTACTTCCACTTACACTAAATGCTCCAGGTTAAGTGAGTATGGCAGTCAGAAGTGACTTTCAAACAAGTTCCTACAGGTGAGTGACTGAACTAGGCAGATTACTCAGTCTGCTCTGCATGTTACTGGCTGCATGATCAAGCCATGTTAACGGCCTGAGTCAAAAATGGTAAAAACCTGTAAACTTTTCCTAGATGAAACTTGGTATTGGTGCTAAAATGTCCTATTCATCCAAATTGTCCCTTCCTTAAGTCTTCATAAAATCTGAGGTATCCTTGGGGTTTTGAGAAAAGCGGTCAACCACAGGTCATTACAGCTTGATCTCATTCTTAGTAGACTATATTTCCGGGCAGAGTGAAGTGCTACCCAGTTTCCTCTTTCTGGAGTCATGAAATGTGTGAGTTTCAAGAGCAGATTAATGGTCAAATTTTGTCAAAATATGATCCCTTTAAACCTAGTACTCTAGCACAGACCTCAGGGTATAACTTCATTTTTGAAGTAAAGTTAGGTCAGATTTGTAGACAGGACTTCTTGAAACTATTAAATAACACTTCTTTAAATTTTAAAAATTCCACAATGATAGAAATTATGAAAAAAATCAAAAATTTAATATTATTAATTTTATATCTACTTCCAAAAGTAAACAACTAAAATTAAAAGAAACCATAAACACTTGCCTTGATATTATTATAGAATATAACACAAAAGCTCCAAGTTAGAGCTAAATAATGAAAGTTTAATAAATATCAGATGCATAAAACCTTTGTGAATTTTTTTCCTATTAAGCAGGGTTTGTTTTTTTTTCTTGAAAGTTTTAGGTTCATAGCAAATTGAGCATAAAGTTGAGAGTTCCCACATGACCACCATTCTCATTCCCTTGTAGCTTCATCGGAAAGGTACATGTGTTACCATGGAACCTACAATGACCCTTCATAATTACCCAAAGTTCACTGCTTACATTTGGGCTACCTTGGGTGCTACATATTCTGTGGGTTTTGATAAATGAATAATGACACTTATGTACCATTATATGTTGAATAAAGTAGTTCTGCACCCTTAAATGTCCTCTGTGCTCCCTCTTTTCATCCTTCCTTCCCTCAACCTTGATGAATACTAATCTTTTCAGTGTGTCTGTAAATGTGCTGTTTCCAGATGTCATATAGTTGAATCATGCAGCATGCTGTCTTTTCAAATTGGTTTCTTTTGTTTAATAAAAGATTTAAATTTCTTCCATATCTATTCACAACTTGGTAGCACATTTCATTTCGGTTTTCAATAATATTCCACTGTCCATATGTACTAGTTTATTTATACATTGATTACTAAAGAAGATCTTGGTTGCTTCCAAGTTTGGGCAATTATGAACAAAGCTAATATAAACATCCATGTGCAGAATGCACTCACTTTCAAGATTTTAATGGTTACAAATAATGAAATTCAAAATCTTTAATGAAAGAAATTTTATGCAAAGATTTCATATCATTTACTTATAGTAAACAAGTCATTTCAAATTTCTTATATATGATATCTTGGTATCATTTTTATCATATATAATAAATATCAAATATATATCAACACAAGGTACTTTTCTAATACAGAGAACAGCCTAGAAACATTATGGGTTTCAATCTTGTTTTTAACAACCCATCCTCCACAAGCACTTTGATCTTGGATGAGTAACTGACTACTTTCCTCATCTGTAAATTGTGTGTTTGTGTGGGACAGATAATAATAACCTCATACACTTACAGAGAAAACATTCTGTGTGTAGGTTGGCAGTTATTAATCCTCCCCACCCTATTTTATTTCTTAGATTATATGTATGATATAAAAAAATTAATATCATTATTTTCTAGGAGCAAGAAGGGGAGACATGGAGAAGTTGATTATGTTGTCTAAGCCTACAATTTGGCTTATTGCAGGAAGCCACATGTGAATTGTTTGAGGGTCTTCTCTCAGTATGGCAGCCACGGAGATTTTAAGGGTTAACACTGGGAATTATCCGTGGCTCTCCCACAAAATATTTGCCCAAGGTACATGACCTTTATCTCCTCTCTACTAGGAAGAACTCTCACAGTAGCTCCAGACATTGGCATAACCCATTGGGAACTGGACAGCTCATCTTCTACCTTTTTTGGTGAACATTCTATGGATGTTCCCTCATATAAATAAAGCAAGTGTGGGCTCCATTTTGCCATTTTAGTATAGATGCTCGATCCTTATAATCGGCTTGCCTGGCCTGTCCCTGATTTTTGGAATTATTTTCTGCATCTTCTGGTTTGTTGTTCTATTTTTCTTAGCTTTTATTTCTCAGCCAGCCCATTCCATGGAAGGGAACCCCATTCCTAACACCCTCACGAAACACGGGCTACAGCTTGTGACTTAATGCTCTGAGCTATTATTTCTATTGCCACTAGCATGATTATATGCTATGATACTGTGGAAATTAAATGAGATAATCCATGTAACATGATTAGAACTGTTTCAGACTTACAATCAACTCTCAATAAAGGGAAGCATGAATGCAATTATGTGCATGACATGTAAATCGTTTTAATATTGATTATATCATTCACTCATCTACAAAGCCTTGTAAGGTAATTATTGTACCGATGAGGAATTTAAAATGAAAGGAAATTAAATGAATTATTCTTTATCACATAGCAAGGTATGACTTCCTTGTTTTCTGACTTCAAATCTATGGATTCTAGCTCCTAGTCTCCATAGCTGCTGGGTACAGCTATCACTCTCTTGTTATCTTTTTTCCTCTACTTTTTTCTTTATTTCTTCCTTTCTTTCTTTCATTTTTTTCATTCTTTTTTTCTGAGAATAAGCTGAAATTTGGAAGTGAACCAATGAATAATGTTCCATGTATAGGTATGGTGATTGTTGTAACAAAGTGACTGATTTTCTTTAAAGATGGAAACTTGAGATAAATGTCTCACCAGGGAAATCTTGGAATTATGAACAACGTCATGTGTGGAATTAGGCAGGTCCATGGTGATTCCCCCTCTCCATTGACTAGGCACTTAAGCTTGGGTGAGTTCCAAGTATTCTTTAAAATAATGTCTTCTCTATAGAATGGGTATATTAATACTTTGCCAGAATTTGGGGTATTTAAATGATAATGTTTATAATTCTGCCTTTCCAACTTCTTGTAGAAGCCTATATTCCATGGTTCATGACCTCATCCTCATTCTTAAAGAACACCACTCCAGTGTACTCTGTCATCGTTTTGCCTAGTCCTCTAACTCTGACTCCTGTGTCTTCCTTTAAAGATCACTATAGGTATTCTGGTCTTCCTGGGTACACTTGGCTAATCTTACCACCTCAAGATCCTTAGTTTCACAGGTATAATGAAACAAAATGCATCTGCTGTTGTGTATAACTACTTAGAACAAACAAACAAACAAACAAACAAAAAGATCCTTAGTTTGTTACATCTTCGCAGTCCCTTTTGTCATATAAGGTAATGTTCACTGATCCTGAAGATTCTGATATGAACACATCTGGGGGACATTAGTCAGTCTGCTACAAAGGGCTCATGATAGTTCACCCACTATTCATGTTAGCCAAGAGTTGTTTAATATTAACTTCACAGCAGGAACTCACCAAAGTGAGATACTTTCCAGACCCTAGATACTTTCCATGTGATACCATTTTGAATATCACAGTGATACCATAAAGTTCTGTGGATGATAAAACCAAGACACAGAGATTGAATAACTTGCTTATTTCCATATCACAATGGATCTAGGTAAGAGCTAGGATTCTAAGCCTGGCAGTGAGACCCCAGAGACCCTGTTCACAACGGGTGTTCTACCACGTGTTGCCACAGTGCTCCTCTTTTCAAGCTCTTGCATTTCTTTTTAAACAGTCTGTAAATCATTGCATGAGATTATGAGATTCTTCTGCCAGTTGACTGATCGCTAGTGGTACAAGATGCTGAGGCATCTGGGTAAAAGACTACCTGTTAACAAATTGAAACAGATGATATTTGTCCTTAGCCAACACCAATTCTTTATTATACTTTCTTTGACAGAGGTAGTGTGCATCACAAATGCAAGCATTTTCCGTGTGAATTAGTCTCAAAATTTCTGCTAGAAAGAATGAAACTCATCTTGTTCACCTTCTTTCTGAGGTCTCTGTTTCTGATACTCCTGAACTTTACTCCTGACTCTAGCATTAGATGACAGGTATATTAGTGGCAGACTAGTTACAGAAGGCTGTTGAGAGGGAGAGTTGGCCGAGAGTGAACACTCCAGCTATCACTGGATTTTTTTTTTCCAGAACTAGATAATTTATTTAAAATAAATCTGCTCACCTTTGCTCATGGTACTATTTTTCATTTCCTACCAGATCCATATCAACTCACATTAGGCTTCAAACATTGCTATATAATGCAGACAACTCCAAACTTTAATTACTCTAGGGGACATTGTTCCCCTCCAGCTGGATCAAATTGTTGCTAATTCTTATTTGGTGAGATTGCTGGGCTTGTGCATCTCACTCCCACTTGTAAAACCAGACTTCCTCAAAAGCCAGCAATTTGACTCCTCCCTTGGCTCTGTCTTTCTCCTCTTATTCCCCTTCACTGAGAAGTGAACTTGGAAGACCTTAGCTGTGTAAACTCTGGAAAAGGTCATAGGTACATATAATTATATGAATAAACCTTATTGGCTAACATATCAAAATATTAACTGACAGAAGATTTGAGCAACTTTTTGAAGAAAAGATACATTGAGGGCTTGCAAAAGAAAAATGTGATATCTAACTGACAAGGTTCTTATCAGTGAAGATGCCAAATTTTTCTTATGACAAATTCTTAGCTGGCAATCAAACAGTTGTCTGCATGCCTTCAATTTGGCAATTATCATGAGCTATACACATCCCCTTTGTTTAAATTTTGTCATGAGAGTATTTGATAAATAGAAATTTTTTTTTTATCTGTACAGTGAAACTGTGCATTTCTTGAAGGCAAAGAACTCAAAAATCTGCCTTTGTCTTTTAAGCACATACTCAAGAGAAAAGTACATGTAGGTCCTTGAAAACATGTTAGTCCTTTAATTTCCATCACCAGGAGAATGAGTCTGAAGATAGAGATGGATGGACAGCTACTAGTGACAAATATCTCTTAAACCTATTAATTTCTGTCAATTGATATATTTGTTCTGCCAATATTAGTAAGTCTCACATAATTTCACTGACAAATAAAAATACTAAGATTATAAAGTAAAATATAATTGAAGAAACAAATGATCATAATCCCTGACAAATTTACACTGAATGTAAATTTGATGGACCCAATGAGAACTACTTTAACTTGTTAGTTTCTAATTAATTGTATGATTCACTACTCATTTGTAGAAAGTAGAATCTAGTATGTTCACTTTAAGATAAAAAGATACAACCTAGATCTCTATCAAATTTTATATTTAGTGGAACAGTGAAGCCATTTTTTTTGCCTAAAAGTTTAGTTTATGATGACTATATTGATGATGAAATTGAAGAATTAGAATAAGTCTTCAAACAGAAGAATAGTTTAAAAGATGGCAATGTACTTTGTCAGTAGTGTGCCAAGGAAGAAGGGACATAGACATCATCTTTGTTGATGGGAGTAATATGTGATCACTAAGATTATTCGGTAAAAAGGAGACATAGGGTCATTTCCACTATACTGATAATGTATTTTAATAGTTGGAAAAAGCTAATGAACTCAGAGTTACTTAAAAATGTATGGCTTTAGTTTTTGAAAAAGAAATCACCTCAGTTTCCCAGTGGGGTTGTAAAACCAACGTACTAGAAATGTCAACGCAACTTGCAAAAAAATAAGGAGCACTGGAAATTATCTACGTAATGCTGATTTGTAGGATTTCCATTTCAGGAAAATGCCTATTAAGGTTACTCCAACTTGAGTCACCAACATTGAACCATCTTTTTAGTGGCCTCTCTGTGTGTCAAGATCTCAGAATGCCGTGTAACCACCAGTTTACTGGATCGCTTCCACATCTCTAGCAAGTCCTAGTGTCCATGGTATAAATCAGTATCCATCTGAAAAAAATGACTGGCATTGTCTGCTTGACAGAAAGTGAGCTTGTTCAATAGTTTTTGATTCTTAAAATTATTACTTTATTTTTAATAATAATTGACAAAAATTTTATATACTCACAGGGGATGATGTGGTGTTTTGAAATATGCATACATTATAAATGGAGCTGAATGGAGCTACTTAATATGGACTCATTCATTTTTTTTTCTTTCCAACCAGATGATTTCAAGCAAGCAAATAAGAATACTGATAGACAGAAATAGCAGGAGAAACTGTTTAATTCCATCCTTCTTATGTGTGTGTGTGTGTGTGTGTGTGTGTGTGTGTGTGTGTGTGTTCTCTCCAGTTTTGTCTCCTCTCTTAACTGGCTTATATAATTATTACTGGAGGCAAATCCCATATTTTTAATTCCAGAAAGCTTTTGGCAAGTGAAATTATTACTTAGACACACCTCTAAATTGCAGGCATTGGCAGATTCTACACTATGGTTATGCCTATGGAGATAGCAGTTTTTATTCTCTGCTTGTTTTCTCATCCTCAAATTCAAACTCATTAAGAATCTGTGGTACTTGCTATAAAGAATTGCTTTGTTAATGCACCGGGGAGTATATGGCTTTTAAACATGTAATTCTATCTAGTGTGTTTCAAAATACCATTGAATGAATGGAAAATAAAAATATTTGTCAATCTAGCTTTAAAGCAGGAAAGGGAAACCTTTATTCACAAATTGTTTCACTTCCTATTTTGCTTGTTAAGTTTCAGGTATACCCTTTTGGGCACAGCTGGTTTTTGAGCTTTTCAGGAGGCCCTGCCTCAGAAAATAGACATTTTCATCAAATTGCCATTAAACAAGGGATGAAATTTTATTCATTTCAGCACTCCTTCCCTCGTTGGGATTGGTTTTATTTTTGTTCAGGTGCAAATGTTCCTGCACAGCTGTCTGGAGCACCCTTCCAAGAGTTGTTGCAGAAAACAAAAATATTTTCCTATTCAGTTATAACAACAAAAGAAAAAGGGAATGAAAATAGGCTTACCTTTGCCTTCTGAGCATGCAAGTAGCAGTCCCACACTGTCCCCTCATGGGAGTTTGGCCCCAAATAGCAATGTGTAGGCTGAGTGCCAACCCACTTTGTGTAGAAGCAGCATTGGCAAGAGTTTGCCTTGGCAAAGGATCTGTTTCTTTCTCAACCTCAGGCTATTCCAAGCTTCCTGTCAGATCTGTTCTATCCAATTCATTGCCAATCATTCTTCTCTGACCAGGGCTCCCTCTTAATCTACTTAATGCATGAGGGAATATAACAAATCTTTCTATTACTTTATCTTATCAGAGGCTGTTCTGCCATCTTTTTCTGCTTTAAAAGTCTATTGCTCTAGTATTAGAGTTATAAACTATTTAAAAAATCAGCCATTTGTACTTTTCACTATTATTTACATTCCTTGTAAATATCCATTTTTGAATGCCCTGTCTCTCCTACATGGACTGTTCACAAACATTCAAAGTAAACTCAGATCATATGTTTGGGCATTCTGCTCAGGGTATGTTGGCAAAATTGTAAGAATTTATGTGTTCTTATTTTGGTAATATTGTAATTAAATAATTTTGTTTAAAAAATCAAAAGTATTATATCATATAGCTCACTGACGTATTCCTCAGCCACTCAATGTTATAATGTGTAAATACCTGTTCATTGGAATCAGGTATATCTCTTTATTTCTGGCCCTGTACATTCCCATAGATTTCTAATCAACTCTGGAAATAAACACTTCTATTCTCAACTGTATGATCTCTAAAGATAAAAATAAAAATGAAATTTAATGTTAAAGTTCACATGAAGCATATAGCACATTGTTAGACAATTTATGTTCAATGAAGATGTTAAAGATGATGATGATGATACTTAAGTCACTAAATGAGAATAAACCAGTTTTCCTTTTGCTTAATTATGCTTTTGGTCACTATGTGACAGAGTCGTAGTGAAATATAGCCCTGAATGGAATCTTTTGCCATTGCCTCATTTACAAATGAGGAAACTAAATCTTAAATTTAGGTGAAAGCCTGAGATTCCTTAATCAGCAACAGAGTCAAGTGTAGACGTTGATTCTTTATCCAGGTCTCCAAAGGTCTTGTGTGTGTTTCTCTCTATCCAGGTTTCCAAAGGTCTTGTGTGTGTTTCTGTGTGTGTGTGTGTGTGTGTGTGTGTGTGAGAGAGAGAGAGAGAGAGAGAGAGAGAGAGCGCCTCAAAGGATTTAGCAACCCACAACCCAATTTTTGCCTGTTTGTTTAGGTCATAGTTTCCAGATATTTTGCTGTTGTTTCTACTTATACTATTTATGCATTAGGTTGAGAAAAAAATAAAAGGTAGAAAGCAAATGTTGTGATTCTATTATCCAAAAATAATAGGTTTTTATATGCATGTATTTCATTATTAGTGAGGTTTGATTGTTGCATTGTTTTATATCCTGTATACATTTTGTTTTCTTTTCCATATTTAACATGATATAATCTGCAAATAAATATTTCTCTTTCTCCTTTCCAACTACACTAGCTAGACTTAAGGCAATGTTCAATACCAAAAGTGTAATCCTGTGGCCTTGGTAAGTGCTCTATTGCTTCTTGGACCAAGAGTGATACTTTTTATCATTTTGGGGATTTGTCTTTATCTCAGTATGTTAAAAAATACACTATTTAATGTTTTTTGGATTTTGTTGTAGACTTTTTTTTTGATCCAATGGAAAATGTTATATAGTTTTTCTTATTTAACTTGTTTTTATTAGTAGATAAATATTTTATTAGTAGACTTCATAATGATGAATAGTTTAATTCTTAGACCAAAATTCAACTTGTAATCTGTTTAAAATGCTGTGTGTCTAAGTAATAAAGAACTGAATACACAGATTTCCTTTCTGTATATCTTTGTCAACTTTTATTTTCTGAGTAGATATTGCCTTAGAGAGTGAATTTGGCAATGTTCCTTTTTACCATCTTTTTTTTTCCAGTAATTTTTATAGCACAGACATTACTGATGTCTTGAAAACGTGGATTAAGAAAAATGTAAAATCATCTGTGGAAAGTCTTTACTGTTTGTGCTGTTTTTGATAGTTTCAAGTTTTTGCTTTTTTTTGTTGTTGTTTGTTTGTTTGTTTGTTTTTCTTAAATCTTTGTTAAATTAGTTTTGGCTACCTATAAGCTTTTCTTTAGAAATTTATCAATTTTCTTGAAATCACATGTTACCATCAAATGTTCTTAGAACAATTTCATTTTTACATGTTTTCTATAACTGTTACAATATATATTTTTTATTTTGAAATAAATTGAGTATCTTTTTATATGTACATGTTTATAAGTTTTATATTGATCATTTCCATTGCTGTTATAGAATTATTTCTGTTTGATGCATCATTATTTATTTTCTTTTAAATTACTTGGATTTCAGTTTTCTTCCCATCTCCAATAAATCCTTTAAATATATTATATTTATTTTAAAATAGTTAAAATGACCTACTTTGAATAGAGCATTTTTTTAAGATCTTATCTATCTCACGAGTGTTTCTTTTTTTTCTTTTTTTTTTCCCCCTATTCATTTCTGTTGCTATTCACCAATTTTCTTTTTGGCTAAAGTTACTTAATATGGGTGAGTATAATTTTCTTTTTTAAAGAGAGAGAGAGAGAATTTTTTTTAATATTTATTTTTTAGTTTTCAGTGGACACAACATCTTTATTTTTATTTTTATGTGGTGCCGAGCATGCCAGGCGAGCGCACTACTGCTTGAGCCACATCCCCAGCCCAAGGGTGTGTATAAATTTTGGCATCTTAAATATCTTGAAACATGGCCATCTATGCAAGTCTCTACATTTCACATTACAATTGTAAAATTTCCTTTAGCCAATTTATGCAGGTTTACCCACATTTATAGAATACAGATTTCTTTCAGTTTTCACCTTGACTTCCACTTAATGCTATTAATTAAACTTAGAGATAAATATCACAATTTTTTCTTTGTTATTGCTGTGTTAGGAAATAAAGCATTGTAGAAAACATTTGTCAGGTTTTTTTTTCTCTTATTTTACAATACCTGACCCGTGGCGTATATTTTGTGCTTAGATACATCTGAGAATATTTTGTATTGCTTTCATGCAAGAATTATAATGTGCCAGGGTATAGAATATAAAACATATTACTATTAGAATTTTATAGTGGTTACTCCACTTATTATGAAAGTGTACTTGACAAATAGAAATTGTATATTTTTATGGTGTGCAATATGATATTGTTGTATATGTAGACATCATGAAAATGTTTTCTTTTTCTTATTAAATTTATAATGAACCAAAACATGGAAGCCAACCTGAGATTATTCTATATCAGGTGAGTAATCATTTCCATATTGTTGCAGACCTAAGCTATTTGCTAAAAGAAGATTGGAATTGGAAGCAGGCAGAAAGTATTTATACCAGAAAGCAAAAGATAGGTCTCTTTTTGAAAAATAATCTTGCTTCACTGAAGATAATCATATGTAGATATATCCAATTTCTGGGAAGGATTTTGGAGGTAGGTTAAGAACAAGAGAGTATATTTGGATAGAGTGGGCACCATTGTGTAGATGATGAAAGTCCAAGGAATGTTTTAAGTGATGAACATCAGTATTAAGAATTCCTTTTTGGGAAGAGAAAATGGTATGTGAACATGTCTAATGATCTCAAATACACGAATGTAATAACATTTTATTACAAAAAAAAAATAAAATAAAAAGAAGAAGAAGAATGAAGGGTGGCACATGCATGTAATCCCAACAGCTGAGAGGCTGAGACAGGAAGATTGCAAGTTCTAAGTCAGCCTCAGCAATATAGCAAGGCCCTAAGCAACTTAGTGAGACTCTGTCTCAAAATAAATATTTAAAAAAGGGCTGGCTATGTGTCTCAGAAGGGAAGGGAGGAGGGATGGGAAAGACAGTGGAATGAATCTGACATGACTTTCCTATATACATATATGAATATACCACAGTGAATCTCACTATTCTGTATATCCACAAGAAATTAATTTAAAAAATAACTATGGGTAAATGGCAGAAAGATCAGTAGAGTACAGGGAAGGGAATAGGAGGTAGGGGGAGGAGAGGGGAAGATGAGGTACTAGGGTTTGAATTAGAACAAGATATATTTCATGCTTTTATAATTATATAAAAATAGATTCTATTATTATGTATCACTAAAAATAACCAATAAAAATAAATTTAAAATGAATATAAACTATGACCAGAAGCTTAATTTTAAATTTAATGTTTTAATTATTGAATTAAAACATTCATCTTCACAGGGAATTCAAGAGTGTGGTGCATGAATATGTATATTGAAATGAAAAAATACATATGTAAAGAGATGAAATCACTTTCAAGAAAAATATTTCCTATCCAGGTGCCCCCTTGGTGACCTTTGCTGGGCACAGTGGCCCATGCCTGTAATCCCAGGGACTCCAGAGGCTGAGGCAGTAGAATCGTGAATTCAAATCCATCCTCAGCAAAAAGAAAGGAGATAAGCAACTCAGTGAGACCCTGTCTATAAACAAAATACAAAATAGGGCTGGGGATGTGGCTCAGTGGTTGAGTGCCCCTGAGTTCAATCGCAGGTAAACCCTCCCTCCACAAAAAAGGAAAATAAACATATAAAGGAAGAAGTGCTCAAAGAGAAAATGCAAGGCAAACACTCTGATGTTAAAGTTCAGCTCAGATTTTTAAGATACACCAAAAACTTGGCTTTGGGTGATTTTTATTTGGACAGAGTAAGAAAAGAAACAAGTGCTTTTCCCACTGCCTAGAATCATGAATATAAAACAATTTTATGTATGTGTGCGTATGTGTATGTGCGTGGGTGTAGGGATTGGGAGTCTCTCCTACCCCTAGCTTACTAACAACTGTTTTACCTCAGTTTTTTTTTCCCCAGAGACAATTGTATTACTACTGATTTTAAGAACAAACATTTATTGAATGATTTCTGTGACAAGTCAAATTCCAATAGTTTGTATATGAACTCTGTCCAAATCTCACCTCTCATTGGTGGGAGTTAACCCATTTAATAGTTAGTTAAGAAATTGGGGTACGCAGAGGTTAGGTAAATTGGTATAGGACACAGACATAAATAAGCATGACTTATACAGAAATCCTAAATATTTTCGAACAAGTGAGCAAGACTAAGTTCATGAAGTATAAATTAGTACAAAATAGGAAAGATTGCATTGATATTTTAACATAGTGGAGGAAAAATGAATCAGAGATACATCTTAATGTATAAACTTGAGTAGTGAAAAAGTCAACATTTTGAACCTGTGTACTTTGAGGTGCTTACTCTGTTAACATGGCTAAAAATGACAATGACAAAACAATGGTCACGTCAGTAACATCAACTTCACATCTCATGTGCCCAGAGCCAAGAGGCACTAGGAAATTTCTGTTTTATTTTTTTAAAAACCTTTCTCCTCAAAACAACTAAGATGGTAAATATGGAAAGGAGAGAAAGAATTTAAGAAAACAACAGTGAGGAAGTTGGGAAAAGTTTTGAAAATGTTAGAACTTTACTCCTTGTTAAACCAGAAAGATACAAATAAAATAAATAGAAGGCCTCTTTTGTTTAAAAAACAATATGTACCATATGATTATAAAAATACTCAAATTTTAACCAAAAATGGGGATTATAGAAAACATCTAAAAATATATATGATCTTACCATCTAGCAATAGCTTTCATACTTTGTTGTGGTTCTTTTTGTCTTTTTTTTTTTTTTTTGTATACATGCACACAATGCTTTTTTTTTTTTTTTTTTTTTTAATTTGAACGTATGTGTTACAAATTCAACTCCTGTTTTTTGTACTTTGTGCTTTGGTGGGTCAGTTTCATTCCATCACTGCTTTCATTTGTAAATATTAAAAAATGTTTTAAATTTTTTCATTGAATGTGTGATATAATTGTTTTAAATGGTAAAAATGTTAAATATTTTAAGTTTCCTTTTTGATATTTTAAACAGAATTTTTAATAACATCTTCATATCTTTGTACGTGTCTAACTGGGGTACTCAGAGTTCAGAATTCTAGAAGTGATCACATGGGATAAAGGTTATGAATTTAAATTTTTTTTCACATATAACAAAATCACTTTCTAAAAACATCACCACTGCTTATGGCCCTATCTGAGGATGCCCATGAGCTTGTGTACCACACAGATTCAAATGCCACTATTAAAAATATCACTATCCTTACTCGCAGACCATGTGTGACAATCTTACAATTAGGAAAAGCATGTAGAACTCTTGGCATATAACAATTATTTTTATTCAGCATGAGACTTAAAGAAAAACAATAGTATTTGGATCATATAATGATGTATTATTGGAGTAACATAACAATTTTAAGCACCTATTCTAGAGGAAAAGTATATATGGACAATTACAAATACATTGTATATACTTGGTGATTTTTTGTATAGAAACCACATTTTGTATTTCAACCACATTTTTTGGTTAAATTAAGGATCTGGAGTGTCTCTTAGTGGTAGGATACTATTTAGCATGTGCAGGACCCTAGGTTTTATTATTGTCAAAATATTTAAAAAACTTAGGTGATTTTCTCAAAATGCATATGACAAAAAATGCTTATAAAATATCCAAGAGGGGCTGGGGTTTTGGCTCAGTGATGGAACGCTTGTCTAGCACATGTGAGGCACTGGGTTCGATTCTCAGCAACATATACAAATAATACGCCCCAAATTCTACGTTAGAATGTTGTATAAAATCAACAATTCCTGATTATTGAATTGCCTCACAGGGAAAAAAAATTTTGTAACAAACTAATTTATATGCAAACTAAATGAATAGGAGATAATGCATCTGTGCTTTTCCATGGACATTCATTTTCATTATTTAACCATCATGAACTTATGATTTAAATCCATTATGTAAAAATAAAGTTCCATCAACAACTAAAAAATATTTTTAAAAAAAATTTCCAAGAATGGTTGCTCAGAAACATACAAATGCCAAGAATTTGGTCTAACTGTAAGCACATACATACAGATTTATTTTGAAAATAAAAATTCCTAGGCATATAACATGTGAAAAAAATTTACATCTTAATTTTCTTTTTAAGATTGATTCATTTTGCTTGTGAAATAGTAAAATTAAATGGTTCAGAGTCCACCTTAAAGAGTATAATTGAAATATGGTCAACTACTGCTCAGTAGAAGTAGTTTTCTCCAGATGCCTGATCATGGAAGTTTCTGGACTGGGGGCTTGCCTGGAATCATAGTGCTGGACTCTACCTTAAACTTGCTGAATAGAAATATTGAGGACAGAAATATTGACGCAGGATTATAAAAAATTTTGGTGGGGTATGTATTTTTAAAATATTTTAAGATTAGGAAATTTGGGGAAAATTGAGTAAAAAAAATACACCTAAATAATTTGGCCATAGATTTGAATTAATGATTTTAAAGCCTTTTTATAAATAGATATCAGAAAAAGCAAGAACTCCTATATTAAATAACTTCATTAAATGTCAGATATTTGTCCTGTTATTTTGGGTCACATTTCAAAGCTAGGAGGTACATCAAAGGTCTCTGATGTTTTTTCTTTAAAGCAGATATTCCATATAGAATGACTGAGTTTTTTTTTTCCTTACAATAAACAGGGTGATGTTGTCACATGTCCTGAAAATTGTCCAATTGTCCAAGTTAATGAAAGTTTGAGATTTCAATGGAGAATTGCCTGGGGAGTTAAAAAGAAAAAAAAAAAAAAAAACTCGGCAGAACTAGTGACCTTGCCAATAAGTATAATTTGTGACCTTCTATTCTAGCACAGTGAGAATAAGGATTAGACTTAAAATGGAATGTTGGCTCCCTCCCACACCTTCCTGTCTTGTATCAAAGTGGTTCATATATTAACTTAATTAATAATACAGAATTATAGCATTGCATTCCCTAGGTCAGAAATTATAACTGATAACATTAACATGATCTAGTTCAAACACAGTAAAAACAATATGTTATTCATCCACTTCTCTAAAGAGCATTTTAGTACAACAATCTATGGCATATAGTATTCTAAGATGTTAGTCTCACCCCTACCTGGAAGAGCTAGCCAGAAGTGGGGAGATAGTTAGAGAAGGCTTTCTGGAGAAGAGCATCTATTTATTGTGAGGGAGTCTAGTCTTGGTAGTTAAGTAAATACAATGTAGGAGATGAAGACATTAGAGGAGGTAGCCATACCAAGGTCAGATCAAGTCTGGTTGCCCAGAGAATAAGAAATGTTCAGAGGCCAGCATGAAACCCATTTTAGTCATATGTTTCTGTATTGTGATTTCATTTTATTTGTCTATACCAATTAGTTTATAAAAGGTACTGGTATATAATGAAGTACTGAAAAATATATATTTTACTTTAATACTTGAGACTGATATTTCTAGAGTTTTAATTAACCAGAAATTAACAATATCATCAAAGTCAATAGCAAATGTTAAAAATTGAAAATAGCATTCTCTAATTTATAAATTATACTTTTTACCAATTTCCTCAGATGTATTCCTTTCTTAATTTTTTAAAAATTTAATTCTTATTCTTTAAAATAAATTATAATTTTTATCAAGTTAATTAAAGAAAAAAGCTTAAGCTCTATAATCTTTCCATATCTTACATTCATTCTTTTATCCTTTTACAACAATATAACTCTAATGAATTTCCATTACCAACATAGAGCTTATTCTAGAATAATGCTGTTCATTTTGATGTGGAATCTATTATATTGATCACCTTTCTGTTAGACTTTAGCATACAATTTAGATTTTTCCATTTGTCACTAGGTCTTACACACACTGACTTAGACCTACTGGATACACAAGTGGATTAATTGTTCTCTACTCTATCCCTTTTCTGTGCTCATTCTTCATCCTTTCAGAGTCCTTGCACATGCAAGTGGGCTTCTACATGGGTGGACCAGTAGAGTAGACTGGAAGATAGGCCTACAGAGAGAGCAGGATCCTTCTTCCCTGATATTTCCCTGTGGGTACTGCTTTCCTGATCATAGGTAGCTCTGAGGAGTTCTTGCTCCTTGGCTCTAAATTTGTTGCACTCTGATAAAAACATTCCATCAGCACTGGCAGTACTAATGACGTCTGGCTGCTGATAATCTCTGTTCCTTGTTTTATTTTTAATCTTTCTCTCTATTACATCTCTTAATCTATCTAGGAGAAATTGTGGTTTCAGCAGGGCCCAGAAATTATACGACTTAAAAAATTCAAGAACCCTAAAAGTTACAATAGAATGTTTTAATTTAAAAACATTAAGGATTTGTGCATTATGTTTAATTTTCAAATTCAATTTATGGCATATGAAAACGTCCACAAAAATTTCTGCAGCATATTTGTTTCTGTGGATAATATGCACTTTCTTAGATTGGGTACAGCTGATGAGAAAATAATCGTAATGTAAGGAGTCAATTGTTGATTTCACAGATTTCTATTTTTACTTCCACCTGGCTCTATTTTAGATACTGCTTCTCACTGAACAAATAGCTGCTGATATTAAGGGAAACTATTGTTTTTCCAGCTTTTTGGGGGGTAGAATATCATAAAAACTTTACTTTGATTCACATATTCATATTGCTGAGTCAAAATTTTAAAGTTAAATTGAATAAAAAAAAACTTAACACAGGAAGAATTTTTGTAGGTAATAATTTGAGGCATTAATTTGAACATTACAAAAGTAAATGAGAGATTTTGGTTGTCCTGATTTGATCATTCAAAAAAAAAAAAAAATATATATATATATATATATATATATATATATAGGAGGGTTGGCAAGGTGGATAATTGGAGTGTATGCAGTACACACATATTGAAACATCACACTGGACCCATTAATAAGAGCAATTAATACACGTTCACCAAAAATAAATTTAAAAAGAAAGTCTGCCACAAATGAGAACTATTTGTGCAAATTTAAAATTTATAGAGGTCACATTAAAAAATAAAAACTGTTGAATGTAATTTTAATATATTTTATTATATTTTAAACTAACCACAGTGTACCTAAAATATTAACAAGTACTGAAGAAGTACTACACCTTAAGATTATGCATGAAAATCTTTAGATTTTTTTTTCCCATACTAACGCTTTTGGATCCACTACGTATTTTATACTCAAAGTACATCTCAATGCAGAGAAGCTACATTTCTAGATTTCAAGAGCTGCATGTGGCTGGAGTCTATCATTTCGGACAGAACAGCTATGAACCTTCTCAGTGCATAAAACTCTAGGACAGGAACAAGGAAAATTGCTTTCTGAGACCCCCCATCGCCCTCCACACATTTCTGCTTCTTCATTCTCCTACCTATTTCATTCAGTCCTGAAGATTCTGTTTCTTCTAAAGCCTGATATCCAAGCTCTTCTGTTATGTTTAATAAGGATCTGCAGAATGAATCTCATTGTTTAGACAACAAAAAAGTTCTGTTCCTGATACTTTCTGCTAAAGAAAGTAATCAAAATCTGTAAGGCTCTTGCTATCACTGATCCTGCCTGGCAACAGGTGGTAGATGAGCCATTAAATGCACTTGCCTTCAGACTACAACACAGAAAGAACCAGTCTTGAGCTAGGCTGGGTCTCCCATTCCCTGTTGCTCACACTACTCTTTGACGCCAGGATGAACTGTTGCATGGGGTGTAGTTGACTTGTTCACACATTTGACTTGGGTTTGTCTGTAATTCCACTATTCTAACGCACCATTCTGCATTTTCCTCATGAGAATGGTTCAGGATGGGTTGTCAGTCGACCCATACAATTTCTGCATTTAACCTTAAATATGTTTTAGTGAATAATAGTTTTTAATTTTTCTTTCTCTTAAAAACTGTTTTTACTTTCACCCTGGCAATCTTGGGACTCCGTTTATGGTGATAGTTCCTAATTTTATAATGGTAAATCTAATTAACAGAAGAAAGAAAGGAAGTTATTGTTGGTAGAATAAAATTGCATGCATAAATTCTTATCCAAGTATCGTAAGCTCTCTATAAATAATCGTTTGATTTTGGTCAGCATATTGTAAAACTATCAGAAAATTACTGTGAGATTAGTATTAAATTAATATTGGATTCAGTATTAAATTATAATTGGCTATAGTTCAGTGGCAGAGGGCTTGCTTGATGTGTTCGGCACTGGGTTCAATCCTCAGCACCACATAAAAATAAGCAAATAGAATAAAGGCATGCCATCTATCTATAACTACAAAAAAATTAACAAAAAATGGGTTCAGTCTATCATATTAAATAGCCCGCATCCCAAATGCCAGCTTACAAACATATTAGGTGTGCGATTTGAGGAGTTTTCCCTAATTCTCCAAATCTCAATTTTCCTGTCCCTAACATAGGGATAATAATAATATCTCTAACTTATAATTGTAAAAGTCTATCAGATAATCAATTTAATATATTTTAAAATGCTCAACAAACAGTAAGGTGTAGAAATATTATTAATAATTATCATTTTAATTTTTTTATCACATAGCCACAGTTGGTTGATTTCTGAGCTAAATAAAACCTTCACTAATTCATTTCTTCACTTAAAATCTGTTTGGGCTGTTCTAAACAATGAAGGTATGAGTGAACCACACAGGCACTGTTCCTACCCTCCTGGGTGTTAGTCAAATAGGGGATACAGACAAATCCTTAAACGAGCATGGCAAGGTGCTTTCAGAGAGTATGCACAGGTGCTATGGTGGAACTTCGAACCTTGGAAATAAAAAAAAAAAAAACTCCCTGATGAGTGACACCTACACTTTCAGAAACACATGAATTTGTGGACTGAGTCAAAGTTTAGAGACAGAAGTTCCAGTTTGTCAGTTTCAGGAAAGAGCAAATGCCTAGAGGTATACAAAGGTGATACATTACAGGAAAAGGAAAGAGTTCAGTTAAGCTGAAGGAAAAAAGCACAGAGTGGACAGCAAGGTTTCATTCTAGAAAAGCAAGCAGCTGCTCATCTGTATTAAAAAGGCAAAGCTGGGGGCTTGACAGAAGAGTTACTACCTCTCTGTGCTTCCAGGAGCTGTGATTTTGTGACTTCTTTTCTCCTCTGGGCTATCATTGACACTATTTGATCCCGGGTTTCCTACTTTGTGGAAATTCCTGGCGCCCTTACTTGTGTGTAGTATGATGCAGGACATCATTTAAGACTGAAAAGCAATGTGAAAGCATCTCTCTCTATAGTTCTTTTCTCAATCTAAAAAATACCTGTGAATCTCATCTGAGTTGGATAAATAACTATTTCCTGTGAACAGATTTGTGTCTGTTGTTTCTGTGACCTAACATGAGTGTGAGGTGGGCCTGACCTGGCAGGGAGATTTGAGAAAGCAGTCATTTGAAACCTGTCTGATCAGACATAGAAAGGACAATCTCACAGGCAGTTTATTGTCATGGTGGAATGAACTATGAGAATTCATGATTTAATGGGACTTTCCACTCTTCCAGGAGTACATGGAGTGGAATCTCTTAGGAATACAGAAATTCAAACCTCTTAATTTTGCCTAAGTTGTGATCTGGGGATAGGAGTGGGTAGGGTTTAAGAGTGTGATAATGTTTTTCACTTCTTACATTTACTTAATGTTGTGATTCTTAAAATTACCTAAGTTCATTTTGCCTCAAGATAAAAATTTTTTATTTTTATTTTCTATTTTTTATTTATTTATTTATTTATTTATTTATTTATTTTCTATTTTTCTTTTCTTTCTTCCTTCCTCTTTTTTATTTCATTATGAGACTAAGTATTCATCATTAAACTATGTATGAGTATTACCAAAAGCCTTTCAGGACTAAGAGTGACTAATAGCATGGATCATCTACTGCAATGTGCATCATACATAGACTCTATTGTAGTGAGGTTTTATAAGTGTGAAAGTAGAATGCAGAGGATGAGCAGTCTTATCCCTTATGTAATTCAAGCAATTTCTTCCTCTTGTTTCACACTTTCTTGGACTTTTGTGATTCTTTGCTTATTTAATTTTATTGGTCTAGAAAAATTGTTTCTCTTCCATTCACAACCATTTTCTCCTTCTTCAGATGTGTGTCAAAATCATCCTCTACAAAGAGTTTTTCCTAATTCTCTTTACTTCATGCTAAAACTTCAAATGCTTTGGTATCACACATAGGTATTTTATATCCTCTTGCTTTGTGTGTATGTGTGTGTGTGCTTGTGTGTGCATGTGTGCATGTGTGTGTGCGTGTGTGTGTGTGAAGTCACAGAGTACATTCTATTTCTTTATTTTTCACATGTCACTAGCACAGAGAATATTTCATAAAAGTTTGTTGAATGCATATATTAACTTAGATATTATTTTTAAATACAGTAGCTATTTGCTATTTGAAATAGGAAATAGAATGTATACATCTATATTTGGTTTTGCATCCATACAAAGCAAAACTTTCTGATTACATTCCAGATAAAATTTGATAATTATGCTAATAATGTAACAGTATGAAAAATACTCAGTTTTTAAAAGTTAGGGTTAATATTACCATTCTTGTTATAATTGCTGGTATTCCTACTTGCTGGTATTTATAGAGAAACATAATCTTGCCAAGATGGAGAGCTCTTACATGTTGTCTAATCCAACTCTTCTGTTGGATTCTGTTCTACTTCATCAAATATTTAAATTTCATCCTCAACATTCTTAATATGATTATTGAATACATTTTTCTTTAATTGTAAATTTTTACTTGAAATATGCCTTGACTGGGAACTCTCTAATCTCTGTCAAAGCCCATTCTTTTTTTTTTTAATCAAATGGGTTATAATTTTTCATTTTTCTGATTGTACAGGTTGCAGAATCACATTGGTCATACAGTCACCTATATACATACAGCAATAATATTGTCTATTTTATTCTGCTGCCCTTCCTATACCCCCTTCCCCTCCCCTCCCCTCCCCTCTCATTACATCTTTCTACCCAATCTAATGTGACACACTTCTTTTTTTTTTCAAAGCCCATTCTTATCTTTGAAGAATTTTAATTGCTATAAAGGGTATGCACCCTTATGTGCATTCTGTATATTCCTTTTATATTTATTCTTGTGTCCAGTTTGGCTAAGTGAGGATATAACACCACAAGTTCAATTCTCCTTCCTTTTGACAGTATCACATTGATGGGAAATTGACAATCATTTGGCTTCTAGCAGCAAGTGATTTTTTTGCTATCTTCAAAATTAATTTTCCCCATTATGATCACTGCTCCTAGATATTACCTAATGTTCCAATATTTCTTAAAGGTGATGTTTAGGACATGATAACTAGTTCAGGGTGATACTGAAAATGCAGTTTGATTTGGCTATTTTGGAAGCATCTTACAATTTTGATTCATGGTAGTTTCACAGCACACTAAAATCTACAAGTTTTTTTTTTTCACTTTCAAACCTCTGTAGATATGTGTGGTTTTTCTTTCCACCTTAATATGAAAGGCTTGATTAAAAAGCAAAATTAATCTAAATTCTCATCCAACCCACTTTTAAAATGTTGAATAGACAATATTGAGGGTAGAATCTTGAAAAATATCATCCCAATAAGATAAAAATGACAGTAAATAAGTACTCATTGGGTATGGTTTTACTTTCAACTTACTAAGTGGTCTATCACTGAAGCCACATATGTGGATCATGACCACAAAGAGAACAGCCGAGATTTTGTCAAATGTACCATAAGAATACTGATACATTAAGTCTTCAGTAATCTTCCCTATCTGAATAATACTATACACAAATGAAATTTACTCTTACCCTCATATTTATCCTCAACACTCCTGGCTATTATAGCTCAATGTTCAGAAAATATTTTAAAATCCAGTACATATATATCCTCTTCTGAGAAGTGTTTGTTCAGGTCCTTGGCCCATTTGTTGATTGGATTATTTGATTTTTTTTGATGCTTAGCTTTTTGAGTACTTTATATACCCTAGAGATTAGTGCTCTATCTGATGTGTGAAGGGCAAAAATTTGCTCCCAGGATGTAGGCTCTCTGTTCACCTTACAGATTGTTTCTTTCCTTAGAAGAAACTTTTTAGTTCGATTTCATCCCATGTATTGATTCTTGGTTTTAATTCTTATGCTATAGGAGTTTTATTAAGGAAGATAGGTTCTAATCTCACATGATGAAGATTAGGACCTACTTTTTCTTCTATTAGATGCAGAATCTCTGGTTTAATTTCTAGGTCCTTGATCCATTTTGAGTTAAATTTTGTGCATGGTGAGAGATTCATTTTGTTGCATATGGATTTCCAGTTTTCCCAGCACCATTTGTTGAAGATGCTATCTTTTCTCCAGTGCATGTTTTTGACACCTAGATAAATGTAAATCAAAACTACTCTAAGATATCATCTCACTCCAGTCAGAATTGCAGCTATTATGAAGACAAAGAATAATAAGTGTTGGCGAGGATATGGGGGAAAAGGTACACTCATACATTGCTGGTGGGACTGAAATTGGTGCAGCCAATATGGAAAGCAGTATGGAGATTTCTTGGAAATCTGGGAATGGAACCACCATTTGACCCAGCTTTTCTTCTCCTCAGACTATACCCAAAGGACTTAAAAACAGCATACTACAGGGACACAGCCACATCAATGTTTATAGCAGCACAATTCACAATAGCTAAACTGTGGAACCAATCTAGATGCCCTTCAGTGGATGAATGGATAAAAAAAAATGTGGCACATATACAAAATGGAATTTTACTCATCAATAAAAGAGAATAAAATCATGGCATTTTCAGGTAAATGGATGGCATTGGAAAGATAATGCTAAGTGAAGGTAGCCAATCCCCTCCCCAAAAATACTGAATGTTTTCTCTGATATAAGGAGGCTGACTCATAGTGGAGTAGGGAGGGGGGAGCATGGGAGGAATAGATGAATTCTAGATAGGGAAGAGGGATAGAGGGAAAGGGAGGGAGCAGGGGATTAGCAAGGATGGTAGAATGTGATAGACATCATTATCCAAAGTACATGTATAAAGACATTAATTGGGTGACAATATACTTTTTATTCAGAGATATGAAAAATTGTCATATATGTGTGTAATAAAAATTTTAATGCATTCCACTGTCATTTTTTAAATCAATAAAAAAATCCAGTACAGAATTTCTCTATGAATCCTGAGGATTCATTTCTGTAGTTCAAGATGTGTGTCATTTTTTTTTCATCAAAATTAAAAAAAAAATCTGAAAACAAATGTACCCTAAGTTCCTGCATAAGCATTAAAATTGTTCCAAAGTACAAAAATCACCTAAATTTTTTTTCTTTACCATTTAAAATTCAATACAGTTTTATATTTAAAGGCTGTGTTCCTATTAATAGGTCACTTTCTTTTATTAGGAAAAAAATAGAGGGAAATACACATTTGTGCAACTATCTAAATTATCTATCACTTTATTTAACCCTATATTTGACAATAATGTTAATATATTTTGCATTCTTCATCTCCTATTTTGGCTATGCATCCTTCTGTAGACATTATTTATGTTATCCCAGACTTATGACCATCTAACTCACTGTAGAGACAAGGGAATACTCTCTTTGAAATGCCTTATTGTCTATTAAATGAGAATATGTAAAGAGGGAGACAGAGTATTTTTTTTTGGTGTGTGTGTGAAAGAGAGAGAGAGAGAGGGAGAGAGAGCGAGGGAGAGAGACTCAGATCAAAAACTTAGAAAAGGGCTATTAGCCTTTTGAAATAAAATATTAAAAATAGACAATAATTTTCGTGTGAATTTATTTCAGAAAATGTGATGGTGGTAGGTAGCAATAATAAATAAGAATATTTAACTATGCTTTGTGTTCAATTACATTTAATAGGAGCCATTTTCTTCTTGGTTTACTTGATCAAAAATGTTTATTGAATATTTACTATATAGCACATTCTTTTAGGAATGTAAACATAACAAAAATCTTGTTCTTAACTGCAGATCACTCATAGTTCAATAGGGAAAAGGCTAGTATAAAACAGTACAGAGCTTTATATCAATCTGAGTGTTACCATGAAGGTAAGCATGAGAACAAATAATGAGAAAAAAATGGAGGATCATTGCATCCAAATAAGGATTGGGAATAAGCTAGGAAACTTTTCTAGAGAATATGACATACAAGATAAAAATTTAAAGATAGAAAGGAAATAGCTAGATTTTGGTAGAGGGGTTGGGAGATAGAAGCACAGCATAACAGGGTTAGGATGTAAAGAAACTGAGGCAGGGAATTCTCTGAGGAAACTCTATTCTAAAAAAATGCTGAGTCTTGAGGCTATCTGTGTGTTCGGGGGACTCTAAGCATTTAGATGTGGCCAGAGTAAAGGGTGGTCTGATATGTGTAAGGTGGGGTTACGGTGAGAGATGGAGCTAGAGGATAATGGGTGGCCTGATAATGAAGGAAATTCTCTGCCATGTTTCATTTCCATATTAAGAGGGAGAATGACATGAAGAGTTGGGTGTATTAGAAAAAGCAAATTTGTACTATTACTCAGGATGCAAGGCACGTATCTGAGAAAGCTGAAGACCCTGATTTGCTTCACCCACTCTGGATCAGTTGTTATGACTCAATATGGATATTATACCAACTTATTCATACTGACTGCCAAATCCCAAGGTTAAGGGACTTTCTAAGCAGCAGACGTAAAACCTAAAAGCTCAGCAGAATATTATATCATCCATGTGTGCTTTATAGGCATAGTTTTAAAGATTTATTTTTTGTTCCATCCTATGTTGACACCGTCAACTGACCTATTATGAGGAATCACATAAACATAAATCTCCAAACTGCCTGGATGAGCTCCACATGCTGTGAATTTTTGCCAATTTTTTTCCCCAAAACACACTCTGGGAATCACATCTATGAGCATCAAACAGTTTACAAAGTTGTTTGTTCTTTTCTACAAATATAATAGTAAAAAAAATGCTTGCTATTAGAAACACACAGTGAAATGTTATTCAAGCAAGCAATTTTTAAAATTAAACGAAAGCAAGTAGATACAATTTGCTTCATTGGGGTCTTTCATCTGGTATACTTGCCTATCTGCAACACAGCAAAAATGTTATAGGTAACGAAAGAAATGTCTCTTGCAAAGCCAAATAAATGTCTGTATTCTGTAAACCAAATTTTGTGTAGTTGCATAAAGAATGCCCCTCATATCAATGTTCTTTAGATCTTATGATCTAATATTTTACCAACAATTCAAACAAGTTTGGTGCTTTTGATTTTCTAATGTATAACTGATTGTGAATAGTCACAATTTTGTGTAGGGGCTATGTGCTTTGGAGTTTTACTGAGCTGAATTTTAGAGGTAAATGCACTGAACAATACTAATGAGATTGGTGGGCAGGAAGAATGACAGATGAGCAAAAATAACCTTTAAAAATATTTTCAGATGACAACAGTTAATAGTCATTTATAGTATCATTTTATATGCCCCCAGTCACTCCAGTTCATTATATTGGCTTGTTTACCATGAATATGTGAAAGAGTGCAAATTTAGGAGTTTTCACACCAAATGACAAAAATACATTACAAATATTACACCTGAATACCTAGATTAAATATTTACTCCCAGATGTTGAGGGAATAAATGAAATTCTGAAAGTTTTGCCTAAATTTTTATTGTACATGTTAAATTTTACTTTAAACTAATATACTCACTAAATAGCAATTTTTGTTGAATTTCCCAAAGAATTTTTTTTGTAATAAAAATCATTAATTTTAGTAAATGACAGGGAACCTAGAATTAAATAGTACAACGTTGACTATTTTCTGAGTCCTTACTGCTTTTTGTTACATAATACACTTACATAGCTTTATTTACTATTTATAATAACCTTAGGAGTCAGATACTGTTATTTATAATTTACAGATGGGGAGACTGAGGTTTCAGACCTTGGCCTAAAGTTACAAAGCTAGCTAAGTAACCTTAGCCAATTTCCAAGCCCAAGTTTGTGTTACTAAGTACTGCGTTGTCTTTCACTGCAGGCTGGTGGATCCCAAGGCTCCTGGATTCCAGTGATTGGTGTCCCTATAGACAACACACTGAAGCTCTTCAGGGAATCTGTATCAGGTTGCAGTTGGCTGCTTCTGCCAAGCATCCTGTTATCTAGGCGAGTGCCAAGCTGCTTTATCTCTTATCTTTTTAACACTTTCTATTGTCAGAGTGTCTGTAATTTGCTGCCTGGCACCGGTTGGGATAAGAAACAGTGGTTGCTGTTGCTGCCACCAACACTGTTGTAAATCATTTCTATTGTGGTAAGAGCTACCACTACTGTTTCTCATCTCTAGCACTTACCCTACCAATTGGCCACTTTTCCCCTTCATGAACTTCTGTCTGCTGTGTAGCTTTTGCACCACCTACGACAAAGTTCCACATGATTCCATGAAAGTAAAGATCATTGTTTATGAAATCTAGCCCCTATCTTTTCATCACTTCTGAAATGCATTTGTAAAAATTGAGGATATTAGAACTACCTTACTTTAAGACTCTGCTTAGGCTTTTCTCATGAAAGACTTATTCTGGAAACCTGAGGGTTTCTCTAGGTTAGACAGTAAGGTGTGTATGTGTGTGTAGAATAGAGAAATGAGGAAATTCAAGGATTTAAGGACAAAGCAATTCAAGTTTTAATTAATTAGGTTGATTAAGTACAAGGAAATTATTTTCCACTTTCATTCATATAGTACATTTGAATACAATTTAATTGCCAATGATTTACAGAGCAATGATGTGATTGTAAAACAATATACAGGTAAGCCTGAACTAGTTCATCAACAGAATGTGAAGCTACTAATGGATGGTTGGGGCCATTTGAAAGTGTGACACGGTAAGAAAATAAAGAAATCTCTCTTCTTACTAATGAGGAAAATTCTTGGAGGTGAGTTTCAGCCCAGATGGCGTTCCACTTCACAGAGCCAAGACACTCTATATATCTCTTCTTAAAAATGGGGCCAGACATACATTGTTAGGCCCCTTTGCATAATTTTGGGAACAGAAAAAGGTAAGACTTTTGGAAAAAAAAATAACTAAAGTTTAGACAGATGTACCCACAGACTTTGAGATCCCTTCTATTGGATATGTCATGTCCTGATGTAAGAAGCTGAGTAGTAAGAACCAGTAGTCTCTTCTTAGATAACGCAAAACATGAAGAAGCACCAGTGTTGGATACACAGGAGGTCAGGGAAGGGGAGGCAGTATAGACAATTTCTAGTTCATGTTTAGCTTAGGTTTTCATCAAGTCTTCAATGAGCAAATATTAAAAATTAACTCCTAAAAATCACAGTGTGGTAACATCATTTTCATTTATATAGTCACTATCTCTGCAGGATACTTCCTCATGCCTGCTCCTGATCCTGACACAGCTTTTGTGTAATGAATGGCTTGACTCAATCACACTTTTTCTAAACACCTTAGTAAGCATTCAAGGACACAATTATTTCTATTTTCTTAGAGATTTATGATCTTCACTAATTGTTTTAGACCTTGATTATTTATTTGCTTATAATATGTGGTATCTTCAGAAGTTTTCTATGATGGGGAGGGAGCAAAGAGAATATTTTAAAGTAAATGGTGCTAAGTGCTTAATAATGAAAACTAGAAGAGGAAAAGGAGCAGTTATGGGAATTCTTGATATTCATGAAATACAGAAATTAAACTATGTCTATAAGTTCTTTTAAAACTGACTTCAAGAATATTTTCTATAGTAAGATCTAGTGCTTGGAAAAACTTTTGTACTTTTTGTATTCTAAGGTTAGAAGTATCTGCACTGTGATCTCATGTTTTATATTTTCCCCCAAATTATTTCATGTGTACCTTACTTGTCTCTTGCAAGATATAGATTTTGTCATCTACTAATAAAATAGAATAGCATTTTCCAATTTAAGTTTCATAGAAATATTATCCAACTAGAGAAATGGCTTTGAGAAATTTTATATAACCTAAACTTTTCTTAATGAGCATCAAAACTTATTTGATATTCTCTAATATTATAAAATGCATAATTTGAAACCACATCCAGATCTAACTAAAGACTAACTTTCATTAAAAAGCTCAATTCAAAATTCTTGGTATTTCACATTTTTTGTAAATCTTAAAGTCTATAAGACATGTCACAATTAACAATATGTTTTTAAGGGAAAAAGTTAGTGTCATCACAACTTTAAATATAACCCACAGAGATATCCTGTTATCAACAGTGTAACCAGTCCCTTCCTCTATCTCTCCATTTCTTTAATCACTTTGGGAAAGTAAATCCCGATGGTGGTATGTCAGTACAACACAAGATGATAACAAAACTGCTCAAGTAAAGAATGCTCAACTTTCTTTCTCTAATCATTCTGCTACCTACTGACAAATTAAAGCAAAATAACTGACCAATTCACAGAGAAGGAATACAACATTTTATTTAAAAACAAACAAAACAAAACATTGAAGTGAATATTTGTGCTCAGCCTAAGTAGCTTGAGAGAGAGATTTAGTAAGTTTTAAAATACATTAAATCCTTCTCTCCCTCCCCTAATTTAAAATTTATTACAAGAAAATAAATTTAAATTATAAATGAAATAAGCAAAAACATATTATCATTTCCAAAATATATTAAAGACAAATTAACAATGTGGGCATATTTTGCCTCAGTCTCTGCTTTCAATTGAACTATGTGAGTGCAACTCTGTCAGTAGGTGTGGACTTGTGTATCACATCTTGGTGTGACCACAGAATGTCACATTTTTAGTGAAATATATGAGACAAAGGAAAAATGTTTTTTTAAAAAAAATATTAATTAAAACTTGTTGAAATCATGATGTCTGGTTCTCAGTACAATTTTAAGTTGGACAATTTTACCTCTTATATCCTCTAATTGAACTGTATTCTAGAATATTAGTATACTGCTTTCTAGTGATCGGGACTTTTTGAATTTCAAGTACAGGGCTATGTACTTGGAAGGAGGAACATATCTTCATGGACTTTGGAAGGAACTTTTAAGATTTTGGACAGGACAGTGCTAAAATGATGGAACAAGGGAAGAGTATGTTAGAAAAATGCTTTTCAGGACTTTATTACTTTTAACATACAAAATAAGTTTTTTAGACAGTTTTAAATGCAGTAAAATAAAGGAATGTGAGATAACATTTAAATTTTTTTCTAAATTTAAGAACAAACAGTTCTTCAAATTTTAAACCTTGGTATCACTCATGCCTCTAGCCAAGGTCAGGGCTGTGCTGGTATACACTTTTAGCTGCACTTACTGTGGAAGGTGATAGTTTTAATTCATTGCTCATTCAAACCTTTAGCACAAGTAGTGCTCTCAGGAGCTCCATGTACCTTCCATTCTTAACACTTAATTCACAGATGAGGAAACAGAGTTGACTGTATATGTTTTTTTCTCCATATATACACCAACCCTTCCCAGAGAAATGGTTTGTTATACATTTGACAAAACAATTATACAAAATAATGACAAATCATTAGTATATTCCATTTCAATGTGATTTAATCATTTAGAATTATTAACTATGACATACTCTACCCTCATTCAATAAGAAAGAAAGAGCTACCAAATTTAAAGTCAGCATTAAAAAAAATGACTAATTTGCCATAGTTTTACATGGCTGGTATTTTAAAAGCCAGATGATCTAAGACTACACACATTTTACTTATCTCACAGAGACATAATCACACTGTCATCCATTTTTGAACCACTAAAGATGGATAGTATAACATGTGTTTAAAATGGATTCATTCATTATCAAAATAGATAAGTGTTTCATCAGGTATATACAGCTGATAATATTTATCTTTTCTCATAAGAAGAAAAGATTAAAGTAATTCTTCTACACATATTGGGAAGAAAAAAGCCTTCTCTACTGAGACTTTCATAATGTGACACTAGATAATATACTTTGCCACAGATGGCAAAGTTGAACAAACAGATACACACTACTTGCTTCGTGTTCAACTGGGACAGCTGAATTCTGGAGGAAAACCATTCATTCTCACCATCAATCTTACATGGCATTTACTTTATTTCTTCATAATTCACAATATTACAATAACTTTGAAAGATTTTGGTTTATCTGACATGTCCTTTGAAATTGCATAAAATTCTCCCTAATATAATACAGGGGGTTGTCAATAACTACAGAGAGTAAGGTGCAGCACAGCTGATCTCTGTGGCAGCTATTACAAGGTAGGGCATTGATTTATACGGGAAGGCATCGTAAACTGATGCCTACAGATTCTTTTTGTGTTTTCAAGTTGACAAATTAAAAAGTGAACAATTTTCTCATTTTTCTAAACATTTTAAAGTGGTTATAAAAATATCATTATTCATTTTTCTAAACAAATTTTTTGGGCTTTTGGTCAAAAAGGGTCCAAGACTCAATAATTGCATTGGTTTAAATATGTGGAAGTGCATACTTTTCTTTAATACTATTTGTTAATTGTTGATAGTTATCATCAGCAATAATTAATCTTGGGTAAGATAAAAGTGAAATCTATTTTCCACTTAAAACCGCATGATGACGTTTAACAATGCATGATCATTAACATATTTCATATGTATTACCATGATCATTGGTAAAGTAGATTTCAATTGCTGTCACATGATTAGCCTTCAGTCATTGCCTGTGGATCCGTGCTTGCATCTACATTTGTTGTGTTTGCTCCATATTTTACACTGTTGAATTAAGGAGTGCCCAGATCACATGACCAAAGATGTCTAATTCTTTTTCAAATGCCTTTATTTGAAACCTAGGATATTTGAATATGTTTTCTAACAAATTAAAACAAATTTTATGTACAAGAATTCTATGATTCTTTTTATGCATTTTGAATTTGGTTTATCTTGTAGTATACTGTAAAATATTATATTAAATTTGTTCCTTCCATTTGTTAACTGTAAATGATTTTTTTTTAATATAAGTGCTCCATAGGAATATTCTCTATGAAAGCTGAACAAACAATTTTCTTTGCCTATTAGTTTTTAAATACTGATGAATGCAACATTTTTGTGTTTGTGGTATTTAGTTTAACTGTGTTATCTTCACTGTCAGATTTATACTTATAAATTTCTATGCAATCTAACAAGTTCTTTTAAATCTAATGTATATTGTGATATTGATCATTCCAAACATTCTGAATTGTAACACCATTAACTAGATAACACTGTTCACACATGCATTCACCAAGTAATGCATTGTTGTTTAGGGCAGAGTCACATGAAATAATTTAGTTGTTAGTAAACTACTTATGTTCACTTTGCCAACCTGAGTGAAACAAATGTGTAGGAATATTAAAAGGAGAATACCAGAAATGAAACTAGTCAGATTTGTGTGTTGTTTAATTTTAACTGCACTCCCCTAGCAGAATTTGAATTTGCCCTTTTGAATCATTATCAATTTACTTGAAGACTCATATAAACATTGATAAAGGGCTCCAGGGAAATGTAAATAGCAAGAATGCTCAAAACAGGAATAGAAACTAAAACCACTGTTTGGGAAACACAAAGCTTTACTTGCAAAGATTTTGCTGAAAGTATGTTTTTCTAAAAATTCTTAATAATGTTTTAATAGCATTAAAAAGAGATAAATAGGTTAACAAGAAGCAGTTAATCTATTGCTTATTCTGCTAAAGCTGAGATATTTAAAAAATATTTTCTTACTGTTATAAGACTTTAAATGCATGTCTTTTACTGGAACTAGGAACACACTTGTTCAAATATAAAAGTATTTTTGAACTATTGCACAGATAAACAGATACCAACAGTATTGCCCATGTTGGACTAAGTTTAACTGAAAATGCTCAAAAGCTGATTTTGTGAAATGTGCTTAGAAGATCACTTTAAAATAAATTTAATATAAAATAATAAGTATAAATTAATAAAATAATAAAAATAAATTTACTTTGGAAATAATATTTCTAAAATATTGAAACATTTTTTTTCCTTTTATAATATAGGGTCATATTAACTATTTTTATCTGTGTGCACTTAGTTAAATATTTTAGCATTAATTCAAGGATTAACTTGCAAATAAGGTTGTGAAGATTTAAAAGATATGGAGAGTTTTTTATTAATTAAAATGAATATTTTTTTCCACAGCATGTATATCCATTCACTCTAAATGTCTAAAAATGTAAATAACACAGTAGTACTAAATTCACTAATTCTGTTAGACTGAGCTTGCAGCAGATTTGAGTGACAGCAGTTTTTCTGAATCTCTCTCCTCTCCTGTGCTTCACTCTGGATTTGAACTGGCACCTTCCCCCTATGCAAATGAACAGCTAATTAGAGACACCTCCCAGTCAATAAGCCACTTTCTTATCACCAATTATTTTACCTGACAAGCCCTTTCTCTCCAGTCTTGGCCCACCAAGAATCTTCATTCATTTTCTCTTCTTCTTCTCTGCAAAGTGAACTGATCCCGCATAATCCCTGGAATAATGTAGTTTCTCTTGTGGAAGAGCAGCTTCCCTCTCCCCCTTTTACATCAAACTAATGGAGCCAGTAGGTATCCTATTGATCTTTTCTCTATATGGTTTCCACAAGGATTTGACAGACTTCCTTACAGGTTAAACATCCAGGCTTTCTGAAGTGGTTATAAAGCTTTGTTTTTGATTTTTCTAACTTTTTTTTAAAAACCCTTGCTCATCTATGATCTTTAAAAGCTCAGTTGATGCCATGCAGAGCAAAGCCTTATTTCTTTGCAGAACTAATCTAGACACTGTCTAGTGTTGAGTACAGTTGTCTGATTCAAATCTTCTGTTACAAAGCAGATGACATCTAGCTAGATGTCATGAGAAGAGCCTAACAATGACAATTCACTTATCCCTTAGAAAGAATCAATTCTCCCACAATGCATCTGTCAGAGAACTCTCACTCAGTAAAAGCAATTTTTCTAGCTGTCTGACACTGTAATTGCTCTTAAATTTTCAATGAACGTTTTACAAGGACTCCCCTGAACCATGATGAAAAACTTAACTTTTTTCTAAAAATGAGAGGCAGACAGGATGAAAGAGGTCTTTCTCTTTAAAGCCTTGCTTGCTTGAGTAGGAATTCTTTCATATCATCAACAAGCTGTTGAATAGAGGATAGATTACTTTCCATTTATTTCATCAATCAGATTAAAGGCTCTCCTTCACAATGCCCTTTAAACAAGAGCTGTTTATACGATGTCCTCCCAGGTTTGACTTTAATGTAGTTTTAAATCACTATGGACAGTGGAGTCGGTAAAGAATATAAATATGATGAATATCTGACAACATTTAAGTATTGCATATATTTCAGTCATTATCTTCATTCTTGTCATAAAAGAGAGGTAAACAGGGAGGAAAAACAACTATAGATTTGCTATTCTTTAGTCTGAAAAAAAATCCAACACAGTTTCCTTTTATGGATCAGCAAGCAGAAATGCCAAGCACAGCACTGAGTTTTTTTTCTTTTCAGACCAGCAATAAAAAAAAAATTAAAACAAAGAAAGAAGTAGATATTTCTTTCCTTTCTCTTCTAAATATGTTGACAACCTTTAAAAATAGAGCTCTGAGTTCATATGTTCTTTCTGAATTCGGACTATATACGAATAATGTCCTATTGTAACATTTTCCAAAAACAAAACAGGGCTGAAGAGCTATTTATTATTTTATTAACAATATGATAATGTTTCCAGAATGAGATGTGTATCAAGTATATTAATATGAATCCTTTAATGTGCGTGTGTGTGTGTGTGTGTGTAAATGTGTGTATTTGGTTAGTAAATGATAAAATATTTGAATCCATTAAAATTCCTTCATCTAAATATATAATGTACCTGTGATAAATCATTTTTGTAACAATGTGACTGGGGTATACATAGACTAGATACATGGAACTAAGTCCAATAAAACCTGCTGACTTCTCCAGTCTCAAATTATTAATTTGCCACTCAGTATGCTACTTACTAGTATTAGTACTTAGTATTACTGCTTGTGAATATTTTCACAGTTATTATTTTCTGTCATTAAGCAAAACCTAATGTAGCCAAAAAATAATAATAATCTCAGTCTGTTCAAATGTTTTTAATCATAAATTTTAGGTCACCTTCTAGAATAAACACTTCCAATTGTGAATACTCATAAGAAATATGTAGTGATCTTTTATGATTATTTTAAAATATTCTTTTGTACATTATGGAGTAAGGAAACTTTTTGAGAAGATCTTGTGAAAATTCAAACATGATTTTATCTTTTTAAATTTCCAAAGAAGACTCTCATTGCTTTTCCAAACTCACCCAGCACATTCTAGAAATGAAAAATGTTTAAGTCCAAATCCCCTCATATTACTATTTTAAAAAGCTGCAGACCAAGCAATTAGAATGTTGCAGTTTTTAAAATATGAGGCTATATTTCTACTATGGCTAATTGATTTTACATCTGGCATGTTAAAAGAATTTATGAAACTTGAATAGTGTCTTTATACTCTAAAGGCTCAAAATGAATTCTCTATGTCATCATCCTTGGGCAGAAATAATCTGCTTTGAAAATGTAATAAAATTTCAAAAGTAAATATAAGCATTTCTTAAAATCCCAAATAGAAATGATTTCTTTTAAATGCATGGAGGAGGGTTTGAAAATATTCCATGTGTTTAAGTAAAACATTAATTTCTTGTTATTTGTGATAAGTAAAAAGACTGTTGGAATCTATCCAAAATAAAAATTTCATTTAATTGCATTGAAGTATGAAAGAAGACAAGAATTAATGAAATTACTCTGCTTTAGGATAAGCAGGAAAAGAAGAGGGGATGGAAGGGGCTAACATATATTAAGCCTCATGTGCTAATATTTAGTATTCCCTTGTTATGGAATAAGTGCTTCTCTAGACACTCAACATGCATTCACTATTTTAATGTTCACAAGCAACCTATGAAGTCACTTGATTACTACCCTTACTTCACTGATGAAAAACAAAGCGAAACTGAGACACAAAGAGGTTAAGCACTTGTTCACAGTCACATGAGAAGATGTGGCAGAACTGGGATTCACACCCAGGCAGGCTGGCTCCAGAGCTTATGCACTTAAACTTTATGATATATGACTTCTTCCAGTATTGAATGCTTACTCTGCCAGAAGAGTTTTAAAGGATTTACATCCATTATATCTTTTAAATTTAATAGAAAAAAGTAAAGGACGGGATCACGGGTCTATCTTACATCTATATATTAGTTAGCTGTCCATGTCTGTCAGAACTGACACTCTGGTTTCTACCACAAAGTGATTAGGAGACAAGTAAGATATTCTTAGAATAAGAAGTCTCTGGTACTCCATTCTTAAGACCTCTTCCTGAACGTGTACCTAGAGTAGTTGAGCCAAAATGTATAAAATGTTTCCAGATGCTGAAAATCACCTTGCACTTTGTCATGGAAATTAGGTATCTTGATTTGGGGAAAACTGTCTTGAATTTAGTCAAAGGAAAAGACTTAAATCAGCTTTTTAATTTTTCTTGGAATTCTATTAAAATCTGTTTAAAAGTTCGATAGGTTCACCAGAGACTGTTTGGATTAAGGTGCACATTCTTTTTTCTGTTTTTAAATTGTTTTTTTTTAATTGTAAAGGGACACAATACTTTTATTTTATTTTTATGTGGTGTTAAGGATCAAACTCTGTGCCTCACACGTGTCAGGCAAGTGCTCTACCACTGAGTTACAACCTGGTCCCATGGTGCAGATTTTTCATACAAATATAGAAATTCTTGATCTAGTTGTGTTTTCCTCAAATATCTTATTTGGTTTGTGTGTTTGCTGGAACTGTATATCATTAAAACAACTTATGAGTATTAAATAATAAATATATAATTTTATAAATTTTTGTATATGAAAATTATATTGACAACTTTTTGCTTTTTGGCCTATTATCTTCCATTGATGTGAAAAACATGTGATCATTAAATGAAATTGAATGATCATTCCCAGAAATTACTCATAAATAGTTCATAATTTTTACCTTAACCTTATAATGTTCAATTTTACCATTTGGTAATAACTCAATAAAGGAGGATCTTCTGACATAATGAAAAGATTTACATAAATTCTTTACAATGGACTTCCAAATTGAGTTTTTTTAATGATATTTCTGGGGGCAACTGAGACAGAAAGAAACTACTGTTTTAAAAACAATAGCTTTTTATAAGTTGGAGTTTTAACTATGTTTTCAGGACTGTTTTCAAAGACTGACAACCACAGGATGTGAAGAGAGGGTGAACATGCAAATAATTTCATCTAAGTCAGAGCCTTTCCATGTTCGAAACTCTAAATGAAGTTGGCTAAGTTGGTGATGTGGACATTGTAGAGGCTGATAACATG